>NW_025796728.1:3964240-4270462 GCF_021613505.1 Equus quagga | reverse complement strand
ACAAGAAACTTCATAGAGGAAGTAAGTGTTGCCTTTTTCAAGTCATAAAAAAAATTTCCTCTGTGTCTGGACCTGACGATTCTTAAGATTTTTCAATTATATACTTATTTCTTTTTATTATTTTGAATTCATTTATTCCCTAATTAGTTCCAAAAATTATTCAAGACAGCTTACACACTATATATATTCAGTGCAACATATCTGTTTTTAAATTAGCAAGGTGTGACAAAGGAAAATTAAATTTAGAATTCTAAGGCATCAGAGAGAAATGCAATATATCAAAATGTAGGTCATTAAGATGTTACGTAATGATTAAAGCTGAAATGTACCTATAATTCTGAGATTCCCAGTGACCAAAGAAAGCAGGGAAATTAATGAATTTTAGAATTTCTATTGTCCATAAGATACAAGCTATTCTGGAAATAAGAGAATTTTCAGAATACCAGCGTCTGGGAAAAACTTTCTCCCACAGATCCTAACACATAAGATACTGAGTGATGCAGTGTGTCCATCCCCAATAGCTTACCAATAATAAAAGCAATAATGAATATCTTATGACTTCCTGTAGTGTCCTTCCATGTGAGTGGAAGGCATAATTTAAAAGCCAAATTCAGTGAAATTGGCCTGAACTGGGTCATGCTAACCCTTAGGATTCACGTATACAAAGTCACCAATACTCGTCCTTAATTTTAGGATAAAATCGTGGCTCTTTAGCAGACTGCTAAATAAAATCCTAGTTGTTATTCAAAAAGAATTATTGCAGTTTATGATCAACTGGAAACCATATATCCCAATAAAAGCTACATAAGTTAAAACACTGTGAACGCCAAACTAAATACTTCTTTTATGAGTTGAATTTGACTAGCAAGGCTGATAATTTGCAACCTCCAACAGATGGATCAATTGACAAATTCCACGTGGAAAGGGACTCTCTGTATGCTGTCTTTTTCACTACTGAATCACCAGCTTTTAGCATAGTGTCTGGCACCTAGTAAATGTTCAATAAATAGTTGAGGAATAAATGAATGAAGTAAACCTCCATGCATTCATGTTTTCTACAGTGCAGCTTTTGCAGAGTTGTGAGGCATAGAGAGAGAGGTTCTATGCTTCAGCAAGGACCTGAAGCATAAAGGGATCTTCTCTCTTGCCCATTACAAGCAGATCCATATGAATTAAAAAGAGGTAGATTGACATACTTTTAAGGAAATTAAGAAACCTGATTAAGAGTTAGCATTGTCCCGAGAAGAAATGGCCCGTGTATTTAAGGTTGTGAGGCACAAATGAGAAAATTAAATTTATGCATGGGTGAAATGTCAGGATTGACACATGTATAAACGTTTGTACAATTTTTTAGACACCTTCCAAAATCTTCAAGTCCTGACCTTTCCAACTATTTTATGTCACCATTGTACTTCTGAAAGCTTGCCTAGTCTATCACCTTCTCTCCATACTGAACACTATCTGACTTTAATTCCTTTTGCTTGGGTTATTGTAGTAACTCTTATTCCTTCTTACTGTTTTTCTCTGTCTCTGGTTCCTTCTCGTGGGGTCCATGCTTCATAGTGTAGAGTAGTTAGGTCCATAGATTCTGCATTGAAATACTGATTCCAACTTTTATTAGCTGTTTGATATTAAACTAGTTAAATTACCCTGATTTATTCTTAGTATCACCATCTGCAAAAGGAGAATAATAATAATATCTATCACATTTGGATGGTTAAAATGCTTAAATAAGATAATCTATGTAATGTGCACAATAAACAGCCAATAGTCAGCAAGTGACAAGTGTTAATTGTTCTTATCATAATGACTGTACCGGAACATTCCGTCTAAAACCTAAATCTAACCCAGATCATTCCTATTTAAAACTTTTCTGTGATTTCCAGAAGCTTAAATCTGCATAGTGGAGTATGTAGCTGTACTTATAGTCTGGTCTCAGTTTCCCTTTGCACCCTCATCACCCACCATCCCTACCTCCCTCCTTTTACCTTCTGCTCAGACATTTCAGGGTTCAGCCAGCAAAGCAGACCATAGTCTTTCAAGTCTCTAGAATTTGGCACATGCTGTTCCCTTCTCTTGGAATGCCCTTCCCTACCATACTCTGGCAAAAAGCTTTCTTCTTCTCTGGAAATCATATCTACCTCTCCCTGGTAGAATTAACAACCATCCTGTCAGCTTATAAACTATCTAGTGACATAATGAATTTATTTATATTTGTGTCCCTCTCCCCAATTAGTCTGTGAATTTCCCTAGGTTGGGAACCCTCTTTAAGTCATCTCTAAATCCCAGAAAGCCTAGAACATAGTAAAAATTTAAGATATACTATTAAATGAGTGAACAAACACCTAGCCCAGGACCTTCGCCCAACATGTGCTCAATGACATTTATCGAATTGCATCGACTGAATTTGATTTAATTCAAACAGCTCTTCCTCCTGCAGAGCCCCAGTCTACCTGCAAACAGAGGTTAGACCTCTGGGTTTTCAGGATCCTCTTCTCAATTATTAACACAAGCTAACAAGCTGGCAATTTAAGAAATAGGTTTTCCTTACTAGGACCTAGAATCCCAGTGAAACTCGAGGCAGATGGCCCCAGAAAAAGGATTGCCTGCCCAGAGATGCTGTCTCATCGCTTGCTTCCCTCACCTCCCATGTCTGGAGAGACACAAAAGCGGAGGGAAGAAAAGCGGGGGAGCGAGTGAAAAAGTTGACCTGCCCCTTCTCCCCCTCCCACACTAAGCCAGAAGTGTTAACACGCCTCCCAAGGGGACCTGATTCTTCCAGTCCTCAAATCTGACCTGCGTTTCCTCTGTCCCTTCCCTTCTTCTCTGGTTCCCCCTCTCCAGTCACTTCGCCCCCTCACGTCTCCCCCCACCATCACACCAACACACACACTGGCCACCAGAGAACCTCCCCGCCTCCAGATTCCCAGTTCTAGGACCACTGTGACTGTCAAGGAAAGATGCCAATCACAGGCAGCCTTAGCCAGATCCCTGGGAGTTGAGTAAAAAATCAGGATGAGGGCAGAAAGGAAATGAACGTAGCAACCTCCAGTGCAGGAAGAAAGCTCCGTATGCACCTAGGATCCCGAGCAAGAAAACAGCAGGATATCTCCGACTACCCGGAGGACGCGGAGCACCACAAACAGGAACTTTAAAGGGATTGAAATCTGTTGCCTGTTCCACTAGGAATACTGTTTGCAAGGCACAAGGTGTCTTTTGGTAGTGAGCACCCTCTGCGCATGCGCAGGTCCATTCGGGAATTAACTGCCCTGCCGCCGACTAAGTTGCATTCCTTGAATCTTCGCAGAAAAGACAATTCTTTAATCAGAGTTAGTAATGTGGACAGTACAAAATCGAGAGAGTTTGGGGCTTCTCTCTTTCCCTGTGATGATTGCCATGGTCTGTTGTGCACACAGGTGAGCTGCTGCTGTTGAACGTCTCTTTTGGTGTTTTTCTTTTTACATGCTTGCTGGATCATGTAGCTTGTTATTTGGGGGTAGGTGTGCCTGTCTATTTTTATGTCTGCTCGCAGTTTGTGCTCATTCTGAATACGGTCCCTACTTCTTCCCTCCAGCGCCAATGAGCCCAGCAACATGTCATACGTGAAAGAGACAGTGGACAGATTGCTCAAAGGATATGACATTCGCTTGCGGCCGGACTTTGGAGGTAATGCTTCATCTTTTTTCAACCTGTAACCCATATCTAGTTCTCTTTTCCCGTCAAAGATAAATGTCAAAAAAACAAAAAAAAAAGCATTTCATTTTCGTAAGCGTGCACTACGCCCTACGCCCTGGACACACACACACACACACACACACACACACACACTCACCGGACACCCAGTCGCAGGTGAATGAACCCCCAGGCAGAGCCGACCTTCCTCCGGCCCGACACACCCTCTGCATAGTCACTGCATCACCCGTGTGCCTACACCTGTTTTCCCAGGCTGTCCCCTGCAAAAGGGTTGGGGGGTGGAGGGAGCCGGTTTACACTGTAGTAAGCGCAGGGAAGCCCCTCGTCCCTCCCCAGCCTGTCGCCACTCTGAGAATATGCCTATAATGAGTCCCACCTCCCTGGCAGGGCCCCCCGTGGATGTCGGGATGCGGATCGATGTCGCCAGCATAGACATGGTCTCCGAAGTGAACATGGTGAGTAGCCTCCCGCCGGGCCCGGCGGCCCGGCTTACGCAGATGCGAAATGGACCGGTCCCCGTGCCCTCTGCGTTTCATTGGCGGTCACCCAGCCCCGATCCCGGGAGTCCCACTCCGCGTACGCTCCCCACTCCGGCACACACACTTTGTTGCCCCTGGTTTGTATTTTCAACACACACACACACACACACACGCACACACAAACGCGCACACACACGGACTACTGCAGTGTTCCGGAGGAAACGTGCTCGGCACTATTTGGGGAAGGACGGCACCAGCGGATCGGGTGGGGCGGAGTCTGAGCATTACTTTAGCAGGGTTCCCTTCGGTGATCGGTTGCCGAGGGCACCATCTGCCGGCGGCCGGACAGCCTGCACTAGGGTCCTCGGACCTTGGTCCGCAGCCGCCTCCTCGCCAGGCGCGGCCCCCTTGCCCGGGAGCTTGGACTGACCCAGGCTCCCGCCACCAAGTATTCAGCACACAGATGAGGTTTCAGAATGTCCCCTCCCTCTTTCTGGGCTCTAGCACACCGTGTGGCAGGAGCAACAGGCTGAGACAACAGTCCATGCTTGCTAATACGAAAGCGCTCGAGCCAGCTTCTGGGGAGGCTTGCATTGTTCCTGTATGGAGGTTGATGAATGTGTCTTGCTACAATCTCGCAAATTTCATTTGAAACAGAATAGGTCGAGTTATTGCTTTGCTTTACCCTAGAAACTTAAGCATGCCCATGACGAAAAAGCCTCATGATTAAAGGGACGGTGAAAGTGGGGGAAGCGATAGTAACAGAGCGCAGAGCGCAATCCTTTCATTTCAAGGGGTTAACATTCTTTTATTTCCTTTTTTTCTCCTTCCTTTCTGTGGCTGTTGCAAAAGCGATTGAAATCTTAGCTGTCAGTTTATTGCCTGTTTCCAACCGCTGTAGGGTAGCAGTTTTCTAGCCCGAGTTTCTAACTGTTGCTTCTTGTAAGGCAGGGGGAAAAAAGCCTGTTGCTTTTCTAGAACCAACCACCCAGGGAACAGTTAGATCTACGTGACCAAAATGCCATTTTTATACCACTTGTGAAAAAATATTGTGGCAGCAGAAATTTAGACAGTCTGAATAATTTAAAGACTAAAACCTTTGGGGATTTATCACTCTACAGCTGTACAGGAGATTCAATTGTCTTTTCATTTCATTACTGGTGTGTTGTTTTATTTTAACATGCTAAGGTTTAAGAATTTTTCTTCTTCGTTTTTAGGTTATGTCAGGGGAGAAATAAATATGTTTATGATCTGTTGACTAGGACTAAAATAAAACATGTGACTGTTAAATTCCTGTGTTTTATAGTCGTAACGTCCCCACAATTACAAAGCTTACTTAAAATAAGGTCTCTGGTGGTTGTATTGGAAAAGGAAAATCCATTTTTAAAAAGTAGTGCCCAATGAATATTTTCTGACTTGGCAGATATTTTTAATAGACTGACATTTATAATATTCTCTTCACATCCATGTCACTACCTCAAAGCAACCCAAAACACGCTATTTACAAATGCTGGAGAATGTAGTAACATGCGCACATATACAAATTGTACCCAATCCATGCCATTGCAACTGGATAAATTAGACAAAAACAAGTTGTTTGTATCAGGTAGATAAATGATGATAATATTTTCCTTTTCAGTCATTTGTTTTGATACCTTGTAAGTAACCACAAAGATAATGGATAAAATAGGAGAAGATTCAGAAAGCTGAAAAGGCCAACAGTGCCTTTGCCAGTGGTTGGTCTTCTGTATAGGATACTATACTTTCCAGAATTTTAGAAAATGTATAATTCTGCTGACTATATTTACAAACACCTTTTCAGCTAAAAAAAAAAATGAATAAGAAAGTTGCCATTAACCAAAACAACTACCACAACAAAAAAGCTCTGTATAACCAGTTGTTTGACTGAATTCATACATAAGCTCAGAAAAAGGATTGAATTTAATTGTAGTACCACTGGAAATAACTCCTAATGATGGAATAATACAGTCTGTTTAATCACTGCACCATGTATATCCTACTTGATTTTTTAGAATATTCACCCAACAGATAAACCTTTGAAAAATATATTCAACTCAAGTACTCATTACCTTTCCACAATGGGGCTAGAGATTTGATGGGAAAATAGGAACCACGGAACGCTGAAAAATAATAAACCTTGATTGACTTCTTCTTAGTTTCCCCTTTTTATGAGAGCTATTAACAAGACCAAGATTTATTTTATCTTCTCTCATCTATGACAAAACAGTGAAATAAATAGATTGGAAATAACTCCACGAAAATGCAAGTAAAGAGGAATTTTAGGATCGAAGGATCTGTATAACACAACCTGGATGGTTAGCCCTGGTTAGGAAAATTGTCTAGAATATGCTTTGACTTTTAGATAACGTAAGTAGGGTTGAACTGTCTATGGGAAATAAGGCTCACTGCTTTTTACATTAATCGTGTTTCAGTACTGTGATAGGCTTAAATAACCTTTGAAGTCATTTAACAGGAAATTTTCACCAAAATTAACGAAAAATAAGAATGGACAAGGAATATAATAAAAATAGCCTTAAGGAAAGTTCAGACTAAAATCTATTACTAAAACATTGCTAATTTATATATTTTTAGTCATTACTATTATTACCCACCCATTCCATGGCTGGTAAAATGAGATGATAATTGTACATTGCATTAATGGGTTTGAGAACTAGGTTCTGTTCATTTTTGTTCTTTTCCTATGCTACCCCAAGGGAAATATAATTTTATATTGGCTTACAGCATTATCTGTTGTAAAGACTAACATAACATCAGGAGTATTTTCTGATTTATGTCCTTCAGGATATAAAATATTTCTCTCAAATTAAGAAAATAAAATAGCTTTTACAGTCAAGAATATCTATAATCGAGAATTGTTGGTTTTGAGCAGTGAATGCAAAATCTCTGAAGAATAATTCTGATGTGGGGGGAAAAAACTTCTTAGGAGCAATAATATTATTGATTAAATTAGGAAGGCTCTTTGTTCTGGCATCATGGGGTATATTGTGTACAATAGGAATGGGGCATAAAGGAGACAATAGCCTTCAGAAACTGCCTTAAAGTTGCTACAATCATCTGCTGATATAAGCCCAGTAAAGCACAGATTGTAATAGACAAGTCATCTTTGAGTAGTATTTTGGGAAAACATGATATTAACTACCTGCAAACAAGAGATTGAACTCTTCTATTTCAGATCCCAATGACTAGCTCCCCTTCTTGTTAAAGAGGTGGCTTCCCATGATCAAGTAGGACTTCCAGCCACGGAACTCTGTCCCTGATCTAAAGACACAATGGTCCACATGGTCATTCCCAGAAGACTTTACATCTGTTGAGTCCTGACTCAGAGTAGTCATTCCAGTAATGGAATACTATCATGTATTCATTGTTTCTTTCCTTCCTTCATGCACGGAAGGATGCAACAGCGAACGCTCTTAGCAGACATATGACTAACAACAAAAACAACCCCTCCCCCAAAAAAGCTAAACTGAGCTAACTGTATAAATAATACCTAAAATAAAAACAAATACAATTTACCAAATATGCACTGTTGTTAAATTTCACTGTTGTTCCTCTTGTTATTTTCATATTCGCTCCCACAGGTTTCTGGTACACACTGCAGTTATGCCTAATTACCATCATCTTGGTGACACAAAATGTTCATCACGTGTCAGAATCCCAGCCCTCCTTCCCTATTTCTTTAAGTCAGTGTTTCTCAGTATTTCATGTATACCTGACTCACTCTGGGATCTTAAAATGTTAAAATGCAAATTCTGAATCAGAGGTCTGGCACGGGGGCTGACATTCTTCATTTCTCACAGCTCCCGGGTGATGTGGAGTGCTGGTATGTGGAAAGCACATTGAGTGGCAAGGTTGTGGTACATTATTCTAAGATCCAACATTGTTAAGAAATGAACATTTTTTCTCTTAAATTTCTCTAAGAAGGGTATTATTTCAAGGTTCCAAATTAAGTTTCACGTTAATTTGTAGGTAGTTAAACAGGTAGCTGTTCAAAAGGGAAAATTAGCTCAGTAATTGATGATAAGCAACAGGACAAAGGCAAGAGCCTGCATGATGGGCCTTGACTTAAACTAGTAAGCAGTCCTCCTAAATGTGTCAATACTTATGAGTCAGCCAACCTTAAATGATGGCTATGGAAATATCGCCAAGCACAGTGACTCCAACAATACCATCCTGCTGCTTGAGAGAATACGAGGAACTTTTCTTCTGCAGAATAGAGAACATTGCAAACTGCTTTTTCCCCGACTGAGGAGCTTGCTACAGTTTTGTAAAATAGCCTAAACATACTCTTGCTGCTGTCAGTAAATTCTCTGAGGTTATAATAGAATTCCTTTGCAAATACAGCAAATAGGTCAGTACCATTTAAAGGCGGGAATAGATATCAGCAGTTAAATAAAGATAAAAATACTTTTTCTCTTATATGAGTAATTGACCAGCTCTCATTTTTAGGTGCTAGGTTACAATACTATACTATCTGGAGAAGCTGAGAGAGGAAAAAATTCCCTTTGCCTTTCTGTTTGGAAATAACAGGAAGACTTTTTACACCCTAAGCCCCACAAAAGCAAGCCTATCTAGATTTTTAAAAGTTTGAGTTCACATTTGAAAGCCTGTGTTCTTAGGATTACAAGGCCAGACTGGGTATTAAAATGTGTAATGACAAAGAAAATAAATATATACTTAAAATATGTCTTTAAAAAATAAATAAATATTTATGGAACACATCCTATGTATGAGGGATGGTTGTCGAGTGCTGTTTTGTTTTGGGTTTTTTTTTGGTGAGGAAGATTGGCTCTGAGCTAACATCTGTTGTCAAACTTCCTCCATTTTTGTATGTGGAATGCCACCATAGCATGGCTTGATGAGTGGTGCATAGGTCTGCACCCAGGATCTGAACCAGCTAACTCTGGACCAGGGAAGCAGAGCACGAGAAGTTAAACACTGCACCACCGGGCCAGCCCCGTCAAGTGCTTTTATATTAGTAGCTCATTTAATTCCTGATTTAAGGCTATGTAGTTATCTTTCATACAGATGGGGAAACTGATTTTAAGAGAGGCAGAAACTTAGGTTGAGAGAGGTTAAATAACTTGCTCAGAAGTTATAGAGCTAGTAAGTGTCAGAGTCAGGATTTGAAACCAGGTAGCCTGACTCCAGGGTTTGGCTCCTATCTGCTCGGCAAGTAAAAAAATATTCCCAGTATTTAGCTTTGGGACCTTGAGTGAGTCATTTGACTTCTCTGGACCTCAGGTTTCTCATCTGTAAAATGAAGATAAATGATACAAGTGCTAAACCTCTTTCCAGTTCAAATATTCTATGATATAAACTTAGGCCTTTAAAGATGTCAAAATCAAGATTCTTCCTCTCTGTCTTATTCTCCTGTTAGATTCCATCTTATTTCATTTTATTCTCCTGTTAGATTCCATCTTATTCCATTTTATTCTCCTGTTAGATATGTCAATCAACAAGCAATTATTGAATTCCCACTGAGTACAAACTATGGTAGTCTCCTGGGAACACCGAAGCAATGATTGGGTGTAATCTGCGGCCTCTTGAATCGAATAATTTTAATTGGTCACGGCCTTATCATCCACTTTTTCCCAAGTTAAACAGATTCCCAAAGACAGCAACAAGAAACGTTGGATCAATTGTCTTCCAAATGAGACTTCACTGATGCCTAGTTCATATTGTATTGAACACTGGAGCCAAGACCAAATGCAGTCCCTGTATTTAAACTGGGAGCATTGCTCCGCTACCGACAAACTAATAATTTATTTTAACACAATGTGAAGTGGAAGGAAATCACTATTTTCCAAGATCTGGGTATCCCAAAGGATTTACCCAACCCACCTAAAATCTTTCTATCAGGGAGTCTGGGGGCAAGCAGTAAAGCTAAGGTATTCATCTCAACTGAACATCACTTTGTATCAATTCTGTAATTGTTTGATGCTTTTTGTCTTAGAAGGCCCCCAAAGGCTTGATAGCACCCTCAAAACACACATGAATGAAATCTTGCATTATCAAGGAATGTAAAACATTTTAAAAGAAAAATAAATGGTATAAAATGTGTCCAATTGATTTGAGTGTCCACAACTCAAATGACGTTACTATACTTGAGGGTAATGAGAAGATGAATGTATATATGCTTATAGTTGATTGATTGTTGGTACAGAGTTTCCCTATGAAATTTTCAAAACACTGAATCCTATTTTCCATAATACCAAGATTGAGTTTCTGCATTTTAGTATACTTCTGTTTTCATCAGGTCATGCTTTTCATGAAATCTCTTGACTGTTATCTATTGAAGGAAGTTAATAGTCAGCAGCATATAACAATCTCTTACACAACACTTGACAGAAACGCTCAAGAAAGAGTACAACTAATTCCTATCAGTGGGGATAACTTAGCAAAAAGTCTGGCCATAGGAAAAGAGTGAAAAATACATGGGTTTTCTTTAGTGAGCCTGGGTACCCCTTAGCAACCTCATGGTCCTCATTGTTTTGCTGCTAGTAGTTTTTTCTCCTACCCCTCGATTGAGTGCCTGGTGTATCCCCTGCCCCTTGCAGCCCCAATAAAACCTGTCATCCTATGTATATTTAAGATTAAAGGGCATTTTACAAAGAGCATTCATTCAACTATTCTAGTGAATAAAAGAGATGTGGTGTCTGTCCTCGTGAAGTTTACAGTCTTTTAAAAAATAATTTAAAATCTCTATTCTTGTAATGAAGTTTTTTCCCTTTTGGAAGATTTTGAAACATCCATAATTATCTTGGTCTTGGGATGCTTTGGTTCAACACAGACTTAGTGACCACTTAGTCTTTTATCAGATCCTGTACTGGGCATTAGGGATGGAAGTATGACTAAGACATGATCCGTACCTTCAAATATTTTACAATGTAGAGGAGAATATATACACAAACAGCTGTTTTAAAATAATGTGATATGTGCCAGGACAGAAACATGTGTGTCCAAGATCGTGTGGGAGCACAGAGGAGAGGTTTCTAAGGCATGGGCAAGGGTTGATGCCTGAGATGAATCTTAAAGAGGAACAGTAGTTAACGCCATGTATGCTATGCTGCAAATGAGAAGAAATTTTCAGGAAAAAGAAAGGGCATAAGCATTGGCAGGTGTGCCTGAAAACAGCGTGGAGTGTTCTGGGAACTACAGGTAATTCACTTTTGTGAGAACTTGAAGGGCACAGGGAAGATTGTCAAGAGATAAAATAGAATGCTAAAAGCAAGGTGTAGCACGATGTTGTTGAATGTTCTCTCTTGTGTAAAAAGAAGAGGGGGATAAAGACAAGGTTAATAAAAGCCTTATACAGACTGAAAGAGAGAGTCTATATATAGATCCCCTCTCCATAAACATAATCTTTTTTATGTGCATTGACCATTTCTGGAGGAATCCACAACAGATGAGGAGCAGGGGAGCCAGGAGTAGGAGTATGAGTTGGAGGGATACTTACTCTTCTTTATAAGTCCTTTTGAATTGTTTGATTAAAAAAAATCCTATACACGTTTTACACTTTCACTTTAAAAAGATACACACGCACACACACACACACACACACACATATGGAGAAAGAGAGACAGAGACAAAGACAGAGAGACAAAGCGAAGTGATGCTGGAATATGTATGCCAGGGAAATGAATCCTAATCCTGAAACACAGAAAACCTGCTAAAAGTTTGAGCAGGCAGTATGTTTTGCATTCTAGATAGATTATTCTGGTAGCTATGTGGAAGATGAAGTAGGAAAGGCTAAAACTGGGGGCAGTGTTCCTAATTAAGAGGCTAAGAGGGTGTTTCAAAGTCCAGATAAGAGATGATAAATGCCTAAAGTAAAACAGTGGCCTTAGGACTAGAAAGTCAAAAAAGAAAAGATAGTCAAACAGGCAAATCAGAGGGATTTTGTGACTGACCAGATGACGGAGGTTAGAGAGGAAACAAGCCTGGGAAGCCCTATGAGATTCCATATTGAGTAATGGGCACATGTGGCACCATCAGCCCAGGAAGAGAACACAGGAAAAGAAGCACTAACCATCGTGTTCACCACTGAAGTGGATATATTTCCAGAATAAAATAAAATGTTACAGCTTGTTGTTATAAGGTATTTATGGGAACACTGAGGTAGAATTTTGGAGATTGGAACTATCCTGAAAAATACTAGTTCCTTGGTGACTCTTCCAGCTCTGTTTACAAATGACACAAGTTGTACAGGGAGAAATCCTGGGGCCACAAATGTGGTGGCTGAAATGGGCTGGTTAGAGTTATGGAGAAAGGATGCTGGCCAAAGACAGAGAATGGAATGCAGTCAATCTTAATCTCTAGCAATATTGTTCTTTTCCTAGGAGGACCTAGACCTTGATAGGATTTAGAACATACTTTTCAAATTCCCCCAGAGAAGTGATCTTTGTATTCTGTTTTAGTTGCCTTTATAAAACTATATGGGTGGGGAAAAAAAGATGTGTGGGGAACCCACTTACACAGCATCTGCTCTCTTCTCCACCACATCCTTAAATGATTCAGAGTCCTTCTGGAACATCGTGTTTCCATGTGAAATCGCATCAAAGCAGTGCGAGTTCTTGTAGAAAGTGTCTTTGGTGATGAAATGAGATCGGGTATAACAGACAGCACAAGTGAGGCCAACAGCGTGCCGTGAGAAATGAAGCTTAGCTGCCAGGAAATTAAAAAGTGATTCCCAGGAGCTTTGCATAAGAACCGAAACATTTGAATGGCGTGGTAGGGATGATTTTAAACAAGAATTCAGCAGAGCCCTGTCCTCATCAAATGGTCTCCTGGAAAGAGGATACCTATTTAAGCAGAGGCATATTTATAGATTGTTTTATTTAGTTTTAGAGAAAGAAAGCAGAGAAACAGCTCGAGAAACAGTTTCAAACAGAAGAGGATCCTAGGTAGCCGTTAGCAATTAGCTATTCCATCCCTGCTTCAGCTGAAAAAGAGTATGGGTTTAGGCCCTCCAGATATGACAGCCAAGTTAGAGGTGACATGCCTTGCTCTTGTTGCTGAATGGATTAATCAGGAAAGTTGCTAGGAGTGAATCCTGCTTGAATGAGAGGGTTTATTTGGGATCCTTCCTGGAAGCAGGGGAATAGATTTGTTGGAAGCTCAGGATCCCTGCCTACTCTAACCCGCCATGACTCATGGGGAGGTTTTTTCCTTCTCATCTATTATTTTCAAGGGAATGATACACAATTCGTTAGTTAAGAGAAACAGCTTTTTGGTTTCCATAGAGACAGTTCAATGACATTTATTTGAAATCCCACCTGTGCCTAGAACATTTTCTCATGTCAGAGGCCATCATTTCTCCCTCCTACCACCTGCAGCCCCTCTCCCACACAAATGCATCTAGATCTGCTTTAAAATGCACGGGAAATCATCTTTCTCTTATGGAGCTTTTTCTGTCACCACACTAAAGAGAATTCTACTGGAGAGAGTGTGTATAGAGCATATAAACAAATCAAGACTCCGACAAGACAAAAGACCCAATATGAAGTAATGATTATCTATCAGTCTGTATGAGATCTTTATTAACCTTGTCTTTTTCCCCTGCACTATGTAAACTCCAGGAAGTTTAGGATTATATTCTTTATGCTCTCTATGTAGCTCCTAGCATATTAGAGAGACTTAATAATAATATTTATCAGGATTATAAAAAAATTTCTAGTCATAAAAAAGTGTTAGTAATAATGGCATTTAAACTTTTTAGTACAGACATTAATATTTTTTTTGTCAAGTCTACCTTATACCTTCAGCTGCAATTTTCTTTTATGTTGATCATGAATCATGAGCCGTTTCCATAGAAACATCTTTATCACATGGCACAGCCAGTTTCACAGACACAAAGTCACGTCATGGCAAATATCAATGCATATGTATATATATATATATATATATATGTATACATACACTCACACATCGCTTAACTACAGGGTTACGTTCTGAAAATGTGTCGTTAGATGATTTTGTCATTGCACACACATGATAGAGTGTACTGAAGGAGAACAGAATTTGTCAACCCAAAGTGTGTCTCTTTAACATGATGATTATTTTAGGCTGATTATTTTTAAGAAAAAAAGCAGAAATTTTTTCTTGTTACCTCCCCCTTAACTGCCTAAAAGAATTAGGATTAAAAAAAAACCTGCCTCAGGAAGCAAGCTATCACCTTAGCATAACATGAACTAGGTGGTAGACAGGGAGGAACCTAGGGAAGACTGTTTGGCTCCCCTCTGTGTTCTTCTGTTTCTGTGTGGCCAAACGCTTGTTTTCCAAATGTTTGCTCCTTTTTACCTACCTGTGAATATCCTCCTTCCCTTTGAAGTCCCTGACTCTCCCCACCCGAACATCTTCTTTTGTCTGTAGCTGAGGGTGGTATTTAAGGTGCAGGCTTTGGCCATTTTGGTGAGTTACTCAGTTTTCCCGGGGTTCTCCTGTATATAATGCTATTAAACTTTTGTTTGTTATTCTCCTATTAATCTATCTCATGTCAATTTAATTATTAGACCAGCCAGAAGAACCTAGAAGGGTAGAGGAAAATTTCTTCCCCACTAAAAGTACTTTCACAAACCTAGATGGCATAGCGTACTACACACCTAGGCTTTATGATACTAATCTTATGTGACCATCATCATATATGTGTTCTGTTGTCGACCGAAACTTGGTTATATAGTGCATGGCTATGCAAATATATGTATGTATACACACACACAACTTTTCATCAGCTTTAAAAAATAATAACTGCTTTTTATTTTTCAAAATGTCATCTCCATACTGGCCCCTGGACTATCAATGTTTCTGGGAACATTTAAGAAATTATTAAGTAATTACTTGATTGATAACTACAAAGTGAATGACATTTAAAAAGAAGGAAGATCAAACATAAAAGATATATGAAAAGGGGTTCCTCAGCCAATCTAGAAAGGCTTTGAATGAGGTAAGTTAGATTTTAAAAGAAAATCAAGAAAGTTTATCAAATTTGAAAATATAAAGTCAAAAATATGTCTAATCTAGAAATACACATAATTAATACATATGTATATAATATATATCTATATCTACATCTATCTACCTTGTCATTTTTGCTATAATTGAATCCTTGCTGCTACATGGTATGTTTACTTTCAAATGTCAACTTTCGTCTGAAACTTCCACTTCTACACGGTAATTTGTCATAACCAGTAAATGCGTTAAATCAACTACCGCATTAATGGTAATAAAAGATTCTTTCCACTGACATCACCACCTCTCTGCCCTGTCCCCCCGCAAATCCAGCACACACACACACAGTTCAGCACATCCCAAAGAAACAACAGAGAAAACAAAATCCCAGTTCAGACCGACTGCTGAGTTGAGACTGATGAGAGGGGAGAAAGAAGATTCACTGAGAAGGTTAATATTGGTCAACAGGAAACTTTTGGATTATGTGGTGAGAACTGATTTTTAGAAGTTTTGAATTTGGGAATAGGAGGAGGAGGACAGGATAAGAAATATGGAGAGGAGAATGTACTCACAAAACTAGAAAATCGTGTTCAGTCCTTGTAGGTCTTTGGTGCCTCTCTCTCACGCACACATCACTTTGGGAGACATCCCACAAGCTGTGTTGTCATGAAGTTTGAAGGGGATTTCATAACTTGGTTCTCTGACATTGTAGAAGGAAATGACTTTCAGGATATTACAGATGACAACTGCCCTACTGTGTTCAAAATCACTGTCATGGAACATAAGCACATCTTAATGAATTATGTTTTTGCATAGTCACCATGAAGTCACTTTTGCATATTTTGCGTAGTCACTTTTCCACATGTTAAAGAATTTGCACCTTTGGTTCTGCGGAGTGGACAGAGATATGTGAGCCCAAATTCAAACAAAGCCATTGCCATTATTCTTTTTCAATCCGATTCAATCTCACTGAGTGGAGGTTTGATTTTGAGTCAAAATATAGGACTCCATTGGTAGTGGAGGTAGGCAGCATCTACAGAAGGTGATTCCAAATAAAGCGGGAAGCTACCAGCTTGAAATGTCATCATTAGATCTTGATATCTTCAGCTTTGATTCCTGCTGAATTATGAATAACCATGAGAGAGGCAACAATCATGCTAGTTTCAATTCCTGGATTTATACCAGAGTGTGAGTGAATGTTTGAATGACAGAACAGGTTTCCTTAAGAGACAGGGATTAGAAAGGAATATAAAGAGAGAGAGGGAACAGGAGTTATTTCATACTTTTCCCCAGAATCAGCAGTTTCCTGACTTAGGAAGCTGATATAAAACAGCTAGAAAAGTGGCTATGCTGAGACAGCATTTGTGTTGTCCACACTGATGCTGTGCACTCGAAAAGCATTTTGCTTGATCTGACAGTGATGTCCAGTATTTTGTATCCCAAGATGTGAAATCAACAAATTCACCTCCATTCTCTGGAAGTGTAGCATCCATGCCAACTGGGCAAGGTGACGATAATACCTTGCAATTTTAATAGCCTTATGAATCTCATAATTAAAATTACTGTCTAGTGGGCAGCACACTGGCAATTTTTTAAGTCCAGACACTCCCCATCTAGCATATATAATTTTGGTTTTTCCCTTAAGTACATTCCCTTTGAATGTGCTTCTGTCAAGTTATATTTGAATACTTTTAAATCACTTTAAAATGTCAGGATGATGTTGTATCCTAATTTATACTCTCAAATATAAATCTCATGACTTACTTAAGCCCTTTGATTCTCAGTTCCTTGCAAAATGGAAATAATAATTTCTGCTCTACCTATTTTAGGGAGCTTTGAGAATCAAAAGAGATAAATCATATACAAATATATGTTCTGCATATGTGATGCATAATCTGTAAATTTCTATATCAATGTTAAGCCCGGTATTTTTATTATTTTACCAGTATCTCCCAGGCTGTAATGAAGTTCTCCCTCTTTAATGCCAGGGCATCAGAAGTAACATAAATTCACATCATGCATAACCAAATATAATAATATTTTTGTTTGATATTGGGATTTTCATCCTGCAATTGAAATTCACAATACATCTAATTGTGAAATTGTTCTATGAGATCTGACACAAAAAAATGGAAAATATTTCCCCCATCTTCTCTCCTGATCATTTTCTCTTAGTTTTTATTTGGAGACCTCAAAGTTTCTCTCTGTATGTGGTCCTCCCATATCTCTCTAAATTTCATATTTTGTGTTACTCCCTGGTATGTGGAAGAAATGGGATATGTGGTTTTCTGTGGGTTTAACCTAGGAATTAGGGATCTGGAGTTGACTTCCAGTTTTAATTATAGCCCCTCCATTTACAAGATCTGTTGCTTTGGCATTAACTAACTCTAGAGTAATCGTATAATTTATTGTCCCAATAAGTACTTTTGAGAATGAAAGGGAACATTATTAATATTACCTGGGACAGAAAGTGTGAGCCAACACTGTCCTGGGAAAGCCAAGATTTATGATCACCTTATGTCACTTAAAGCACTAATTTCTTCATCTTTAAAATGAGGACAAATGATACTTTCTTCTTAGATCATTGAAGGCTAAATGAGATAATATGTTGCCTGACTTGGGGACAATATTGGTTATTTTTAAGCATCTTCTTTTCCTCCTCCTTCTTCTCCTCCCCTCTTCTTCTTCATCATTTTATTTATTGAGCGCTTACCGGGTACCAGGCACTGTTATGAGTGCTTTATATGTAAATATCAACAAAAGAATTAGGTAGAGTGGATGAGATACCCTAATAAGAATTGTTACAGTAAAGTTTGAGATAATCAACCAAATAAAAACATCATCTATCAGCTCGCCTTGTTTACCAAGAGCTTCATAAGAGCAAGAAACTTGCCAAAAATTATGAAAAGTTATTAAAATCTCTAGGATTTACTTTATTCCTTCAAAGAACAGCCAAGAATTTCACTGAGGAAGTAAGCTATGAAAAAATGACTGTCTTTCTGAGGTCATAATTGACCACAAGTAGCACTAAAAAAAGGGCCCTGACGATGAGATCACAGCTCACAACATGATGGAGAAAGTGTAACCAAGCTGAGCTGTTCAAGTGAACAATAATCTAGGCAGGAAGGTGATGGAAATTCCAGGCAGGGAAAATAGTACTAAGTCTGTAGAGATAAAATTACCAAGAATACTTGTAAAGAGAGAGATTCAATAATAGCATATGAATCTTATGGCCTGGAAAATCATCCTGGAGTCTTAATAATGATAATTAATATTTATTGAGCACTTTCACAACAGAGATATGATTCTAAGTACTTTACAAACATTAACCCACTTAAACCATAATGCAGTCATATGAAGCATGTATCATTATTATCTCTATTTTACTGATAAGGAAATTGAGGCATAGGAAAGTTAAGTAACCTGCCAATAGTTACTCAACCAGTAAGTGATTGAGCTGTGATATGCACCCAGTTAGATTGCCTCAGAGTTTACGTGGGCTAGTTAAGTCATTAAGTTAGTTAGATCATAAAACATTATTATTTTTAATAACAGGTAAACATAGAGAGGGTTTAAAGGTTAGGAAACATGATTGATACTTAGGGAAGTGGGCCCTAGGATGAAATGCATTAGCAATTGATATTATTTAGCCCAGAGTTAAATTTTGTAAAGATTAAGGAGTTGCTTGATTAACGTCTTCAGGTTTATCACAATGTTGAATCCATTCACTGGTTTAAATCACATCAGACCTATTGCATGCAAGGTATTACTTAAAGTGCTGTGTTAGGTACTTGTTGGAAATAGGAAGAGAGAATGGATTTGATGCCCCTGCTGAAAGAACTCTTAACTTGAAGAAAGCAGCAAAGTTTAAATCGGACATAAGGAAGAACATCTTGACTGTAATGAGTGAGAAGATGCTGGAAGGAGCTATGAAGATTATCTGGGAAGTATTCATCCTTAGAAAGCTTCAGAACAAGAAAAGATAATTATATCTGTCCTAGTTGGCTTATATGGCTCTTCAGTCAAAGGCAAGAGGGTGAGATGAAAAAGAACATTTCTCTAAGACCCTTCCCTATGGAAGAATTTGAATTTTTAAGATTTTTACTCCATATTTACAAAAGATCCATTGTAAGATCTTCAAAAATCCCCACATTTGATCATCTTTATAGTGTATATAATTCAAGAAGATTACAACCACACACTCAAAAGCAGTGAAAGGGCAGTTAGCTGAGCTGTCATTAATTCAGTGGCTCTTTCTGGAACTTATGGACTTTGCACACTACTCAAACTTATTTCTCAGAAAGAGTTGCTATGGCACTAACTTTCAGGGTAGTTAATAAAGAGGAGACGTGGGAGAAATTAAATCCTCAAATGCCAAAGTTGGCCTGTAATGAGAGCTTCTTGAAGCCTGTGCCCATAAGTGTCTTCTGCACAGGGCAGGCTAATAAAATCACATTGAATCGAATTGAAATATATGCCTTCAATTCAATCTGTGCGTACTCCTGTAAGTAGTCCAAAAAGAAAAAGACAGCTCTTAATGTTAAGAGTAGAAATAGTTATTAAAATATAATGAGTACATACTATGTATTGGGTACCGGAACAAATGCTTGACATCAGTTTTTACAAGAGCTAGCTGAGATAAGAACATTTAATCCAAATCTTCCATTTTAATATTCCATTTTAATCCAAATCCATCACAAATCAGCCTTCCTGGACTCAGTTCTTTATCTGTGATGGAGTTGGGCTTAAAGCTCAGGCCTGTTTGACTTCAGAGCCGGACATCTAACTCCCTCTTTTGGGTTCTGAGACCCAATTCCAATGTGTGTGTGTGTGGGGGTTCCCCACACATATGACAATGGATTCTCTGGACTTCAGCTGGGTGTCCTACAATTCAGCTCAATTCTGACACTATCTACCCAGAGATAGCACCAGGTTCTGCATGTTAAGTGTTCAGTCCTACAAGACTGCCCCCTAGTTCAGATGCCAGTCGCAAAAGCAGGTTGTTACCTGTACAGATTTTTCGCAACTTATGATGTGGTTCTGTTCTAATAAACCCATCATAAGTTGAAAGTATCGTAAGTTGAAAATGTGTTTAATATACCTAACCTACCGAACATCGCAGCTTAGCCTAGGTTACCTTAACATGCTCAGAACACTTACATTAGCCTACAGTTGGGCAAGATCATCTAACACAAAGCCTATTTTATAACAAAGTGTTGAATATCTCATGTAATTTATTGAATGTTATACTGAAAGTGAAAATCACAATGATTATATGGGTACAGAAAGGTTGTTAGCGTATGGGTTGTTTACCCTTGTGATCGCATGGCCAACTGGGAGCTGCCCAGCATCATGAGAGAGTATTGTACTGCATATCGCTAGACCAGGAAAAGATCAAAATTCAGAATTCGAAGTACAGTTTCTACTGAACACGTATTGCTTTCAAACTATCGTAATGTTAAAAAGTCATAAATCAAACCATCATAAGTTGGGGACCATCTGTACATTTGACTGATGGGCTCTAAATCAGAGGTTCCCATGACCTCCTCTTTGGGTTTATTTTTTTCTAGAGCAGTTCACAGAACTCAGAGAAACATTTTACTTACTAGATGACCAGTTTATTTGAAAAGGATATAACTTAAGAACAGCCAGATGGAAGAGATGCATAGGGCAAGGTATGGGGAAAGGATGCGGAGCTTCTATGCTCTCTCTAGTAGTACCACTCTCCCAGCACCTCCACGTGCTCACCAACCCAGAAGCTCTCTGAATCCCAGCCTTTTGGGTTTTGGGTTTTTATGGAGGCTTCATTACATAGGCATGATTGATTACATCATTGGCCATTGGTGATTGAACTCAATTTTCATCCCTTGTCCACTCCCTGGAGATCAGGGGGTGGAATGGAAGTTTCGACCCTCTAAGCATAGGTTTGGCGGTCCTGGCAACTAGCCCCCATCTTTAGGTTCTGTACAAAAAGTCACTTCATTAACATAACAAAAGACGCCTTTCTTGCTCTCATCACTTAGGAAATTCCAAGGGTTTTAGGAGCTCTGTGCCAGAAAGCAAGGTGGGAGGACAAAGACCAAATATATATTTCTTATTATGAATTACAATCTCATACCCTCTTCTCATTTTATCCAACAATCGTTTCTTTCCATTTTAGAGTTCACTCTAGTCTGAATTGTCCTATTAAAAACAGATCCTTTCTTTCTCTAATTGAAGGGTCAGGAGAATCCTACCCAAAAAGATCAAGTTTTAAATTTCAGGCCTCAAAGCAAGCACAAGCACGGGGAGTCGTTGGTGTTCTTGCTCCAGTTCACTGGGATTACTTCCCCGGACAGAGCCTTACTGCTTAATCTTCTCGTGATGGAAGACAAAAAAAAATGACTCGCACCAGAGGACAGGTTTGTTTGGTGGGAGCCCAGGTTCTTGTTCCCTCCATTGGCATCCTTGTCATGGTCCATAAAACAGGAAACAACATTTTTCCTGTCAGGTTTGCTTGCAAGGATGATTTGTTTGTTTGAGTCCAAGATGAAGACTCAGGAAATCTAAAATCTGTTATTTTTCAATTCACAAGATTTCCTGCCGGTGGAAAGAAAGAACTGATCGCCACTCCAGGATTCTCTAATGGGGGCAGGCATCGACAGCAGGAGGAGGGGAGCATGCCAACTGTTTCTTGGTGGGGGGAGTAGGGAAGCTAATTAGACGACCCATTTGTGGGTAGAGAAGACAGAAAAGGCTCAGGTATATTTAGCTCTTCTCCACTGAACACGGAGAGAGAAATCAAACAGGAATACGTAAAGGTCAGATCATTTCATCACTGTCCTTTCAGAACTGGGAAATCACATTATAAAATGCAGATGGCACCTCGAGGTTAAAATAGCAAGTTATTATTACCACATAGCTTACAGGAGATATTTATCATTTTTCTGCCTCATAGAGGAATATACATTTAAAATCCATTTATTTCAAAAACTAAATACGTGTATTAAAACAATTTAAAAACCTCTATTTCTTTTCGCTTGATCTAAATGACAGCAATGGAAATATAACAATCACTTAGCTGGTTTCTACAGAAACAAAAGCTAAAAGGATTCTCTGTAGAAGAACAGTATATTTATAAAGTAGAAGACAGTCATGGAACACAGTTTAGGGAAAAACAACTTACTTGAAATATACTGTTGTTTCTGTATTTCAAAATTCAGAGTTAGGCTATTCGAGAGACCACTAAATTCTGTTGAAGCCATTATAGGCTCTCACGTTTACTTTTTTGGGTACTAAATAAGGCAGAGCACTGCTACTCACCGATATAGATCTTGCCGTATTTGTTCATCCCTTACAGCTAAAGAATGAAATGCGCTCTTACGTCTCACTGGGGCGTTTAGCAAGGATGCGCTTGGCTGTGCATGGGTTTTCCCTGCAGATTGCAGCCCCACACAGGTTCGGGCACACACAGGTCAGGTCAAGTCGGAATTTTATTACCTTTGGTTCAAGGATATTGCTACGTTTCCGGGGTAGGAGGGTGGGTGCGGCGCAAAGTGGGCTTCGGGGAAAGTTATAATTTTAGGCATAATGCATTGTGGGTTTTACTGAGCGATGAAAATAAATCATTTCAGAGTGACTTCCATAATTAAATTCATTGGACCAGTACGTTATTTTGTAACATCTAAACCCCTTTAACTTCTGATTTTATTGGAGAGTTAGTAGAAAATAAAGACGTGTCAGTCAATAAATATATATATTTTTAAGAGATACTAATTAGAAGTCCTTAAGAAATTTTGTTTCGTTTTGTTTCTTGAAATTCCAGATACAAAGGGGAAAATAAAGTCGAATGCAAGTAGTTGAGGGAAGCAAAGGACAATTATGACAAATGAGAGTTTACAGATACCTGCCTATCATCTTTGTTGGACATCTTTGCAAACAGCTTGTTATAAGTAGACATTCAACACCAGGAGACAGATTGTTTCCCCCCACGTTGCCCCCTCTGCATTCAGGAGCAGATGAACAACAAATATTCAACTCCGTCTCAACTCTTCGTTGTTTCCTCCTCACTCTACATGAATGAAAGAAACACTTCAATTACAAACTCAGTTTCAACATCATTGATAATTCCTCTCTCTTCTTCCATCTTTCCTTCCTTTCCACCTTCTTTTTCCCTAACGTAGTTGTAAATGGAAACTCACCTGCCCACCATCTCTTCTGGAAAGGCAGTGTGGTGGGAAATGTATGGGTTGTTACTTGCCTGGCCCTGGCTTCTGGCTCTGTCTTTGTGAGTGCTCTCTCTGTTAATTTCCTTGTCTTTGAGTGTTGGAGCAAGAAAAGAAAATGCCATTCAAACTGATTGAGGCTGCTTCTTTCTCAGGAAGAGGGGCATAGTTTACATTACTAGGAAAAGAAATCTTTAGGCTGCGCCTTCCACTCAGAGACTGGCAGGGAGGAAGAAAGAGAAGTTTGGGGTTTCAAAGGGCTCTATCAGCGATTCTGTGGTGCTAAAGGGCAAGACCCAGAACAACTGGCCCTTTGTTTAGAGAAAATGTTGATGAGCTTTTGAGAGTACAAAATATTTCTAGAGCTAAGAAGAGGAAAAGAGCTACAGTTCTCTGAGTAATAATACAAGGACAGTTGAGGGAAGAATAGAAAATAGGGAACCAGGGTGAAGAGGAAGATGGGAGACAAAAAAGAGCTGAGAAAGCACACAAGAAGTTGAAGTTCTTAGTAAATAACTCTCAGTGTTAGAGTGGCTGAAGGCCTCAGAAACAGATTTTATTATTTGATTTTGTGTTACGTTTCATTGCTGTGATGTAAAATGTCATTACTTCTCCACTTTTTTAAAAAAGTCTATTATTTGTACAAGTGCTTTGTTGGAGTGGTTTTGAGGCGCTAAATTCCACATCTGGGTCAGCATGAGGTGTATGGAAGAGAACAACCATGTTCTTAAAACCAGAATGATAACAAGAGTTCAAAAGAGACAGGAAATCAGAGCTAGAGGTGACCGTGAAACAGATTTGGAAATGCACAAAAATCCCAGGGAAAACATTGGACTTGTGAAAGTATGTGATAAAGGGCTTAGGTTAATTGATTTCAATCTCAAAGGGCGCCAGCTGACACCTAGTTATACATAAAATGTTAGTAAAACCATCATATAGGAAGCAGAAAACCTGGTGCCTAGCAGGTGCTGGATAAACATGGGTCCCCCCTTTTCACAGAAATAACGTGGAGGCCATGCCACCATAGGAAAGGAACATGGGAAGACTTGAATTGAGGGCACAGAAAGACAAGAGCATGGCAGTAAGGCATGATCATGGTTTCCTCCTCTGATTTCCTGCCAGACCTCCCTCTGAGGTTGCAAAGTCATGAGTGAATATGGATATGCATATTCAGATATGGAGCTGAAGGGGTGGGGAGAGGGGCTATCTGGCAATTCACTCCCTGTAGCACATACACAATTACTTAAAAGCATATGGACCACAAGTTTAAAGTTGTTCTGCATACAGACTCAGAAGCACAGAGCTGCTATAGCCACAGTGTGCCTTAAGACCCATTTTGTGCTGCAGCCATTTAAGTACCAGAGGTGGTGAAGCCCAAGAATTCCGACCCAGTGTTTTAAACTCATCAGAGGCACATACCCTGTTCCTGGCCTCTTGCTGGCTCTGCTGATCCTTCTGCTTGTGTCTCATGCTTTCTAACTTCCTATTCAGCTCTCACATTTTCCTCCCTGCCTTTATCTTAGCATTGTCAATCTTCCTGTCAGTGTATCTCTCCCTCTGTGGATTAGCTTCCAAAGCATTCAGTGGACTTAAATACCACATGATTTAAAGCAGCTGTCCTGGTGGAAACAGATAGCAGCTGCACTGGGCCACCTTTATTCCTGAGCATTGAAGCCCCTAGCCAGGCATAGGCTATTTAGCAAACTGTATAGGATAAAACAACTGGGGAGTCCATAAGGGGATAGGCATGTTGACAGGAAGATTCAGAACGTTAAGATAAATCCTGGGAGATAAATGAGAGAACCAGACAGAACATTTCCATAAGTGGACTAAGTTCTGATGTCTAGAGAAGGCAAAAAAGAGTTGCAGGGAGAGAGAGAAAGAGAGCTGGGGCTAGGGTGAATTTAGTGGGTGCAGTTAACTCTGGCAGAAATCAGAGAAAAAATTCAAATATAAGAAAAAAGGGAGGAGTAGGATGAGACCCTGTTGCAGATTGGGTTACCCCTGAAACTCTGAGATGTAAATTTCTGTTTATCGGGATGTGTGGAGAATGTCATCAGGAACAACTGCCATGGGGGTGTGAGGCAGCAGCACTGGGCACGGAAAGAGGTGAAATCTTGGTGAAGTTGAATGAAGATGTAGTTGCTACAAATGTGTGACTAACCCCAAGGGCAACTCTAGAGCTAGAATGACCCTTCAGAATCATCTGGAATTGAGACATGTCGCCTGGGTCTTTACACCCCACCCCCACCCCCCATGCCAACATCAACCAGTCATATGATGTGGGCTGTGCCTGGGAAAGAGATGTGACTGACCATGAGGGGCGGCATTCTCCAGCCAGGGCATTCTTGGGGAGGGATTCAGCTGAGGGGTAGCAGCTGCCACTCCCAGCAGCTGGAGGATTTAGCGTTTCAGTTCCGAAAGAGTGTGAGATCAGGGTGGGCATCACGCATCTCCCTCACACCCCTAGAGTCAGAACACAGCTGAAAATGCTGACCTGAAATGAGTTTCCCTCAGAAGCTCTACGGAATTTAGTCTTGTCCTATTCACCAGTTGTTTTATGTGCATCAGTCTTGTCTCTGACCTAAACTCTAAACTTTTTGAGTACCAGTATCACACTTCATATATTCTTTCTATCCCTTAATAATTCCTTTAGCAGACTATTGTCAAATCTAAAGTTGATAGAAAAACAAGCCCATTGCCTATGGTAACATGATACTGAGGTAATAAAAGCTCTTTTCTCCATATTTTGAGAAGATATAAATGACCTCTAATTTACCGGGGTTTTTTTTCCTGTCTTACATGCATATAAATATCTCCTGAATGAACTGGTTATGATGCTCTGAAACAGTTACAGGTAGTCCTGTATCTTGAAAACTCAACGGAGAAGGGCAAGGAGACCAGGAGGATGTAGGTGTGAAAGTGAGAGTCTACGTACTTCAGAGGAAAGAGCACTTGACCAGCATCTGAGACCAGCTTCTGTTTCTTGCTGTCCTGTTGCTTACCACGTGATCTGGAGAAAATCAGTTGACCTCTCTGAGACTCGCTTCTTCTTTTATGCAGTGATTAGGTGTGACGTTGTCTGCTTTACCTTGTTGAACAGCACTGGGTTTTGAACTGAAGGACTGTGATGAGGATCAATCGACAATGCCTGTCTGATATGTTTGAGGTCTCAAAAGCAACTCAAGAGTAGTTTTGTTATTATTATTAGTTTGTGGATGAAATTTCTAAAAATTTTAATTTCACAAGTTATATTGTATATAGTAATAAGATGATTTAGGTTTTTTTTTTTAAATCAGTAATCATAATAGAAGAAATATATTTCATTCATAATGGTAGACCCTGAATTGCTACATGGGCTTCTAGATTTTTCATTTTTGATGTGAGAGGTGGAGTAAGTAAGATGATCTCTCATATTTGTTTGGTTTCTAAACTTCATAAACATGAATCTTTCACACTCATATTCCCATCAACCAGGGGAAATGAGACATTGCTATTTCTCATGTGTGTTTAATAAAGTGATAGAATTGTTTGTGAGAAGACATTTACTGTAGATGCATATATAGCATAGAATCTGGGACAGAGGTAGTTTGGAAGAATTTCAAAATGTTCAGGGAAGAAAGGTCAACCTCAAATAATTTCAGACTGCCAAGCTTAATTCTGGGTTGTAATGAAATGTTCCCCACTAATGCAGTTATCCACTGAGTTGAGATTGAAGGAGCTCTGTAGTGGGCTTTTTAATTACCTATTTTGGTGTAGAAGTCACTTAAGTGGTAACGAAGCAGACACCATTTACATGAACACACACTTTGTCTAAATATTGTTTGGAATGCTAATTACATTCCCCAAATGGAATGACATTTTTTTGCTGATCTTAAGTTAAACAATATCCCCCATAGCAGAGGCAGACATGTTGGCTGGAAGGTGAGATGTCTCATGGTGACAGAGCTGGATACCCAAATGAACACCATTTGCCGCAAATTAGGAAAATTACAAGCCATAGATCAGGAGACCCTTGAGCAAAATTGTCTTTTCACTCTGACGTTTTCTTTTCTAAGCTTTGCCTTTCCCATCCTTCTGTGAGAACCTAGTGCTTGCAGATTCTATATACCTAGTTCTCTAGTAAAGAAAAAATTAAAATCTTGACTTCATTTGGATAAAAAACCTGTTTATAATCACATTCAATCCACTGAAAAATTATATAAGTCTGCTTAGGGGTACTTGGCTCTTATAAAATGCAAAAGCTTAAGTCCAAGAATGGGTTTTTAATAGTGAAATGTTTAGCATCGGTGAGTCCTAGGCCAAGGTATTCAAATCATTGATGAATATGCATTATCTACCATGTGGACGGCATCTATGATGCTCTGTTGATGCATCTACATGCCAACTCTTGTTAAATCCATGACTCAGTCCAGGAAACAAGGGTGGCATCCTTTCTATTCCACCTAATTCCTACCCTTATTAAAAAACAGAGTTTAAATTGATTAGGAATGAAGCCATAGAAACATAGGAAGAGCCATTGTCTCAGAGGTCTTCAAATCTGTCTCCTTTTTCTTTGGAGAAGAAAATCTAAAGTCAATTATTTTCCTTATGTTCTTTTGGGAAACCCCTCTAATTAAGCTTAAAAAGCATTTCTCCAAAATCAGTGTTTTTGCTTCACTTGAGTTTGGCTGGACTAAAATATACTGTATTCCCCAACTTTTCACACCTGCGTTCGTGCTAGGATTCCTCAAGCTGCAACATGTCAGGGGATTAGGTGAGATAGGACAGAGTTTCTAGTCACATAGAAAGAGAGACAGGCTAGTCAATCTTTCTCTTAATTTTTATTATTCAAGTCAAACATGGGTGAGGAGGAAAACCAGAGGAACACAAATACAAAATGGACAAATTAGTTGGGATCAATGCCATAGAAAACTCAAGCCTGGGTATAAATTGATAGGAAGAAAGGCTGCTGCTCAAATTAATTCACAGAAAGACTGAAAGGAAAGAAAAGGATTTGAACTGGCATCCTGATGTGATCTTTACCAACTTTGCACGGGCTGAAATTAACAGGGGAAAGGAGAATGAGGGAGCAGGAGAGAAAGACTGAGAAATGATCTATAAGACCATAAGGCATGGTCCAAAATATAGGACTTTGTTCTAGTTTTACATCATCAATCACAAGAAAGGAGAGACAAAGTGAACTGAGGAACCTAGATCTCTACCATTGTGTCTCTGAATGAGCCTTCAATCTGGTAAGAAAGGACACGATTCCTTTAATGATTCCAGCACACAAATTTTTCTATTCAATAGCAAATGTTAGTGAGTTTTTTTTAATATCATGGGATTCATTGAATTATTATTAAGATTATGATTATTATTTAAAAAGAATTTCTCCAGAGCTTAGATGTAAAACAAAGGATTAAATATGAAAATCTCACAAAATTAGAAACCATTAGAAAAGAACCAGGATAGGACAATTCTAGCACATTTAATGCTTAGACTAAAGATGAGTTCCTTTATACACTAGCACAATTGGCATTTCTTTCTGAGAAAGTAGCTTATACAGTGCACATCCAGTACAACTGAAGTCCATTGAACAATATGCTTAGTTATGTAACCTGTCACCATCTCACACACCCACTCTGGCTAACTACATCATAATGAACTTTCCAGAACCAATCCACATTTACCCTTGTCTCTTAAGATGAGCTGTGAGTCTGAGATAGCTCCTGAAAGGAGTGTATATATTTTGTGCAAGTATGGACAACAATTGGGCAATGGTATAACCCAGCAAGGTACAATCACCAACATGAAATAGTCACTAACATAAAAGCTATGTGTGGCTTTTTTACACAAGTATGCCACCTAACGGAGATCTTATACAGAATATCAAAGACAGGGGTGGGATTAAGTAGGTTCCTGATAGGGAGTGACTTTAGCTATGTTGGGAAAGTGACAAAGTAGCAATAAAGGGCAAAACTCTGAACAAGAGGCAAGAGTCTGGAGACCACACAATGCACAGCACAGATGTTCCATGAAAATATTCAATAGTAAAAACTACCACCTGAAAAATTTGCATCAAACCATATTTGTGGCAGGCAGGGGATTCATTCAGAACCTGGTTTTATATAGCCTGTGGGGTTAAAGGAGGCCAAGGATTTGTGTGACGCTGATAGTACATAGAGTTTCTATTTAGAGAACAAAGCATTCATTTCTGTGCAGAAGGGTCCATCATCACTCAGAAGCTCTTATTAATCACTGACCTGCACATAGAGGCAGGTCATTGAACAAACAAGCAAATAGAATCTATTGGGAAAAAGTCTATATGGTTTCTATAAGTGGAAATCATGCCCGACTAAACAACCTGAATTCTCTCAGGCATAAACAGGTCTTTTAAAAAATAAACAAATGCCTTGTAGACAAAGAACGACCAGTGGAAGTAATTTAATTAGACACACAGAAAGCCTTTGACAAGGTAGGCCTTATGAGGTATGCTACTAGAGGGACTTGCAAAACTCTGGAAGTCCATGCATCCGTGCTGGGAGATGTGATTCACACATCCAACGGGGGTTGGATTACCCAGGAATGTTCAAACTGTGCCCCTTGAACTTTCACAGGTGCGCCCTGAGGGCCATGCACGGCCAAGGGAGTTGATGGTGGATTTTGGTTCAATAAGACATTTCCATATTTGTTTTACATGTTGTGGTTTCTGGTAAGGTTTCGTTCGAAGGGCTTAAAAGCAACTCTATTAGATTGCTTTTGAAATCCCTTCTACTTTCATGGAGAATCTGTAGCTGTCATTCTCGTCTACCTCAATGGATATAAAGTTTTTTCACTAAGGAGCTTGTATAATTTTCTAAGACAGAAAATTGGATTCAAAGCAGGAAACAGCATGGTGATAAGTGGCACATTTGCTAGTTGGAAAATAAATAAAATGGTGATGCCTACTAAAGACCAATGCTTAAGTGCATCTTATTAATTGATTAATTAATCAACTTATATTCAGTGAGAAGATCGCAAGATCCAGTTTCGCAGCTGAGATTAATTTACGTTAGAGAAAAATGTCAATTCAGTTGGCGCAAATATCACTTTAATATTTATGCTGAGCAAAATTGAGGAGGAGTGCTCTGAGCTAATTCAGTCTTAGAGAAAGTTCTCTACACAATGGAAGAATTAGGACTACTCCAAATAGGAGTCACTTCCTAGCCCTTCTACGTCCACTTTGACTCACCTGTAGCTGACTAGGGTGAGAAAGTATATTGTTCACCCCTGGCTTTGCTTTGTAGGATGTGACATCCTGTGGTAAGATTAAGACCTTTGAGATCTCTGTTTCACATGCCAAGTAAGATGTTACTTCTATTAAGGTAGTTTCCTGGTGTCTCAGGAATAATGACTATCTTAGACCTAAAGACCGTTTAACAGCAGAGACTTTTGTACAGTTCTAAAGATATTTTCTTAGTGCAACATAAAAACCTAAGAAAAGGAAAAGAAATTCCATGCTAAATAAAATCTACAGTACATCAAGCTGAGTGTTCGGTCTCTGATAGTCAAAGATGAGCTGTGGATGGCCAAGTGATCCCTCTAAGATATACATTTTAGAGATCACACCCAGTTTTATGACTTTAAATGTAACCTGTGTGCTGGTGACTTCCAAAGACACAGCTGTAGTCCTGACTCATCCTGCACACATTTAGTCCCTTATTCAACAGCCTGCTAGTCACGTCCAATTGTAAAAGTGACCAAGTCTCGAATGCAATATTCTAAAACTGTACTTATAAGCTTTTTATTTTCCAAATCTGCATTTCCAGTATTCTCAATTTCTGTTAATGGCACTACACAAGCACGGAAATATGGATTCATCTTTGACTCCTCATTTATGTTCTTTCTACCATCTTATACTGTCTCCAAATAAATACACTTGAATGACAACTCTCTAAGATTAGCCCCTTAGGAAATAGTTCACAAACTCTTTCCATGCTTTATAATTCATGGATCTTTTTTATCAGAACAGGCTTCAAGGAATAAATAGTATGGCCTGCAATGGTGAACTTTCTAACATATGTTCTACATAGGTGACAATCTGTAAACCATATTCAACATCACAAAGAAAGTAAGAGAATTGGAACATCAATACAGTCCTGCCAGACTCTGAGTGTAAGACCACCCTAAGGTCACCATTACATGCTGAATCCCAGAGTGAGTAATCAGTTGTTTTGTCATCCATAAGTGGGGAGAAAATCCCACAGCGATATCTCAGCTCTCCAGGGGTTTGCCTTGTAACTGCAGACTGAAGACAGCCCTTTGAACATTTCTGCATTTACATTGGTAGGGAGTATTTGTTTTTCTTTCAGTGGAATTAACTTCCAGATGTCATTTTCAGTTATAATAATACATGTAAAGAATTATAAAGAAAATTTGTAGTTTGGTAGAAAGCCTCTCAGGAAATTTCTTCTTTTGACTTTATAGGTAGTTAAAAAACCCAATATGGTCTCTCCTGAAGCCAGCGCTTGATACCTCTGAGAGCTCCTCATTTCAACACTCGTCTCTACAAGGGGCAGATTGGCAGGCTGATCATAGTGGATTCAGCAGCTTCAATTAATTTCCAGTATGGAAATGGCCTTAGAATGAGTCATGTAAGCTACACAAGAAGGACGGCACTTTAAGACAAATGTACAGTGTTGACTCTCCCCATTTTCCTATTTGTCCTTCATTACATTATTCATAGATGGTTGGATAAATCATACTATTATTCATTTTAAGCATTTTTCTGTTAAAAGTACATGTCCAATTCCAAGATTTTATGGTTTCAGTTGAAGAATTAATGTCCCATGGTGAATCTACAATAAACATATTTAACCTTCTATTCCATCATTATGAAACACAAGATTACTAAAAAAAATAGCTATCAAATCCATTTATTTAAAAATATTTTGCTAAGAATATGATAATGCTTCATGTGCCCCTATTTTTCAAAAGCCTTTGACCTGTGATTTGAATTTCCCTTTGGGTTTGAAATCTGTACATCTGTAATTGAACTGCCAACTCTCCCAGGGCAAAGCTCGATTCTGAAAAATAGGACTTTTTCCTTATTTTTCTCTACTCCATTCATTCTAAGGAAGCTAACAAAAGTGAACTACGTGTATAATGCTTTTTTAATTGGATTATTGCTCTCTTCTGTGACAATAGTTCAGTTAAAGGTTTGAGGAGTCATGTAGGCAAGATAAAGAGTTGACTAAAATTGTTTCTTTATGTTTGCTAGGGAAAAGAGAACAGGTTGGGGTTCCAAGGCAGTTGGGCCTCTTAATAAATCCTACTAGGAAAGTAACTTGCTTTTCTGCTACGAAATGGGTGGATTATCTGCAGTTACTTAACCGGTGTTTTAAGGAATAAACTGAACTAAAAGAAATGAGTCATGTCGGTGAGCAAGGTGAAGTTCAAAATGCTTTTAGTTCATGCAGAAGCTTCGTAGAAAGCATTTAAGTCAATGCAGGAAAATGTCTCATCTTCAAAGTAATTCCTCTGGGGAGGTGGTCTTCTTCGAATTTAATTTATCAGTCCGGGGTTTCTCCCCAAAATGCTCATGTCTGTGTGACTACCTTGCAAATACTTTCTTCTGATTCATTTTTGTAATGTGTGCTGTTTTCCCTCGGGTGAATTTGTCACGGGAGCCTTGTGTCAGTTTAGCCCCTCTCGACTCTCAAATGGTAATATCCATTCTTATTTTTCATTCCCGTGTTGAATTCTGTGTTCTCTAATACTGACAGATACGATGCTGCCAAGGTAGATCAGAGTCCTATTTATCTTCTCCTTGGAGACCTTATTGCATTATTTAATATTATGAGGTCTTTTCATTTATGCCGCTTTGCACCTTATTGGGTCCTGAAGTCCTGGTGAGCCCACTTCCAATCTGATGTGACACAGCCGACAGCGCTTGAACTGCATCACATTGAGGGGCACTTGTAAGCCATTTATACTGAATACCACTAAGAACAGAGCAAAACCCAGACAGGGTCATTTTCTCAAAAGGATTTTCCAGTCCTGAGCTATTCCCATCAGATTTCCAGTGACTCCTTCAGGTCAAGCTTGAAGAAATATCTTTTTTTGACAAGCTAGAGATTAATTTATTGCTTGCTTCTTTTGCTGACACAATGGAAACTTGTTTCCACCAGAAAAATACTATACCTTTCTCTGGATAATTTGGCTCACCTAGAATGTTCTTTGATGGTATATATGTTTTAAATGCCAATTCGTGAAAACTCAGTAAAACAGATAAGGCAAGTTATTGTAAATCAGTTATGTGACATGACTTGATTTGAATATTTGTCTATTCTAAGAAGATATAATATTTTACTTTTTTTCCTCAAAAACAGAATTTTTCTAACTCTTTCCATAACATTCATGAGATTTCCTTATTAGCCTTCTAATTCTCATAGAAATCTTGTGATGGAAAGAGAACTCTTCTTGAAGTCAGGACATTTGGTGTTCTTATAGCAAGCAAGGAGTCCTTGAGTATCTCTCTTAAACTCTGTCTTGATTTGCTCACCCGCTGGTAGTCTTATCCAGTCCATGTCCTTAAATACCAAGAGTAGTGCAGCGATGACTGAAATTTATGTAACCAATATCTCCAATTGAGTGTGTGGAAAGCATTTCAAATTTTGTACATACAAAATCTTGAATTTACTCCAAACCTGTTCTTCCATCAGTAGCACCAGCAATGTCTCAAGTTACTTAAGCCAAAAATCTTGGAGTCACCTATGACTTACACTTCACATCCCACCCATCAATAAATTCTGTCAGGCATACCTTCAAATATATCGAAAATTTGACCACTTGCACCATGTTCAGAACAGCCACTTAAATCCAAGCTGTATCATCTCCTCGCTGAGTCATTGCAATAGCATCCTAACTGGCCCCCCAGATTCCAATCTTGCCACCTTCAAATTCATTCTCCATATAAAAGCCAGAGGGCTATTTCCAAAATACCATTTGCATTCCGTCACTTCTCTGTTTAAAACCCTCTCTTGGCTTCCTCTCTTACCTAGACTAAAACCCAAGGACCTTATACCAGCTTCTAAGGCCTTGAGCAATCTCTCCCTGGCAACTCTCTAAGCTTATCTCCCATCTTTCTCCCTGGTACTTACTTTGTTCAAGTCCTGTTGACCTCCACCCATGTATGCATTGAACATGCCAAGTACACGCCCCAGTCAGGGCCTTACAAGTGCTGTGAACCTGATATTTATACAATTTTTTGGACTCTTTTTAGGTAAGAGAATATAAACATTAGATATAAAACTGGATATTTAGGATAAGAAAATAAATGACAACAATTTACAAATTTGAATAAGCTGACAGACCTCATAACACGTTTATTAAGTAGCTGCCTGCCATGCCTCGGCACAGTGGATGTGGGAGTGTGCTTGGATTCCTACACTGGGAAGCCAGCAGTAGCTTAAATAAAGAGACTGCAAACCACATCAACCCACTGAAACCAAACCAAATGAGTTTACTTGGCATCCCAACAATGCCACTGGCCACTCTAATATTGCCTGACAGGAAGGAGGGAATTGTGATGGAAGTAGAGGTAGGAGTGGAAAGAGGCAGCAAACAAAACCAATCATGGTTAACATTTTTTATTGGGAAAACTTTACCAAAAATAGATGCCCTTGTGAACACAAGGCTAGGGCCCTTCTCAGGGCCTTGGTAGGAGTCTGATCAAGCAAGGGACCTTAAATCTTTGGCTTCCTTAGCTTCAAGATGAATCTGCTTGTGGCCTGTGCCTCTGCTTTTTTCTTTCCTAGAATGTTATGCTCCCATTTGGTTCTCTATTTAAATATCCCTCTTCAATGAGGCTTCTCTTGTCTATTCTAACTAAAGTAGGACACCCTGTAACTCTCTCTTGACTCTTTCTCTACCTTATTTTTCTTCATAGCATTTGTCAACCTAATGTATTGTCCATCTACTTATTTATTTACTTATTATTTGCTTCCCCTGCTAGAATGGCAGGACCATGACTGCAAGGCCATTGTTTTGCTCGCTGATGCATTCCCAGAGTCTAGAACAGATCTTGCTATATAGTAGATGTTCAATAAATGTCCAATGAAGGAATTAATGGATACATTATCTCTCAAAATGTTTGTGAAAGCCAATGGGATTAAGGTATTTGAAAACGGTATGAGAACAGAAAGGTCTCATTGTTATAAAGACATTAATGATTTGATTTTGGCATCTCTAAAAGCCTATTTCCTTGCAGAAAGGATATTTAATTGGGAGATGCACAGGAAGGACTTTGGCAGTGCAAGGGGAGATTTGGCTGGGTTTTAATTATGAATTTGTTAAAATTGGCTTGTACTCTGTGAAGTGGTTTGAATGCCGTTCCCATGGTTTTACCTCACCATTGGGAAAAACTGGTGACATTTTAAACGGCAATAGATGTTGGAAAGACAAATGGCATATTAAAACCCACACACCAGTGTGCAATGCTGCCTCAAACCAATAACAACCTTTCTTAATAAAAACAATGTTTCATCTCTCACATAATAAAGGTTTCTTCCCTTGAATCCAAATGTGCATTGTCTCTTTCATGCAGACATGTGATTTTTTTCCCCTTTAGCAAATGTTGGAAAACTGCCTCCTTGTTCAAGCTGTACAATTTCTCAGTTCTCCCAGGATGGCTAGGCAGCTCGTCACTCACAATGATAGCTCCATTCACAAACTGACATCATAAAAACATGAAGGAAGATAAAGAAAGTATTGTGCAAAGAACTTTAAGACAAGAGAAAAATAAACCCTTTGGATACTTCAGAATAGAATCCCAATGAGCAGTGAATGGCAATGTCTTGAAATGTCCCTGTTTTAAATTCCTCTTAATATGAGAACTCCAAATCACTGGGTGCAATCAACTCTTGCCAGTCTTCACATTAGCCAAACGCTGTGAATAACTCCTGAAAATTGAACAACTGATGGCTGTTCTGCTTCTGTTCCCACAGGCTGGAAATGAGGGGTGAAAGGATGGCCTTGAACCGAAATACGTGAAAGAATAAAAAAAGAAACAAAGAAAAGATAAATCTGGGATGGCAGAATTTCTTAAGCCTAGAAAAGCTAGGTTAACCTTAATAAAAATTGACATTGGAAGAGCATCATTTATTTATTTAATTATTAAAAAAATTTTTTTTTGTCAGGGGAAGAAGACACAACAGTTCCCAAATTATTTGTTAGTTTTGTGTCTCTACTGTGTGTTAGGGTAAGTATGTTAAGTGGTTGAGACTTGTATTTTATCAAAGTGTCTTCTATTTTGAGCCAACCAACTAGCAAATCAGCTGTAAGAGGTATGGATCAGCTGTCGAGACCCTGAGAGCTTTTGCTTAGGTGCCCAGAACAAAGAAGCCCTGGATTCAGGAAGGTGAAACAATCAACAACAGGGAGAGACACCAAGCCCTGGCTTCCTCCAAAAAGTCATGATTTCTTCAAGTTTGCCTTGGTGGCACTCTGGGCTTTCATTCCAATCTCATCTCGTCTCTTCTCTTTTCTCTAATTTTGCCTTCTTTCCTCCCATCTCCATTTTTGAGGACTCATAGGGTCTCCGTAGGTAGGATTAATTTAGATCAGCATTGAACCAGGAAACATGGCGTGAAATAGAAGTCCATTCCCTCTGAACCAATATTTTCCTCTTCTGTTACCCGTGTTAAAACCATTACTGGTCTTCCTAAACCCTCCAGAAACTTTGGTGTCGTTTTCAAACTCCTTTTCCCCTCAGTCACTGGTTCTCTATTTTCTAAGTGTTTCTCAAATCTGCCCTATTTCTACCTCCTAATTGAAGCCTCCATTCCTCGTCTTCAAAAATGAAATTATTTTCTAATTATCTCTATCCTTTCTGTTCAATCCTTTAAAGTGCCCTCCGATCCAAGCATTCTGCCAGAGTTACCATTAAAAATATGTATCTGTTGAAATACCTCTGCTGATTCATGTTACATCACTTAAACTTTAAACTCTTCAGCCAATATTCAATATTTTCCACAATTTGACCCTCACCTACTTTTCTGATTGCATTTTCTTCTTCACTCCAGTTTATACCCTCAGGAACCACACTCTCCAGCTACAGTTCTCAGTGTTACTCCTAAAATACTTCTGTGCTTTAAATATGCTCTTCTGACTAGAAAGGTCTTTTTCCCATTCCTGTCCATCAAAATCCTTTACACTACCACCTCTTTAGGCCTCTTTAGAGCCTTCCACTTCGCCCTTCAGAACAAAATCTTCCCTTTTCGGTTTCCCAGGGTACGTTTTATCTCTATTACAGTCCCACTTCTCTCTTTTTCTTTACAACAAAAGTCCTTAAACAGGTTGACTATACCCACTATTTCCAATGTCTCTCTACACATTTCCTTTTGAACCCCCTGAAATTAGACTTTCATCTCCATTGCTCCACCAAGACAACTCATATCTGGATCAAAAAAACTTCCACGTTGCTATATCCCATGGTCAATTCTCAGTCACCTTACTCAGCAAGGGTATTGCATTTGCCCGTCTTAAAATATTTTGTCTGTTTGCCTTCCAGGATACCACTCAGTCTACGTTTCTCCTTACCACTCCTTCTCAGTTCCCTTTGCTGGTTACCTATTATCTCCCAACTTCCAAACTTCGAGATATCCCCAGGTCCATTTTTCAAATCTTGGCCACCTACTCCCTGAGTGACTTCATCCAGTCAAACAACTTTGAATATCAACTTCACTTTGAGGGCTCTCAAAGTCAGAGATCTCAAGTATGATTTCCCGACTTCTTATCCAGCTACCTACTTGACATCTCCATTTAGATGTTTAATGTGCATCTCAAATTTAATATGTCCAAAACCAAAATCGTGATTCCCAACCCCAAGTGTGACCTAGACTTCTCCTCCTAAAATTGTCTCTTCTCAACAAGAAGCAAACCAATCCTTCTAATTGCTCAGATCATCTGTTTAATGGTATCACCCTTGGTGATGCTTTTTATTTCACATCCCATATCAGATCCATCAGCAAGTCGTAAATGCTTTGGCTTCCTACTGAGTTCAGAGTCAGATCATGTCTCCTCGAAGCCACTGTTATTGTGAGTCTTAACTAGATTATGGCAGAAGCTTTTGAATTTCTCTCCTTCTGTATTAAACCCACATAACCTATACTCAACAGAGCAGCCAGAGTGATCTTCTCAAACCCCAAGTCAGATCATGTTCCTCCTTTGCTCCCACACTTCAGTGGCTTCTCTTTTCACTCAAAATAAAATTCCAAACCTTAACTTGGTCTATAATATCTTTCTGCCCTAGTTACATTTCTGATTTGACTTTTTCCCACCCTCTCCTATACTTCTGAGACCCCAGCCGTACTTGCTTTGTTTCCATTCTTCAAACATTCCATGCCTTCCCTTTACAAGGTCTTCATAGTAGTTTTCTTTGCCAGGAATGAGTGTATCTAGATTCCTGAATGATTTTCTCTCTTCTTTCCTTAACGTCTTTGCTCAAATATCATTTTCCCAGTGAGGCCTTCTCTGAGTACCCTGTACAAAATAGCTTATACTTCCCAACTAGCCCCCAACCCAACACTCCTTACCCTAATCGCCTTATATTTACTTTATCAACAGAACTTGCCAAACACCTGAAATGTTACATATTTTCTCATTTATGTCTTTTCTTTGTCTGTCTCTCCTCCATAGACAATTCTAGCTTCAATAGGGCAGGGACTTTTATCTGTTTGGTTCCCTATTATATTCCCAGTGCCTAGAACAGTGCAAAGCATATGGAAGGTGTTCAGTAGATAAGCATTGAATGAACCCTTTTCCATTATTAAATTCTTAACTCTCAGGCCAACTGGTGGGAATGTAATACATAGATACCCTACTTCTCAGCAAAGCACAGAGTTCCTGTTTTATTTTAGTGGAGTGATGAGTGTGATGGGGATGATGAAGCTGAGGTTAGGTTATCTTGGGAACCATTATGTGATTGTAAATTACCTTAAACTTAAGGTAATTACCTTAAACTCTGTGATTTACAGAGGAAATGAAGTCATTATAATCTCTTAGTCATCGCTAAAAAACAAGTAGAAGTGACACAATGTAAAAAGACGATTTGACTGGATGGAAACAGAGAATATTTTCCTGCTTTGAAAAAGCTTCAAATTTCTTTTTAAAGTTGTGCCTTCTCAAGCAAACGTGGACTCTCAAGTATATTTATTCAATCAAGAAGATTATTATTACATTGCTGTGCTTAGGAGTAGTGGCTTCCTGTGGCTTTACCATTTTCAGCAACTGATGACATTTACCATAGAGATTACACGTGGATTACAATTCTGGAAAATACATTTTGAGTGTTGCTTTTGGTATCACAGTCTAAGAAAAAAAGTTAGAGTTTAATATTTTATAACTCACAGCAGGTTACACATTCAAGCTAAACATGTTTTAGTAGCAATTCTTCAAGCTACCAAAGGCCATTGCTACCAGAGAAAAATGAAATATTCTTTTGCTACTATGGCTGCAAGCAGAGTCTATTCTATATAAGCAGCACGATAAAGGAATCTGCTCTTTTATTCCCATAATATTTAGTTAAATGCAACTTTCCCTATGTGGTATCATGTTTGATAATATCTCTCCAATGTAAGTTTGCATAATCATCAGGCAATGCTGTAAATTTTAATCTACTCATGTATTCTTAGTTCCTAAAAATGATATTTCTGCAGCACTTGGTTATATACTGTATTACATGTAAAAATACAGATGGATTTAATAAGCTGGTTTATGTTTTCTCTATGATAGCTTTCTTGAAAACTGTTATTTATGTCTTGTCACTAATTTAATTAAATTAACAATCAGAAATTATACAGCCAATTTGGCAGTACTTTAAGATAATGTAACAATTTATCTGGCATTGTTAATGTGATTTTAAACACTGACAGTGTCACCATTATTGAGCATTGACTGAATTCTTTGTTGTTCAGCACACTTACAATGTTTTACCTCTTTAATTTAGACAGCTCTTATTATAAACTTGTATACTGAACTGTCACTTAAGTAAAAGACTATTAAAACACAGATACTTACAGTTAATCTCAAAGAGTGTCCAAAACTGGATTAAATACAGATTCTTGATGCGAACAGCTTTTTTAACTGCCTGGCTACTTCTCTACCTCTTATCTACTTTGAAAACTATGAAGGGATAAGGAAAGTAAGCCCATCTGTGACGTGGTAGGAAAGAAAGAAAATGGCATAGTCCTTCTGCCATCATTGAAAGGTCTGGAAGTATTTATAGCTCTCCTTATAAAAAATGAGTGTATTCTATACCAGGCATATTAAGACAAGCTATTTTCCTTAACTTGAAACAATTCTTTCTTGTTTCTCCCATTCACTTGAGAAAATACTTTCAGTTAAGCATTTTGAATGCTGTATAGAGTATTAAACATATATGAGATAATTCAGTCTTATAAGTGGGCATAAATCTCATGTATAGATGGGAAAGTGAGTAGTGGTGGATGTAAGCCCAGTAAGAGAAGATTAAAACAAGTAAAAGAGGCACTTTAGGATGACTCAACGACTATGGAAAAGTTGGAAATATCTGCCTTTTTCTATCTGTACTTCAAAGAATCTCTGTTTCCTGCAATTACCTTTGCCTTTCTTTTAAGCCACATTCTCCTGCATTTAAACTACCAATAATTATAAATTTGAAAGTTAAGTCCTCAGGGGAAGAATGCATTCATCTCTTCTGGCACTCAGGCACAACCTAGAATGTCTTGTTAGTGAACTGGAGTCCCTTTGCCACAGAGATGAGAAGGCTATCTTTCCATGACTTAAAAATAGGTGACAAGTAGACTATCTGACATGACGTCAGCAAGGAGCCGCAATATAAACGGAGATGCCATGGGACACGATGGGATGAGGGTTTATTGTGTGTTGATGGATAAGACACAGATTAATAGGTATCTATGATTCCCAGTTTTTTCTTTGGGATTATCACTAATTTTAACTATGATTAGATTATTTCTAAATTACACAGAATATGTATGAGATAAATACAATTTTCTTCAGATATAATTTTATAAACAAAGTTGCTCTTGCCAAAGAGTTTTTAATAATATTTAAACAATAGTTATTCTAGAAGAATAAGACAAGGAATGCTTTTCATAAAGAAAAACATCCTTACAAGCAAATATGCAAAAAGTATATTTAAACATGCCTATATGAAAAAGAACCAAATTAAAGAACACATACAACGTGCTCAAATGTATCATTGAAGCTTGTGTCTAAAAGTGGCACAAATTCAACAGTTTAAAGTATTTGGGAGCTCTTCAAAAAGAGATCCTCCCTCTAGTATGCAAGGCCAAGGTTTGATTTCCTCATGTTAAACGTTATAAGATATTTTCTGAAATGCATGAAATACGGAGACAGGGACCGCCTAGGTGGAGATGCAGGAGGCAGGGCATTTTCCCTGTAAAATGAGGATAGTAATATTACATTTCTCCTAGAATTCTTGTGAAGATTAAATGATATCATGATGTACAGTGCTTAGCATGGTGCTTGTGCGTAAGAAGTACTCAATAAATGTTAGCTGTTGTTATAGTGCTATTACTGTTATTACTACGGCATACACAACATGCTGGAGTTCAGAGGCAGGAATAACCAACACAGGGAATACTTCAGAAGAGGTGACATTTGAGCCTTATCTAGAATATGAATATATAGTTGTCATATAAAGATGGAAAAGAGCTAAACCTGGAGACTTCTAATTACCAATAAGGTTGCTATCGTTAATCGACTTTGAAGCCACTTATCTTTTCTCTGCACAGTACCCAAAGTAACTAAATGGCAGATGTGGTACGAGGAAAATCTCAGGATTATCTCAGCATTTAAGGGCAAATCACTTAAAATACCTATGTTACCGAAATGGAGGAATTTCCTTCCTCTCTTGCCAAGGTCTGGTGAGGAAATGCTGTTTTTAGAACAAGTTTCTTCCAAAATTAAAAATGGCTTCCATGAGGATTTTCACTGCCAATATGAGACTGTATAAGCTGTTTCTGTTTCACCAAGGAGCCATGAAGAATTAAATCAATTGAAATCAGAGAGCAGGGAAAGCTGCTGGAACATTCCTGTCTCAGCAGCAAATAAGAAGCATCCTGTGGTGTTTTTTCCTCTGCAGTTTCTGGCCCAACACAGCAACACCTGGACAATTCCACAGCTACCAGCTGCATTAGCTTTTGTGACTGTTATGATAATTTAAACATACTCTGAAATATACACAAATTGGAGACACATACGTGGTGCTATTACAGTAACTAATTTAGTGGTGCATTTAGAAATAACGCCTGCAGTCCAAGTAAAGTTGTTTTCATGAATCCTGGAGTTGAATAGGCAGTCTATGCTTGGTCTTTCTGTCTGTCACAACAGGTGAATCAAACAAATGAATCAAATGTTAAATCTTCTCTCCAAAAATAATGAAGGAAGGAATGAAGCTTGCACCCCATCTTCCAGCCAGCGTGTTTGTGACATATAGAATTCTCTTAGGTGGTATGTTTTTATGCCTGTTTTAGTAACAAGAGAGTTTGTCTTTTTAAAGATGTTTGTTATTCGCAGAAATCCCTGCTTGCCACACCAGTAGGGGGGTCCTATGAAATATTAGAAAATATGTGAAAACAGCATAAGTAAAAACAGAGAGAAATAAGAGATTCAGCACATTTATGGAGGCATCTATTGGCAGTGAATATTTCAGAATATCGGGATTAGGACTTCCAGGGGTTTAACTGTCATCTCCCTTTTCAAAAAATGTAGACATCACTGAGGTGTGGCAGTCTAGACCCTCTTGGAGCCTAGCTCCTGCCTGGGTCAATCCAAACATGCTTATCAAGTAGAGCTGTGGATGAGAATCCACCAGCCAGTGGAGTGTGGAATGAGTTTTACTTCCGTAATCTTTGTGGGGGTGGGAAACCCCAAGTCCTTGAGTGTTCATCAAGCCATAAACTTGCCCTAGTCTCCACTCCATTTTCCTAGTCAGAAGCAGACTTGCCTTCTTTCTTGGTTTACAGTCCAGTTCCCCAGGTGGGACTGACTCTCTCCTTTATCTGATTTCAGCAATCTTGGCCAGGCCCTGACCTCCTATCTAGGTCTGGCCCACCCTCTCCTGCTCAGAGACTGGTATCTGTCTTTGCTTCTTTCAGTCATAGGTGGACATCTTGACCCAATGATCCACTTGTCTGGAGGTTCCTAATGCTTTGTCTCATAAGTAGGCCAGCTCCATGTCCTTTGAATACACACCAGCTCAGACCAACCAGGAGTTCCCTATGTTCTTTTTAATACGGACTCCTGGCTGCTCCCTTTTTGAGTCATCCCTACAGTTGGGTTGCTTTACTAGCCTCAGTCTGGGCTGTTGGTGGCCAGCTTAGACCCCTTAGAGAGGGCTGAAGAATTCATTCCCAAGCAGCCATGAGTGCTGCTGCTAGGGTTCCCAGTGGGTCCCTTCTCTGGAGAATTGCCTTTGGTCCAATGGGATTCTTGCCTGAGAGGTTACCCTCTACCATCCCAGCAGCCAGCAGTCAATGATACAAAAAGGGCAGCATCCTAGCCTTAAGGTGGGACCAACTCCGTGGTGCCATTTGTATTCTAGGGTGTGGGACAGACTAACGTTTTTCTCCACTAGAGACAACAGACTTGCTTAGCTATTTTCCCTATCTGAGCCTTGTTTCTCTTGCTTCCTTTCTGATTGCATTTCCTTAATAAATGGCTTTCCCAAGAAACCCCATTTTAGGCTCTGCTTTTAAGGAAGCTGACTGATGACAACTTTCCTTCCTCCTTGGCCCACTGCTGGGATTCCAGGATTGAGACCAAGTCATGAGTTAACCACCTCCCATGTCATGTCAGGTTATAAAATCATCTCAGTGTGGCATACCCTCTGCCGAGCCAACTGAGCCTATACTCATCCTGCTTCTTTTTCTCCCTCACCCCCACAGCCAGGGCCGAAGTATTACTTCCTCTCTAGCCCCACCCCAAGCAAACCTTGCATGACACAAACTTTGTTGCATAAACCTCAAAGTACAATAGAGTTCTATCAGAAATCGAAATGTATTTGAGTCTCAAAAGTCAGTATATCTTACCATGGGTATCACTGGATCCTGAATTAAAGAATTGAGATTCTGGAAAAGGTTATTGTGTACTCCCTTATTCTTTAGCTTGTTGGGAGCTGGATTTCCTTTTAGAATAGAGTGGTCCTTTAAAGACTTTAGACCACAAAACTATTCTCAGAAGTTTTACACACAATATGCATTAAGCCATCCACATGGCAAGGATGACCTCCCTACCATCTACCCGGAGCATGGAACAAAACAAATGAACTAAAGTGGAACATGAAGTATCCAAAGAATAGCTGTTTTCCTTATTCCAAATCATCTGTATTATGTTCCTTAAAAATGCCTTTGAGGCAAATATATTTTGAGTAGAATGTACAATCAGCAAGTTTTCTATTATTTACAAATTGCTAAGTATATCCTGTCAAAACACTCACTAAAAATACTTCACATTCTCTCAATCATGCTAAGAAAAACACAATCACTCAAGGAAGAGTTTGCCTACAGAATATCACACCTTCTAAATAAAGTTTGAGGGGGACAGCAAGAGATACTCTGCTCCGCTTTCACCCCTTGCTGAAAATTAGCTTATCAGAGACCCGCAGAGCAGCTTTTTTAAAGTCTCATTAGCTCATGTTTTTATTAATGATTAGAAATATTGCTCTATTATCAGCCACTGGAAAAATTTAATGGATGCATGGCTAATTGCAGGCACAGGCTGTTCTTGATCTCTTTTTTTCTCTTTACTCTTTCGCTTACCCAATCTTCTTACCCTTTCCGTACAAATTGCCACTTTCACACCATAACTTTTCACTATTTACACTGAAAATAATCTTAACCTAATTAAAGTTCTTTCTAAAATACTATCCTTAAGCAAAATTGTAGGGTGAGTGAGCGAGCACAATATATGAGGTGAAGAGGCCCGTCTTGTCTTTCAGCTCCATTCTTTGCTTCCTGTGTGTCATCTGGTTGGCTTCTTAGTCTTTCCTACCGCCCTCACTTTGATCATCTGTAAAATGAAAGTGTGCAACCAGTGAGCCTGAGGGTATCTTTCAGCTCTAACACCCCTGAATACTATAATTTCATCTCTGGGCCTCTCCTCCTCGTCATTTTAAATCCAGCTTTTCTTATATCAATGACATTTTTGGCCACTGCTCCTGGCCAAAGAACTACTCCCAAGACTTCTTTATTCTCCGGTTCATCTTTTCCATCCTAAGTGTCCAGAGTCCTATTCCTTCAGGGTCCTATTCTCTGCACAGAGAGCCTTGGCCACTCAATAAAGAACTAGAGCCCCATCCTATCACTAATTAGCTCTCTATATACAGCAAATGGCACACTTCCTGCTCCTCATGTGTGATATGGGACTAATTATCATATTCCATCAGTTTTGAAATGTTAGGAGTTAAAAGGATGAGAAAGACGAATGAGTGTGAAGTATTAAGTGTCATAGAAATATAGTGTATTATGATAAATGAACACATTAACATGGACTGCTGTGCAATCTCCTAGGTAACTCTTGTTCTTTTTAATAAAGCCTTCAGGAGACAAATTTCTTAATCAAACACAATGACCCTGAAGGTCTTGTGAACACTCTACAGTCTGGTTGGGGAGATGGTTAGGCTAACAGAGGAGCTTTACAGCACCTCTCCAATCGTACTCCAATTTACAGTTTTGTGGGTAGACACAAAGGGGATTTACTTAGATTTATGCCTTTATGGTTCAGACTGCTCTATCTACACATAACAATATTGTGAAGCCTGCTCAATATGCGAGACCAGTGCATCAGGTGGACGTATCTTTATAGTTTGGACAGTATCCAGAAGCTGGGATGAAAAAGAAGGGGATTTAACTCTAATCCTGTAAGATTATGTTTTACAACGAATGGTGATCCTGAGGAATGGAATATTGTGAATTAAAAATCATCCCAGCTTAAGATGACATAATGCAGCCTTTGATACCTCTGAAAAACTGTCCAAAACTAAGACCCAAAGTATTTAATGGATCAGCCATAGACACAAAATCAGATTTCCCTTTTCCCAAATCATTATGGGGATATAGAAATGAAGGCATGTTTATAAAAATATTGAGACACTATCCAAGAGAATTTAGACTTGGAATTTAAGTTCTTGAAGCCTCAGTTTCTTCTATTGCAGAATTAAGATAACTGACCCACTTGGTTGTTTTGAGTGTTTAATGAGATAATGCATATTAAACGAGCTTATATAAACTTGACACAATGCAGGTGATTAGTCCAATTCACACATTTATTATTAGATTGCCTCTTTTTATTCTCTAAATTTGGGGCAATATATTTCCTCTGTGCAGTCCTATAACATTCAAATACGGTCTATGATTTTTGTGTTCAAGAATCACGGTACTATAATTAAAAAAAAAAAATCTCTTCCTCCCTTTCCCCCATACCCAACAGCTGGTGAATCTAAATTTATCCAGTTTTAAGATATTGAATGTTTTACACAGGAGGTTCTACAATGACTTTTCCCTGGTGTTAGATATTAGAACCCATGAAAGTCCAATCAATATCTACTGGCTATTTTGCACCGCAAACTCCATTTTCATTGACTGGTGGAGTGAGAGTCCTTCTGGCTCAAAGACTGGGCTGTGTAAGAGGCAGAATAACCTCTGGAAAAATGGATTTAACTCTTCTTGGGGCCCTATCATTTGTTTGTTTTGTGATCATATGTAAGTTATTTCATTTCTCTGAGCTTCGTTATCTTCCACGGCAAAATAAAGATGGTAATGTTTGCTTTGCTTATTTCCCAAAACTACGAAATAGCTGCAAATAACTTTAAATAACACGTGAAGTTACAGAAATTTAAGAATGTATAAACTAACAGTTAGCAGTGTAATTGACATGGCCATATTTGGTTTCACTCAACTATAGTCATCTGATGCCACCTTCACGACTTTTGTAAGAGCTGAGCTTCACCTGAGCTATTCTTTGCATAATATTTTAATCAACTCTATTTTCTTCCCAAAATTAATCTATTTTTAAAAAGAAACTTTATGTCACTGTTGTAAATGAAAAACAAATGTCACTTTGAAAAATAGAAGATAACTTTAAAAATGAATTCAATCAAAAAAATAATGCCGTTAAATTCTAGGTTGATGCTTCTGCCTGCTGTGTCTGTGACCTACTCTCTTTGGTAAAATCAGAGACTAGTAGATGTTACAGAGGGGTTAAAAATTACACTATTTTTACACCAAAGTTTTCCAGTAGATGTAAATAAGTATTGAAAGATATTTAAAAAGAGAGTAACTTTGTCACTGTATCATTCTCTGACCACCTCGCTTACTACCTTTAGAACATGTGCCCCATTTGGTGGGAAATCAGTGCTGCAAGAAATGTAATAGGCTGGGAGTCTATGTTCTGCCCCAGACCCTGGCATATCACTAATGTCCATGAACCTTAGTTTCCTAATTTCAAATAGGGGTGTTGAGATATAGTATTCCTAAGGTCTCTTAGCCCTAAAATACTTCACAGAGTATTTCATTGATAGATGCAGAGTAGATAGCACTTCATTTAGTAAATACCTGAGAATATCTAGATTCTCATTTCTAGAAGAATGGTCTTGTGCGTCACAATGTTCTAACTTTATAAAAAGGTCATTCTGAACTTCTATTGACATCACCAATTCAAGAGATGGTTAAGCTTCTGGGGAAATCAGGAAATTCACTTTAATACTGCCTGTAATGGAAAATTATTTGCAATAGATGTGAAATTATCAGATATTCATGAATTATATGCTACCCTGACCTCTCCTGCTAAAGTGTGACAGAAATGTCTTGATTGCTAGTGTGCTTTTACAAAAGAAAAGAAAAAAGCATAAATTACCTCACTTCCAACATGCTTTTTGCAAACGCACCTGAATAAATACAGCACTAGATGAATTTCAGAGACCATTAGTCTTGTAATAGATGGGTTCACAAAGATTTAATGATGACTTGAAAATCAGACCTTGATAATGTCCTTAGCTCTGGAAAGCAGGTCATTTAAGTTGATGGGCGACGCTGACCTGTTCTTCCCATTGCAGATTTTACATTTTAGCTCTTTTGAGACTATCATTAGACACGTGTGCACACACGCATCTTATACATTAGTACATGGTAGGCAAAGCTTATCTGAGCTCCTCTTAATTTGTGGTAAGGTGCAGCTTTTCTTAATGCCTTATTTTATGAAATATATGCTCTTATGAAGCTGATGACTATATATTCCATCCAATTTTCCCAACGATTATCATAATAAAGCCAGGACCGTGCATCAAAAGCTTCACATTTAAGGACCAGCTTTAGAGGCTCGCTCAGGTGAACTGCTCGCTGATTAAAGTGAGGTATTCCTCCCTCAGATCTTCCCTGGTCTTCAGTCAGGCACACCAATGTTTGTCAGTGCAGCTCCATCATGTTGCTAGCTACCCATCCCAACTCCAAGATTCTTCATCTCCTTGCCCCATGCCAATGCCAACTAATACCTGGCTTACCTCTCCTTTGGAATTGTGGTTCCTACCCTGGAAAACTTGGGTCTCTTAATGATGCCACCTGGACTTACCTTTACTATTCGCTACTCAGTAATTCTTCTGGATTTCCCCTAAGCTCTACTCATCTATTTTCATTTTCTGATCAAAAACATACCTCACTAGGGAGTTTGCACAATCAGCCACCTGCTTTAAGCCCCCAGCCAACTCACTGTGTCTCCAAATGCCAGTCTTCCAGCCCCTAGGTATGGGCTGTAACCTTGTATTGCCTAATAGAAAGAACGTCTCAGCTGTGAAGGGAAAAAAATAAGAAAAGGGATACAATTTGATTCCTTTAAATTAAAACTGATTATTTTTTGATCAAAAAGAATTCTTAGAGTTAAGTCATCAATATGAATCTAAAGTAGCTATGGTTTCTTTTATGGAGGATAAATTAAATGAAAAGCCTCAAGGACAAACATCAATAACAGCTTAAATAAATAGAATGTGCTGGACTGAAATGTCACTCCATTTCTATTTCAGCCTTCTGTGGGAATGCTTCTGCCAATATGTGGTTTTGACTTTGCAAGGCAAACACAGGAGAAGCTGTTTTTCGTCTTCTTGATCTTCAACTGGTAATCAGTATAACCTATCACCACTGAATTGGTTAAGCCTGATTATTGTTTCACGTATGCCTTCAAATCAGGCTCACTCATCCCTGCTTTGCAAGGTCAATACTCAATAAAAGTAAATGCAAGGTACCAAAGCATCTTTGATGCAAGATGTATAGGTTCTCTCTCTCTCTCTCGTTGTCTCCCTCTCTCTGTCTCTCTCTCTCCTGTGTTTAGGTGCTCTGAATAACCAGCTTTGACGTCAATAATCCTTCCCTAGAGTCAGTTTACACAATCCATAGAGGCACATAGCATAGCACTTGGCACAAAATCAAATTCTGTAATGAGAGATATGATTAGTTTGGGGCTTCCCCTACTGACGGATCTGAGCTTCTCATCTCTTGGCTCAACCCTGCTTCAGGTTCTAAGGAATTTAGAATAAGTCATAAAAAACATAGCTCAGATACCCAGAGTATTCTCTGACAGAGCCAGGAAGAGGCTCTTAAAGATGAGGCCAGGCCAGCGACCCTCCATTACCATCGTCAAATTGGACTGTGCACTTGGGTTCTACATCAATAAAGTCAATTTCTTGTTTCTCTCTTGACTATATTCTAAATGATCCTTTTTTTTTGGAGTTCACCTTTGTTCAGTCCTTGGGAATAATTGGACTGAAGTCGAAAAAAGGGACAGCTGGAACTTACTAGCTATGGGACTGTGGGCAAGTCAATTAATCTACGAGTCTCTGTTTCTCTTCATTTTAGAGGGCTATCAGTAACTTATTACATGATTTTGGGTAAGATAACTCATTTATGCTCAGTTTTCTCATTTCTAAAATGAAAGAGTTAGACTTGTTACTAGACCATCTCTGAAATTCCATGTAGCTCTAATATTTTTATTTGTTGCCTGATAATTTTTTAAAAATCTGTGACAAAATCTTGTCAACCAATTATATAGTATTTTCCCCCTTGTGATACTGGAGGTTTAATGAAAAGAATCTATGGTACATATATTATTCTGCATTAGATTTAGTGGCTTTTGTCTATACCTCAATCTTTAAAGACTTTTTTTTTGCTCCTAAAATACGTGAAAATAAGATTCACAAGTGAACAAAATTCACTTCATGATGCAACACTTAATTTTCTGTGTTCAATTCATAGATTGCGAGTGACAACAAAATACTGTTTGTGCTGGCATTTGACATAGAGATTGAAACAGTATATTGAACTAGTGTAAACAATAAATTTAGAATAGCAGATTCTTTGCAAAAGAGAAAAAAATACCTCGTTTCTCAAGAGGTCATTTCTTTCAAGAGAAGAAAGATTATATTGAATTATGTTATTTATTGTTGCTGCATAAAAAAACAGTCAAAATATAGTGTCTTAAAACAAGATATTTTTTCTATTTTCCATGATTCTTTGGACTGATAATGTGGGCAATTCTTTTTTGGTCTAATCTGGAGTCACTCATGTCAGGCTGCGTCATCTGCAACTGATCCTAACTCAATTGGGGATGGCTTTATTCATATCTGGTAATTCAGGCTGGCTATCCCTGTCACTTCCAGATGGCATTTCAGCTCCACAGCATAGTAGTTCAAGGTTCCAAGAGGGTGAGAGTGGAAGCTGCAAAGCCTCTTATGCCCTAAGGAGAGTTTGCAGTGTCACTTCTGCCACATTCTATTGGTCAAAGCAAGTCATGAGGCCATCCCAAACATAAGAAAGTGAAGAAATAGACTCTAGCTCTTGATGGGAGGAGTAGCAAAGTCACTTTGCAAAAGGGCGTAGACACAGATAAGAGAGACTTATTATCATAATCTGCCATGCCAATATACTGTTTCTATAATGACAATTTAAAGAAAACTTTTATCCTCATGGTCTTACCATGATTTTAAATACTATGTTAAATGAAAAAGAGTTCTTACAATTAGATAACTCCAAAATTTTCAGGGAATGCTATGGAGAATTTTTGAAAGATGACTACTTTCCAGATGTTGAGGATTCTTAGTCAAAAATTCAACTGTTTAAAGATAAATTTATGGTCTATGGAAAATTATTAGTGGTTCTTTTGAATTTGAAATGGAATTTCCTTACCAAAACCCTTTTTATTTTCTTTCAAGAAAGTCATTGGCTACATAATTCTTAAGATATCTTATTTAAGGCAATCTATTTTTAAAAAAGAGAACCAAATCTTTAATAGATTCTTTTAAGTTGGATTTTTTTTGTTTTGTCGGGGTTCTTTTGGTGAGTAAAGTTGTCCCTGAGCTAACATCCACGCCAATCTTCCTCTATTTTGTACGTGGGATGCTACCACAGCTTGGCTCGATGAGCAGCATGTAGGTCCTCATCTGGGATTCAAACCTGCAAACCCTGGGCTGCCAAAGCAAAAGCACGCAAACTTAACCACTACACCACTGAACTGGCCCTTAGAAGATTTTAGTAAACATGAAAAAGTCAAAAGCTACAGAAAGGATAATATGGCAAATTTTCGGTTTATAAATGGAAATTCTGGGCACTTTGCCAATCTGAACTCAGAACTTCGTCATTGAAGAAGTCAGAAGCCATTGAAGTATCAGTAATGCGTGTGCTAAACCAAGGGGAAAACTAGAACAGAAACGCATAGTGTAAGTCTATAGGATGAATACAAATGCTCCTGTACCTGTCAGATTGTACCACTCTTACTTCATTGGCTCATTACCCCTGCCTTTGTCACACTATGGTCTGGAGTCTACCAGAGGTCTCACGTGATCTCTCATACAGGGCTCTCATTTCCTCCAAGACAGTCCTCTTGCTCCTCTAGTGCCTGAGGGCTACTGGAGTGTGGTGCCTCAGTACTGCTTCTAACCTCTCCAAGACAGTGCTCACTCTGATCTGATCCTCCTAATCCTGCCGCAGTCAAAATGCCAACATGTTACCAGACTTCCCTTTGTCTTCACGGTGCTGGCACCATGTGAAAGATGGAGGAAGGCTGATTTCCCCCACTTTGTGCCACAGTTTTTCACCTGGGTCTCTAAGCCCTACTGCTTATACTCCTATATCTCACAAAGCACTTCATAGATTTGCTAAGTCTTTGCAACCTCTGACTGCATTAATTCTCTCCAAAGGGTTTATACTTAATCCATGAGGATGGCATAGGGTAATTGTATTAGGGTTCTTCAGAGAAATGGAGTCAATAGGATAAATGTAGATATATTTTAGAAGAGACTTGTTATAGGTATTGGTTCACGTGGTTGTGGAAGCCAAGAAGTCCCACAATCTGCCATCCCCAAACTGGAGAACCAGGAAAGCCGATGTTGTAATTCAGTCCGAAGGCCTGAGAACCAAGGGAGCTGTTTGAGTAAATTCCAGAGTTCAAAGGCCCAAGAACTGGGAACTCCAACATCCGAGGACAGGAGATAGACGTTCCAGCTGAAGAGGAGAGAGAGCGAGACAATTCACCCCTTCTTTACCTTTTTGTTCTCTTGGGGCCCACAATGGATTGCATGATGCCTGCCCACATTGCTGAGGGTGTATCTTTTTACTCAGTCTACTGAATCAAATGCTAATCTCTTCCAGAAATACCTCTACAGAAATATCGAGAAATAATGTTTTACCAGCTATCTGAGCATCCAATAGCCCAGTCAAGTTGACACATAAAATTAAGCATCGCAGTGATGAAACCAGGCTATTGTTCCCATTGACTGTTCTTCTTTTTATCCAAGCAAGCTCTCAAGGACACTCCCTAAGACCCAGGTCACTTTCCCCACTGCAAATAAGCAGGTACAATTCACCATAAGAAAATAGACTCTGGGGAAAGATGATGATCTCTAGACTTCACTAGCTCATGAGACATGCCAGGATGTATCTGAAGGTCAGCTAGACCTCCAGGCATATGACACAGTGAAATATGTCAGCATTAATACTTGATTTTCAGGGTTTCCCAGACAGGAAAGTCAAATCCTAGAATATCTAGTTTAAATCCATGAGAACAGTAATCCTACATCATCCCTTAATATTATGGAACTTCTTTTGAGTAAACTTTTTAAAAGTACCTTGGGGAACAGCATAGTATGATGAAAGGAGCTTGGGGTCAGCCAGATCTTAGTAGACCAGCACTCTCTCCAATTGGCATCAAGTTTTAAGTCTTATTTTCCACATCTGGACAATGAGGTTGATGAAATTTGATGTAGAATTATTTAAGGATTGAAGAAGATAGTTTGTGTAAAGCATGGAGCGCACCATCTAATAGGAAGTAACAGGCTTTTGATACGAAGAAGCTAGCATTGTTTTTGCAACCTAGGAAACTAGGGCCTGAGAGAAATAATTCCCTTGTTAACTGTATGTATATTGAAACTATAATTTCTATATGTCATGATATTATATGGAAATGTTAATTTGGGTGTTATTTTAATTCTTATTTGTTATTGTTATTAGAGGGAGTGATGGAGGATAAGAAGTATGAAAATAGTATATGATATCCCTCCTGTGAAAAGACTTTAAATGTACACAATATTACTTTTTCTACTTTGAGAAACACATGAGCCATTAGAATTCATTTGGCAGACATTTATCAAACACTAAGTAGGGAGGACACAGTGCAGAGTGCCGAGCATAGAGGGGAGAAGTAGCCACAAAAAATCCCTACCCTCTTGGAAGGGGAAGAAACAATAAACAAATGGGACCCTGCACAGAGGAGGCTGAGATAGGAGCATCTGGTCAAAGAAACAACTTAAATGGGGAGATGGCAGAGGCCTCTCTAAGGAAGTGATGTCTAAACTGGGGCCTGAAGAATGAGAAGGATCTAGCAATGTAAAGACTGGGAGTACTAGGCTGGGGGAAGAACCAATGCAAAATCCCAGGAGGAAGAGCCGGGCATGTTTGCATAGCCAGGCTGAGAGAGAGGGAGGAGAGTGGTGGGAGTGAGGCTGGAGAAGCAGGAAGCAGCCAGGTAAGAACCATGGGGGCTTGTGCCTTGGACCTTGGAGAAAGCATTGCTTCTTTCCTTTACAGTTGTGTCATTGAGAGGCTGGCTACTATTACAAGGATTCAAAGGCATGGAATTCTTATTTTATTCATATTTGAATTTGTTCATTCATATTTGTTATATATTTAACAAATTATATATTATCCACTATATTACCAACTGCTATTCCCCATCCAAAGACTGGAGCCACTGTCCATTATTTCATCAGCCTGCTTGATTTTCCAAGACCGATTAGCTGTCATCTCTCCTAGCTGTAGCCAGTGTTTTCAGGACCTGTCTTTGCTTGCAAAAATAAGAAATATTTTATTTTGAGAAAGAGGAGACAGAACTGTTTTCCCTGGAAAACACACAGAGCTTTTGCTGCTCAGACTGAGGGTCCTTTCCCAGACTTCAGTTGACTTCTTGGCCTGTGTGAAAACCAGAGATTCCATCTTCTTTTCTTTTCTTCTTCTACTTTCCTATTCCCAGGCTTTTTTTTTTTTTTTTTCCTGGTAATCTTTATCCTCAAGCTTAGATGGTGGGTATGATGTGATCATTCCAGTTTTTCTTTTTTGAAGCACAAAGAAGTTTTCATGTAATTCACTGCTAATCACAAGGATTGACAAACATGGGAGCTAGGGAGGAGGTGGAGGAAAGAACTTTAAAAATTGAGCTGTTTTTCTCTTTGGGGATCTCTGATCTCCAGCCACTTTTGTACTTCTGAGGTTCTGAGATGATTCAGGGGACTGTGTCCTTAGATTTTTTTCCTGAAATCAGACCTTGCCGTTCTCCCTTCCTGCTTCGGTAAATCCCCATAATCTGCCTTTTCTAATAGTACATGGGCCTGTGGAGAAAGCCTGGACTTCAGGAACCAAAGGCTCTGTGTCCTAACCCAGCTTCACTTCAATGTTCCAGTCTGAAGTGTACTGTTTGTAACCATTTGAGACTATTTTCTCATTAGGAAAGTGAAAATAGTCATCCCTACTCCTTCACAGAGTGTGAGTGGAGAATACATTAAATATACATATATGAATGTGTGCGTATATATGTTAAAAAAAACATATCGCATCAGGAGGCTTTACATAAAAGGCCTGAAACACACCATATTTTACAAATTAAGGAGAAAAATAATTATTTAAAGATTCTAATATTACTTATAATCTCATAATCAGTCAATAATTAGATATATGATCAATTTTGTTTGGTGGATAGAAAAGAATTATCAGGGGCCGGCCGGGTGGTGCAGCAGTTAAGTTTGCACATTCTGCTTCTCGGTGGCCTGGGGTTCACCGGTTTGGATCCCCGGTGAGGAGATGGCAATGCTTGGCAAACGCCATGCTGTGGTAGGCGTCCCACGTATAAAGTAGAGGAAGATGGGCATGGATGTTAGCTCAGGGCCAGTCTTCCTCAGAAAAATGAGGAGGATTGGCAGTAGTTAGCTCAGGGCTAATCTTCCTCAAAAAAAGAAAGAAGAAGAAAAGAATTATCAATAGATACTATGGTTCCCTTTTATACTATTAAATTCTGGGAGGATAACAGAAACTATACGGAAGTAGGTATTATAAAAAATAAGGCTGTATTAGTAATTATATTTAAATAATAAATTCTAGGATCTTTTCAACCATAATAAGAACAATTGAAAATATTCCCACTGTTATCACATTATTTGCAAGTGGCAGATTTAGGGCAGAAACCATATCTTCCTTTGATAATTCTAGAGAATAATTTCTGTCTAATGTCATTTTAGTTCTATCACATTTGTGACTATTCTTCCTTCAGCAGATTTTCTCATCAGGAAATTGCTAATGTTATCAGACTTCTTTAGTTGAATAAAAAAACAATTACTGTTATGATTGGGAAAGTTATTAATGCCATACATGACCTGCCTGAGGGGTAGGAAATTGAAAATAAGTTGTTTACTTTTATATCCTGTTAGCAAAGGAGTTTGAATGGCATGCTATTAATTTCCTGAAATAGAAAATGTCTAATACAATCAATTGTAACCAGCCTTTCCTACAATAGACTTATCCCCTCCCATCTGTTTTAGATTACAAAATTGCACAAAAATTGCTATAAAAAGCCAACCTACAGTGTCTCCTTTTCGTCATCTGAAGTGTTCAAATCCAGGAATTGTGTAAAACTGGAATCTGATGGTAGGAAGAAAAGGTAAAGTGAAGAAGTTGGGTGAAAATCAGTCAAACTGGCTGATGAGATTTTCCTGGTGACTGACAGGGCAAACACAGCATCGGACAAGTCATTAAGGTGTCAGTGTAGCCTACTGGAATATTTGGGAGTTACCATGGTCTCACCCTGATTATCTTTCCTCTCCCTCAAGAATTAAAGACAGGGAGCCTGGCTTATGCTAATCCTTTTCATTGATCTCAAGGCATTATGGAAATCAAAAGAAGTTTTACCTCACTAACTGCTCAAGATTAGACAACCTACTAAAATAAAAGTGTGGATATAAGCAAACTTTACCCAGAGACCTCAGAAAGGTGAGTGTAGTTGGACTGGAAAGTACAGACAAGCACAGCATAGGAGGAGCTGTTAGTCGTGAACATGCTGTGCAATTTGAGGCATACATACCCGGCCTGGGCTAGCCTTTTTCTACTGTTTCTTCATGTGTCACGCCAAGGATCACCTCTTCTATGAAGCTTTTCCAAATAAGGTCTCCTATCTCCCCCAAAAGCCTAGGCTTCTTATACTCCAGTCCCATTGTATATAACTCAATAATAGCACTAACCACACTTTAATATGATCAGCTCATTTATCTCACAGGGCAGTTTTGTCCCCCAGGGGACACTAGGCAGTGTCTGGGGATATTTTTGGTTGAGATCTAAGGAGAAGGCTACTTGCTACTGGTATCTAGTGGGTAGGGGCCAGGGATACTGCTAAGCATCCTACAATGCACAGGACAGCACCCCCCACCCCCAACAAAGAATCATCCTACTCAAAAGGCAATAGTACTGAGGTTGAACAACTCCATAATAGCTCATTTTTAAACTCTCACTAAATATCAGAACCTATGTTAGGTTCAGAACGGAAAGAGAAGCAGCAAGATAACAGGACCCAGTTATTTGTTTATATGGCCATCTCCCTCTACATATTAAAATGATGATATTCTTCAAGCAGAAACCATTCTCGTGACTCTCTCCTACAAACAGCCTCTTGGCCCAGTGAGTGGCACAGCCGCCCATTCACTCTCTTCCTCAAGCCTGGGAATCACCATGGTGTCCTCTCACCTCCCCATTTCTGGTTCATTACCAAGTCCTGCCGATTTTGCCTGCCCTCTCCACATCCCACCGCACCCCACCTACAAGACATAGATTGAAATTTTCCTCTGACTTTTAGTTGCTTTTAGGATAAAGCTAAATTCTTCCCAGATGCTTCATGGTCTTCTGTTCTTCGTCTGCTACCCCACGAGCCTCATCCCACACCATGCTCCTCTCCGCCCCTTGCTTTCTGCCTGCAACACGTAAGCCTCCTTTCAGGTTCTTGGGCTGGCTTTTCCCGTTGCTGGGCCTTCCTACACACTATTGCCTCTGTCAGAGCTGTGTTTCTTTCCCTTTTTTGCCTGGTTAAATCCCACTCATGACACCTACCTCTTCAATTATTTCTTCCTCAGAGATGCTTCCTCTGGTCACACACTGGGTCTGTGTCTCCCCCTAGTCCCTCATAACTCCTTTCTTTATAGCATTTGTCACTGTAATTATGCCTTAATTTGTGTGATTACACTTACTTTTGCTCACCATTAATATCTAGCAATTCTAAAGGGCCTGGCACATCTTCAGAATTTATTAAACATTTGCTGAATGAACGCATAAATAAAAGAAGAAAGGAATTTGGAATCTGAGGTCATGTTACAGATACCAGTTGGCAAAACCAGTGTTTGATGTTATTCACAGTTTAACTGTGGTCATTGCTCCAATTCTTCAAACAACAATTAAGAAATACAAAAGGAGGTTAGTGACACACCAAAGGTCTTATCATCATCATATAACTTCTTAACTTGGTTTTGATAGGGAATGATCCTGTTTTTTAAGTTTAATTGGTAATTCACATGCAGAAGTTTCTGGAGAACTTTTTCATAAAAAGATACGGGTTTGGATTCCACTAGAGAGAAGCAGAGTTGTTTCTCATTCCTCATGTTAAGGAAAATGTGTAATAATTTACCTGTATTACTCTTAAATACATATTAGTCAACACCTCTGAAATATTCTACAAAGTCACCTCTTCCTTAATCAAAATCCCCTTTAAATATGAACCTTCTTAGAGTACTTTCTCCATAAGATGGTAAAAGTTAAGTAATTTTTATTTATTGTATTTTGCTATGGTTGTCTGTTATTTTGCGGGTAATCTATTAATCCCCAGAGCAATCAATGGGCAATATTCCCTGTAATCAATCAGTACTGTCATCCCCCCCGCTAAAAAATAAAACATAAGCTTGTCCTTTAGCTTTAATTTCTTGGTACTTTCATTTGCCTGATTATGGGAAATTACAAAGATGTAGGCAGTCATTGTCTGCATCAACATTTTTTCCTGAGGACAGAAGAACAAGAGTATCTCGTGTCTTATTACTTATCACAGTTCCAAATTATCACTTAATTGAAATAACAAAGGAATCTAAGACTCAAAAACAACTTCTTAATCAAAAGAGAAGTAGAGAAATTGGGAGGAGAGTAATTTCTGTCTTTTAATGTATCTATTGGAACCTTAGGAGTTGATCAGCCTTTCCAGTGTCACAAATGCACACTGATGATCATGGCAAAATCTGTCTTAAGATATGAGACGAAGTAATTCTAAAGGATCATTTTATGCCCTAAAATTCCCTAATGGTAATAAATAAGATTTTCCTGTAACCTTTTTCTTTTCATGGTGACATTCCAATGAAAGAACAGCTTCATACATTTGCCACCACTTCTACCTTATTCGGAAGCTGTTGAAAAGTAATTACCACACTGCCATCCATCTGTCCCTAGTGTTTTGTGGTGTCTCCTCGGGGGCTGTGGGTGTAGGCAGAGAGGTGCCAAAAAAGGAGGGAATGCTAACAGTCAAGCAGGCAAGACTTCTCTCCCAGCCTTACCTCAACCAAAGCAGCTCCTTGGGTTGTGGTTGAAAAAAATGCTAGGAAACAAAAATTGTTAAACTACTGTTTTGAAAAAGAAAGAATGCAAAAAAATTTAATTATAATCATGTAAGTATTAAGACTTTATTGTTTAATTAATATAAGTCTTTCACTTGTGTAAAGGGGTCCAAGCTTTAGCTTAAGCTGTATCTACTATTAGGATTGAAAGTTCTATAGTGTGTCTGTTGGACTGATAAACCATGCCTGCTAAGGGTCAACTTGAATGAGAATTTGACGACATGCTTCAAGAGAAAAGAAAAGAATCAGGCAGAAAAGCCTATGCTAGAAAAAAACACTCCCTGATACAACACGATGTTTGTCTGTTTGTCTGAGGGTTTGGTAAGGAATGGGACTACTAAATGCAACTTCAAAAGTCATTCCGATAAAAGAAAGTAAGACATGGAGTGCAATGCTTTCAAACCCCTTTAATAGCGTGTTTAACAGAGTTTACATAAGAAGAAGAAATAAATGCAATTATTTATTTTGATAGAAGCCCAAGCAACTCTAGGAACTTGAATGGCCCAGAAGTGATGGAGGTGAGAAGCAGGTGCCAGTGAACATGACAGACCAAGCAGAAGCACCACAGGCACCTGGTGGAAGTACCTGACAAGGGCAACACTAGTCTGTGGATGCAGCAACCTATGAATGATTCTGCAGTTCTCACAAAAGAGGACCAAGACAAGAAAGGAGGAAAAGTGCTGTGCTTGGCAAATACAGCTGGATAGCCTGGTGCGTGTGCACGTGTAAGAACTTTCTAAGGAGGTGATGTCATGCACATGCAAATGGGGAGCAAGAGCTGTTGGAACATGATGATTACTCTGAATGCTATTCCATTTGTACCTACAAGCTGATGAGCCTGGGGGAAACACTGGGAACACTTATGACTCATGAAATTCATAAATTAATTCTTGATTCATACTGATCTTTTAATCTTCACATTCTTCAGTCACTTTCATTAGCTGTCACTGCTGAGTTAGTCTCTCTTGAAATATCACAGATGTGGATATTAATGTATTCTTTGCAAATTGTGCTTATTCTTCAATGGAAGTGACTATTATCTTTGATAACTTAATGAGGGCTTTTATTCCAAAGATCAATCACATGCATCAGATTCCATAAGCCATGAGTCTTCCTTACCTGGAATTTAGATGAGAATCCTTAGTTTACAGTAACTTAAAGTTTATCTTGGGGGATAAAAACAACTGATAGAATAGCCGTAAGTTTGAGGAACAATGCAAAATCTTTCCAAATATAAAGTGCTTAGAGTAGGATAATGACAAATATTTCACTTTGCTTTTATTGAGCCCGTTTTTATTCTATTTAAAGGACTTTTGTCATGGAGTCATAGAGCTGGAAACATACCTCCATATGTCATATAGTCTGTCCTCCTGCTTTCATACAGATGGTGGTCTGGCATACTTTAGTATATCTTCAGGAATCTCTTCTCTCTTTGCTCATGCCATTGTGAATACAAAAATTCCTATGCATAGAGTGAAAATAGAGCCTCCTATTCCCTATATTGCTTTTAGATCCTAGGAGTCTTTCTGGCATGCCATTACTATTCTGTTTTGCCTTCCCACTGACTAGAATGGACACTCCAAGCTAAGTAGGGAGTGAGACAGGCCAGACCACGAGGGACAAGGCAATGGAAGCAAGGCATGGCTACCAAGATGAGATAGACTCGCCAAGTCTATCCCTACAGAGAATTAGTGGTTTTGTAAAGGAAACAAGGTACATGCACAAATAAGAATAATATAAGTAAAAGGCAGATTGTGGTAAATTTGTGTGGTAGGCAGAATAATGCCCCTCCCCTTGACTTCCCCAAGAATTCCCATGTCCTGATCCTTAGAATCTGTGATTGAGTTAAAGACCTTGATATGGGAAGATTATCCTGGATTATCCAGGTGGACGCAATCTAATCATGCAGGTCTAAAACTGGAGAGCTTTTCCTGGATGTGGTAAGAAGGAAGAAGGGCCAAAGTCAGAGTGAGATGGGCCAGTGGAAGAACATTAAGAGAGACGCAGCATTGCAGTCAGGCTTTGAAGTTGGGGGAAAGGTCCATGAGCCAAGGAAAGTGGGCAGCCACTCGAAACTGGCAAAGGCAGGGAAATGGATTCTCCCTGGAGCCTCCAGAAGGGAACACCTCTGCTGACACCTTGAATTTAGCCCAGTGAGATGTGTGCAGACTTCTACCCTACGGAGCTGTAAGATAACAAAATTGAGCTGTTTTAAGCCACAAAGTTTCTGGTCATTTGTTACAGCAGCAATAGAAAACTAATGTGGTTGGGTCTCCCTTCTTCTGCCCTTGACTGCCTATGTTCTAGTCGCAAAATAACATCCAGAGTGAACCTATTAAAATAAAAAACAAGTCATGTCTCTTTTCCACTCAGAATTACCCAGTAGCATCCCATCTCAGTTGGGGTAAAACCAAAAAGCTGCATAATGGCCTCCTAGGCCCTAGACCATCTGTCCCTTCTTTTCTTCTGACCTTATCTCCTACTCCTCTCACTCTTCTCCAGTCACACTGAGCATCTTGCTCTTCCTGGAACTCATCTTGCCCTGGGACTTTGTGATTGGTGTCTCCATCACTGAAACTCTCTTTCATCAGGTAGCTACCTGACTCACTTCTGTATGTTTTTTAGGTCTTTGTTCCACTGACACCAACTAAGTGAATCTTCCATGACCACAAATAAATTGGAATTGAAACCCCTCATTTCCAACCCCAGCACTGTGTATTCAATTTTCTTGCTTTATTTTTTTCACAATACTTTTACATATTACACAATACCATTTTTTTAAAATTTTACTTATTTATGTTGTTCATCAGCTTCCTGCCTCCATTAGAATGCAAAACCCATTAGGTCATGCAGTTTTTTCTATTTTATTTATTGCTGACTCTCCAGTACCTAGAATGTTGCCTTGCACATAGTTGGTACTTAATATGTATTTATTGAATAAACCAATGAAAACTATGTTAGAATTAAAACAAGGAATAACCTTGGATGTTTATTCTCTTCTTGATAATAACATTACATACATAATATATACATTATAAACATCATAATAACATTCGTATTCAATGTCACTCAGGTATAAGTTTTTTAAAAACAGCATGTGGATCTCTATACAAACCAGGAATTGTATCTTGGGTTACTTGGACTCACAATTAATCCTCCTCTAATTCAAGATCTCTCAGTTCTTCCAGCTTATTTCCCCACAATTTAGCATCAGGACGATATATGAGTATCTGAGGTTGTGAAATTTGCCTTGGCACCCTGTTTGTGTCACTCATTTGGTCTTGTCTAATTGGGATATACTTAGCAGTCGTGTGTCATCTTTCCAAAGCCTCTTCTAAATTCAAGTGTGTTGGACACATCGGCTGTAGCTCGTTTCTCTATCACTCACAATTAGCACAGTCATCTGGAATGTAGTTTGTTAGCACACACAGAAAAAGTGTTTTTCAATCAAATTTCTTTCTTCTTGCTCCCTTTATGTACATTTCAACTTCATTAAAATTTGCCATGCCTTCCCTTGAGTTAGATCTCCCCGCCTCATCCCAAATCAATATAGGTATCATTTACTTTGGGAGTTTATTGATTCACTGTACCTAGTTTAAAGAGCTCATTACTGTGTTGGCATTTTATCATGAAACTTTATAAGTGAAGGTTGTCATTCACACAGAGGAATAATTCTAAACCTTTCTGCTACCTACCATTTGGAACTGTTTCTTTCCCCAATTAGGGCTTCTTCCAAATGTTATTTTTTAATTTATTTTTTTCCAAATGAGAGTCCTGACCAGGTAGGGTACTGAAACTAATTTACAACATGAGGCTGAAGATGATTTAAATTTCATAGCATCCAGTGGGACTAGATTTTAAAATGAGCACTAACATCCATTATATCATATGAATCTCACAACAGTATAGAGTCATGTGTAGGGTACAAATTGACTGATTCACTGATTCAAGTTTTTATAAATTGCCTATGGTTAAATAATTGTTTAAGAACTTGAGACGATGGTGACGGACGTGAGGTACTGTGGTGTTGTACTGTATTGTGACACCTAGTATTGTGATGCCAACCTGGAGTTTCCCAATGATCCATGTTCTTTTTCTATAATAACCCCAGGTAGATGTCATCTAGTATCTGCTTGTATATTTTCATTGAAAGAAAGTGCAGCTCTTCTTTAGAAGTAACCCGTTGAATATTGGTTACATCTCGTTATTATGCAGCTCTTCTACTCAGGGGGAAAATGCTATGTTCCAGTGATTTCCATCCACTTGTTCTAGTTCCGGCTTCTGGGGCAACACAGATACTTTCTACTCTCCTCCACATTTGACAATACCGATGACAAAACTTTATAGGTAGAGCCCTGGTGAAGAACCACCATCTTGGTGTGACAATTCCATCAAAGAAGAAAACATTTAATTAAGTTACAGAACGATGTTTCTCAAATAGTAGGAACATAAAAACATTATGACTTCAGGGAGCCACTGTATCTGGTGGGAAATGGGAGTTTGGTTGTATTCCTCAGATGTATTAAACAGAAGAAAGAATGGGAGTCACTGCTTTCGTGAAAGATTTTCATCTCTCCAAGGACAGAATATGGACTATATTGGACTCTTTATTACTCCGCTTATGAGCTCTGGCAGATATATCTTATGAATGCCCGAATGGAAAGGTATCACTACCCAGGTCCTTGCTGTTTCCTTGAACTAAATAAAGCTGTCTACCTACTGATGGAAGTTCATAATAACCATTAAAACTGTAACTCTCCTCTTAAACACAAAGTTCATACTTAAAAGATATACTAAGAAGCATTTTTGAATGAATAGATTGCTCATTATCTGCTGCCCTCAGAGCCCCATGCTTGTCCTTTAAGTGCTACAGAAGCAAGAAATATTTTAGAGCTGGATTTTTTTTTTCCCCCATTTCCACTCACCACACCTGCAGAGACATCTCTCTAGAGCTGCTGGGTAGTTTTTGAACAAGGAAGTTAGGGCAAATCACTGCAGGATGAAGGAAGAATTGTGTGTGCTTCTGTGAGTATAACCAGGACTGAGATGTCTAGGGCTGTCAACGCTCTGTGTTAATGAGCGTTAAATTCCCCTTAAAAAAGCCAACCAAACACTTTTCTGTAAACAAGCTGCTTCGTGAAATGTCTTATTTAGTGATTACAGAAAAGGCATTTAGTTGTAAATTTGGCTACATGATTTGATTTAAGAATATTTATATGCTATTTTACTGTGGAAACCACATTCAGATTATCAAAAGAGAAATATAATAACATGAATAGATCATATATATTTATTTAAGTTATTTTTTATGTTAAATTTATATGCGTAGAGTTTCAAAGACTTAAAAGACAGTCCAAGAGAATGCTATTTTGTTTTATATTTTCAGAGAATAGGGACCTATTTCTAATTAAAGTGCAATAAAAATCAAGTAACTAGAAAATCATTTCTAAAAGAAATTTTGTTAAGGAAAATGTTTATTTAATAACAGTTTAAGGCTAATAACTGAAGCAGGATCATGTTTATTGTATATTATTAATTTATAAAATTATATCTGAGCTTAAAACCACTGATACAGATTTCAAATGTGTTTTTACCTCAAGAGAATGTGTCGATCTCTAGGAAACAGGGTCTAAGCAAGAAAAAATCAACAAAGAAAAACTGGTTAGACTTTCTTGAGGAAAAGGAGCAATATAGAGTCATTTCCCTGGCCTTTTAAGTAGTATTATAAATGAGTCTGAAATGCTCTTATTATTTTTATATACAAATAATTTTGGACTTATTTTTAAATTTTGGTGCAAATTTTAAGTGAAATGGACCCCTTCCTCCTGTAAGTCTTTCCTGATTCCTCATATAGAATTAATTATTCCTTTCTCTGCTCCTACAGCATTTCATTGATTCAAATAACATTTTAGTCTACATGTGCCTCTGCTACCTATGTTGTGGAGAGCAGGGATGGGAAGGGTAAGGGAGAGAATCAATAACATATATATATAAAAGCAGAAAGCATCTACTCTTAGCTATGGAAATACTTTACCATGAGATGCCAACTCTACTCAAAGATCAGAATCAAAGAAGGAACCATAAGACTTGAAATTAAGAACTAGGTCTTAAAGTATAACAGAGAGGACTTGCAGGTATTTCTGAAAGAGAGGTCAGCTTGTGTAAAATCAAGAAAGTGTAGTAGCATATACAAATGGGAGGGATCTGCACATCAGACACTGTCTGTAATGTAGAGTACACATGGGGGATAGACTTGTGTATTTGGAAAGTTAGGTTGAAGTGAAATTGTGAATGACTTTGTATGCCGCGCTCAGAAGGTTGCACTTAGTCTTCCATATATTGGAAGTTCTACAGGACATTCACCATCGCTGGAGTAGACCCCTTTAGGACAAGGTCTGTCTTCACTCACATGTTTTTGAGCTAGACTCTCTGCCCCAGCACATACTTCAATGTGTAGCACATGATTAGTACCTGTAAATATTTGTTGAATGAATGTATGAGTGCATGAATCATGCATGAAGCCAGATTACTTCAGCAGAATCAAAAGCTAAGGTAGGGGAGAGGAATGTGTCATGCAGTAGCCTCAGTACAAGAGGAATAGAAATGCAGAGCTAAAACCAGCTTTGCCTTGTAAATTATTTTAAAATATGAAAAAGGAGGACCATTAGAAAAATAATTTTATTTAAAAATCACTATTACTTTGTCCCATTTTGTGGAAAATATACAATATACAATTTTTGTAAGATGCATTTAATTAAGATTTACAGTATCTTTGTTTTTACCTCCATTCTTTGGGCCAAATTCTTTATTGCCACTGGAATCAACAACACCTTTTAAGAGTAGAACAAAAGAGAAGGAAAAAAATCACTTCTGCCTTAGATCATCTCTGCTGACCCCCATCCCATGATGCTTAGCAACTATTGTTTATGTTTGGCTCTCTCTCAGTGCTTGTGTGTGAAAAAGTATGCAGATGCCATGGCAGTAAACATCACAGCAAGATGAAAACACATTTCTATTTTAAGAGTCAAAGCAACCAATCAAAGGATGGGGAAATATACAGGTGTGGAGTGTTTGATACTCTGGTTTTGAAAACTTAGTCCTTAGACGCAGAATGCTTCTTTCAGAAACAGCAAAATGGCAGATGAGTGCCCATTTTTTCTGTGAAGTTGGGAATGTATTTTTACTAAAGCACCTCCTTCATCTCTGAAGTGTGTTTCTAGATAGGAAGAGGGAGAGGGCCTTTCGATGTAGGAACTGCAAATAAACTCCACTCCACCATTTTGATTAGCAGAGAACCTGGTTTCTACTTCAGGAATTGAAAAATGAAATGATCAGGAGTCAACCAACACTTGGCAAATTGTCATAAGGATTTGGCTGTGAAGGTGCAGCATAAAGGAACTCCACTGTTTGACAGGCCTCGCTAATCAGCATTTTCAAACAGATTGATGGTTTAGTGAACCAAATCGGGGGGAAGTTTGGATTTAAGTTGGGACTCAAAATCAAGGTATAATATTTTACTTGTATTGTGTGTTATTCAGCCACAAGCCATTAACAACAAATAACAACACAGTGCTTACCCTCAAGGATTCTCTTCTAAGAGATATGGATCTAAGGATGAACATGATCTTGCCCCTACTTTCAAGGAGTTTAAAGGATTGTTGTGGAGTCCAACAAGTAAATAGGCAAATAGAATGTAGTGTGAATGTACATTAAAAGGAAAGATTATAGAGAACCATAGGAGTAGGTATGAAGAGTCAGGTCATCTCACCCAATCTGGGGTTAAGGAGTCAAAGTAAGATTCCAAAGAATTAAGTCCTGAAGACATGTAGCAGTTACCTATTTGAAGGAGGGGAGCAATGGAACATCAGAGACACGCAAGAAAACACAGGCCCTGAGAACTTCCAACTGTGTAGTGTGGCTGAAACATAAAGGGCCAGAAAGCACTGAAAGATGAGGAAAAAGCAGAGGCCAGTACTTGGAGAACAAGGAACTTAAAACATCACAGTAGAATTATCAGATTTGTACTTTAGCTACGTTCATAAGACTGAGTTGAAAAAGGCTAAGACGAGTCAAGGAGAGGCAAGAGGTTATTGCAATATTCTCGGTGAAAAATGATGGACCTCAGTCACATCAATGGCGGGGAGATCTGAAAAAATATAAGAGAGGTAGAATGAACAGTTCTTAGTGATTACCTAGAAGTGAGGGAGAGAAGTTAAGGATGACTTCTAATTTCCCATGTGGACCAGTGGGTGAGTGGTTGTATATTCTTTGAGATTAGGAACATGGAGGATGAGCATGGAGGCTGATGTGTGGGCATGGACAGAGAGGAGGATGGAAGGGATAGGTTGAGTTTGCAGAATCTGTGGGATATCCACTGAAGAAGTTCAAGACATTGAGTTTAAAGTAAGTAGTTTATATAAGAGCTATGATTATTTAGAAACAAAGCAGACAAAGGGCCTTCTTTCCTTTGTATCCTAGAGTCATTATTATTACTTAACTCTCATTGTCAAATGTGAAAAACAGACCTGAGGCCTCCAGAAATATTACAGATATTTTATAGTCTTTGGCTTCAACTCTATAGATATCTCAAAAAACTATAAGGTAAACCCTATTACAACCCAAACTATTTTATTGAATACATATTTTTTGTGTGTCAGAACTGTCCTGCAGTAAGTTTCATACTTAGAAAAAGATTTATTAAATGACTTTATTATGTTATTCTATTTAACTATATCATGGTATGAGTGGTCGAAGGAATTATCTTTCTACAATATTGTTGTTTGTTCAACACAAGAAAGTTAAGACTAGTTCAAGTTGTATCCAGTGAAATTCAAACTACATTTTACATTTCTATACAGAAACTAGTCAATGGGTAGTCAAGACCAAATGAATCATATTGATTAAATTGGAGTAACAAAAATATTTTGAAATATAATTTGTTTGGGGTATAATAGAAAGTTTGAAAGAATTATACAAAGTTACTTTTTCACCTATAATGCGCAATGCATCTATGGAGTAATAAGACAGGCAGACTTCTGACTAGTAGCCATCCTCCTCAAGACCAGCATCTTGTTTGCAGTAGAAAGAAAATAAGAGCTAACATTTGTCGAGTACTAATTCCAACGATCATGGTAAAATTTTATCCTGCACACCTTTTTTTTACCTAGGTCATATGTTACAAAAATATTTGATTGAATTTTTGATAAATGTATAATTTATATGCACTAAAATTCACTCTGTACAGTATAGTTCTGAAAGGTTTGACAGGTACATACAGTTATTTAGCCACCACAATCAAGAAAGAAAGCAAAATACATCATTTCAGAAACTAATCCTTTGCTCTTTACAGTCAAGTTCTCCCCCAACCCTCAGCCCTTGGTCAGCTCTGGTCTGCTTTCTGGCTCTATAATTTTTTTCATATAAATGGAAGCATACAATATGCAACCTTTTGAGTCTGACTTCTTTCACTTAATACAATGTATTTGAGATTCATCCATGTTGTGTGTGTCATTATTTTGTTCCTTTTTATTGCTTAGTATTATTCCATTGTGTGAATGTACTGTAGTTTATCATTCTCTCATTGAGGAGTGTTTGGATTATTTTTTGGTGATTACAACTAAAATGGCTATAAATATTCACAGATGGAATTTAGCGTGAAGGTGAGTTTTCATTTCATTTGGGTAAATACCTGGGAGTAGGATTGTTGGTGAGGGACAAGTATACGTTTATTTTTATAAGGAAAAAACATCTTTTTCCTAAAGTGGCTATACCTTTTGTATTACCAGCAACAGTCTATGAGAGTTCCAGTGGCTTGCATTCTTGACAAAACTTGGATTTGTCAGTATGTTTCGTGTAGACAGTTAAAAATAAGAACATCAAAAATAAGAGAAATAAAAAAATAAATTTTACATTTGGTTTCATTTATGCCTTTTCTAGAACTCTTTATTTCTTGGTGTAATTCCACATTTCTGCCTGGTAACAGATTCTTTCTTCATGAAGAACTTCCTTTAAAATGTCCTTTAGTGAAAGAATACTGGTAATAAATTCTCTCAGTTTGTGTTTGTATAAAACAATCTAATCTGGGGCCAGCCCCGTGGCTGAGTGGTTAAGTCTGCGTGCTCCACTTTGACAGCCCAGAGTTTCAATGGTTTGGATCCTGGGCACGGACATGGCACCGCTCATCAGGCCATGTTGAGGTGGCATCCCACATAGCACAACCACAGGCACTCATAACTAGAATATACGACTATGTACCAGGGAGCTTTGGGGAGAAGAAGAAAAAAAGAAAAAAAAAGAAGATTGGCAACAGATGTTAGCACAAGTGCCAATCTTCAAAAAAATATCTATATCTTCTTCATTTTTGAAAGATATTTTCACTGGATATAAAATTTGGGGATGACAGTGTTTTCCCCCTTCTTCTAGCTTTAAAGATATCTCTCAATTTTCTTCTGACTTGCATAATTTCTAATGAGAAGTATACTATAATTCTCATCTTTTTTTCTGCATGTAATGTCTTTCTCTTTGCCTTTAAGATTCTTTTCTTTATGGCTATTTTGTAGTTGTGTGAATATATTTGTATCTACCTTATATTTATAACTCATCTCTTCTCTAAGCTTCTCTGACTTTTTTTGGTTTTGGAAAATCTTCATTATTGGGCATTATCTCATCACATATTTTTTCCTGACAGTCTTTCTCTCTTCTTTTTCCTTGGATTCCCATTACACTATGCTAGACCATTTGATATCTTCCTATAGCTCTTGGATGTCTTTTTTTGCTGTTGTTTCACTCTTTTTTCTCCTCCCTTTTCAGTTTGCATAAATTCTATTGAGCATTCTTCAAGTCCACAAATTCTTTTCTTGGCTGTATGAAATTCATTAATGATCTCATTGAATATAGTCTTTGTCTCCCTTACTGTGTTTCCATATTTGTTATTTGCTTCTTATTTGTTCTTAAAGCTTCCATCTCTCTGCTGAAATGACCAACCTGATCAGGGATGCTGATCACATTTTCTGTTAGAGACTTTCACTTATTAATCCTAGTTATTTTAAATCCCTATCTGATAGTTCAAACATCTAGATCATAGCTGAGTCTGGCCCTGTGAATTTTTTTTGTCCCTTGAGAGTGCATTTATTTTTCTTGCTTCTTTGTGTATCTCAAACTATTTGGTTGAAATACAGACATCTTGCATGGTATAGTAGAGATTGAGGTAAGTAATATTTATGCCAGGAAACGAACACTCCTCATCTTTCCTAGGCCTTGCATATGGAGGGTTGAGTCAGTCTAGATTTAGTTTTCATTGTTGCTATGGGTGCCCTCAGAGCTCTGTGGGCTTTGTGTTTCTCTACTGGAACCTTGTATTTATGGTAAGTGCTGGTTTACCAGAGGGTTTTCCTCCACCTTCAGCTTTAGGTCTCTTCTTTGTGCCTGAACTTCAGGGAATGTCTCTCTCTACTCTTGACCTCCCCCCCGCCCCCAGCACTCGTTTGCTGGTCTCTATTACTCAGGGCTCGCTAGACTAGTGGTGGGGGAAGGAGGTGGTATTCTCTGTTGCCTGGTTCAGACTCTGTCTTAGGCAGGTGCTTGTCCCTGGTTCTTGTGGGTGAGGCTTCCTCAATGATCCTACCCATCCTTCAGCTGTAAGAGACCTCTAATGATCTCACCCAGGATGCCCTGCTCTTTGCCCAGTGGTAGAGAGATATTTTTCTGTTCCTTTTCTCCTGATGCAATGGTTCTTCACCTCTGCCCTGAGTGTAAAAGGGTTTACTTCCATTCCCCTAGTAGTTATGGTTTTTGTTCCATGAAAGAGATATGGAAGAAGAATTTGACTTATGCTTCATGTCCTTCCTGCAGCAGATGCTGTCCACTCCCCCAGGCTTGCACTGTGAGGGGGCTTTTTGAGAGTTCTTGCCCTACCCCCAATCTTCCTCATGAGGATTGCGGAGAAGATCCTACAAACTAGTGCAAATATCCCTTGAGTTTTCATCTCTGTACTCTTATGCTCATCCACACTTGGCCTTTAGCAGTTCATTGAAAATTTTAGTAGAGTTCATTTTTTTAAAACTTGCTTTTATGAAATTTGACATCCATCACAGATAAGCAACTGCTTCCATCCTATTTCTCCTTGAAGGTGGCTGTTTTTCCTTAAATTCTAAGTTAGTTGGTTGCCCTGCTGATCCCAGTATTCTCATTGATTCAAAAAAGTTGTAATTTTACAGATTAGCTGAATTTGTCATTGTTATACATTTGGGAATGATGCCCTTTCTAGCTTTTTGCATCCAAAGTGTTTTTTTATTTGATCTTTACCCATTTTTACACCAAATTTACAGAACTGAAGTTTGAACAGGTTAATTAATTTACCCAAGATCAGAAAAAGTGAACAGTAGAGTCAAGGCTCCTGTATTGGTCTCTGTGTCTAATTTCAGAGGCCAAATAGGAATTCCTAGAGACGTTTATCTCATACCACCTTTAACAACACTTCAGAAGCTTATTGAACTAGTCTTATTAAAAAGTCAAATCTATGTTATAAAAAATCTATGTTAAGTTCACCATATAGCTAACTTAAGCTTAATTTTATGTGAAAATTACAGATAATTTACAGGAGAGTTGTGGTAATGAATTTTAAATATTTCCCATTTAGACTAGGCAGATCCTTCAGGGTACTATTTCATTTTGAGTAGAGTCAGATTATTTTCCAGGTTCCATCTCTTTCCACAGTTAATTACTGTTTCTTCTTCACTGACTTATGTGAAGCAGGCCTGACAACAAATCCAATGAAAGTGACTGTTTTGCTTATCTCCCAGCTATGGGACCACTTTCTCTGTATCATTTTCTCTTCACTGCCCGGCCTTATTCTGAGCAACCATCATTCTCTGGGTAGCTCTTTCTTGTTCTGTCCTCTCTTTTCTGTCACACCATGGTGATTGGGTGGCTCTGTAGTAGACGGACGACTTTCCCACTGGAGTATTATTGGAAGAGATCCTCCTTTTGACAGGAAACAAACTCTATCACTCCCTCTCCAAAACACTATTGTTTACCAGTTTAAGAGTCTGAAGGATTTTAAGCTTTTCAAAGCAGCCATTGAACGGACTTCACAAAATTTGGCCCAGGGACATCAGCTCAACAGAAATATAGCAAATTTCCTATTTTTTGCTTATGATAACTTCTTCATGCAATTGTGCCATCATCAATATTTAGTGATGTACTCAGAATCCTAGATTCTCAGAATTGAATAGACCTCTGGGTCCCTTACTACACCATTTCTCATGGGTTGATATCCAGCCTTAACTTGGTGCTTCTCTCAGCTACTCACCAACCTGATTGCCTTCCTCTGGACAAATTCTAGTTTGTCTGTCCTATTGAGATTTTTTTTAAGTATTGATTTCAGTCATTAGAATTGGGAAATTTAATAAGAGATAATATTTTCACTGGGTGTCATAGTTTTCAGCATAACAATAATGACATCTCAACAGCACTACTTTCTAGTTGTATGACAATAGGAAAGTTACTTAACCTCTCTGTACCTCTGTTTACTCATCTGAAAAATGGAGCTGATCATATTAGCTAATTCCTACAATAATCTTTTAGGGTTGTTTTAGCAATTAAATGAGTTTAAATAAAGCCCTTAGAATAATGTTTGGCACATAGTGATCTATAAGAATCAGCTAATATTTGTAGGATGGGAGGAAAATAAATCTGGAGAAGAAACAAAAATAGCTTTCTATCAGAGATCCCAAATATTCAAGGATTTTTCTTAAAAACTAGAATTTTCAGAAAACTTAAGATCAGATTTCATAAGAAAGTAACTTTAGATAGTATTGTTTTATCTTTGAGAATGACAGAAAAATCTAGAATAAATTATTAGAAACTGCTAAGGGTTGAAATTTCTTTTATCAGTAATATTTTGTTTTTGCTCTTGTTTTCCATTATCAGGAAGCCAGCAATTGTGTTTCTAGTAACCCAAGTCTCCTCTCCTCTCCAATTTAAATGAATCTACTTTGAATCCACTTCAGATGCACGGTTTTATAATTTTGTATTCACGACATGCTATTCATCTTCTCTGAACTTGTCTTGCTACCACTGACAATCAGAATCCCCTCAGATGAATTTCAGACACTTGAAAATTAATTCTGCAAAAGGTTGAGGAAGCCATTGAATTTTTTAAAGAACAGTTTCAGCTTAGATCTCAGTAGTCATCTGAGTTGATATATCCCAGCTTGTTTCCCACTCTTGGAATAATAAGTATATCCATGAAAGAAATGGGAAAGGATCAATAGAGAAGAAACTTGAAAAAACCTTCTGGAATAGATACCCATGGTTTTATGCTGAAATAGTTCTAAAGTCATCAGGTAAGTACAAATCTTATAAGAATCACATTGATGTAAATAGTACATCATGGATTTTTAACATTTTGTTATTAAAGAAGTAATAACTTCTTTAATAAAAAATCATGAATTTCTGCTTATGAATTTCAGAGGTTTATCCATAGTAATAACTATTAATCACAAAGAAAAATCTAAGGGAATTTTCCATCTAATCAACTTTAAACAAATAATCTATTGCTCTTCAGCCATACTGTCATATTAATTAGTTTAGAATGACATGTTATAATGATTAAGATTATTGCTCTTGGCTTGTACAAGGAGCCTCTTCAGTGAATATTAGTCTTCATTACTCACTAGTAGTAAAACAAGATCACAAGTAGTAAAACAATGGCATCATTTCATTATAGGTATTACCTTAATAGTCTTTTTTTAAAAAAAATAAAATTCTGACAACATGGATGAATTCCTAATAGCTAGGACACTAAAATGGATCATAGAGAAAATAAATATCCTTTCCCATAGAGTTCAAATTATCTAGCTTATCTGTTATCCGGAGAGATTAGCTCAGCTGCTGGAGTAAAGCGGGATGCACTTTTTTAAAGGCTCTGCTTCCTGAGGTGTTGGGGGTGACAGAACTTCTTATGACTTTGAACTGCTTTGAGTATCAAGATTGTTGTGAGGAGTCAAATGAAATAATATGTGAAAGGTCTTTGAAAACATGAAAGCACTCTACAAATTTTTGGTAGGTTATGCTATATCATTAATACTTTTAGCAGAGTACTGATATTGTCAGATTTGTTTTAGGGTGGTTAATGTGAATGTGGTTTGAAGGATGGCCAATAGGGGGGAGAGAGTACAGCCTGGGCGACCAGATAGAATGCTATTAGCAGCAGAGATTATTGGCCTATGAGTGAATCAACAGGAAGGAAAGGACAGGACAAATAATATGGAGGTGGGTGACTTAGCTGATCATTAAAGTTCCTTTTACCATTGACACGCTTGATTAGAATCTGACTGAAAAAAACTATGCCTTGCCATTCATAAATACACAATTCTATACGATTTTTTCTGAAACTTACAAATACCTACACTTCATGTAGAGTGGGAGAGAGAGGGAAATGCTAGATGACCCAGAGGTTTGGTTGCAGTTGATTTGGAAGAATGATGATGTCTTGTTAAAAATAGGGACTGAAAGGGGGACTTCAGGGGAGGGCATGAATAAGGCTTAGATGGAACATAGGGAAAATATGATTAATAAGTTTTTAGACATTTTAAATTGTAGAGGCTAAAAAGATAAGTAAAGGGAGATATCTATCAAACATCTCACTTGAGGTCCTGAAGCTCATGAGAGTGGCAGATTTAGAGCGTTAACTTTACTTTGGGAGTTATCTGCATGCAGATCAGTGTTGAGATTTGAGAACTTCTTGAGTAGTTCGTTTCTGATCTTTTGGGAATCTGTGTTTTTCAATACCAGGAATTAAACCGGGGCTTTAGGTGTGCATCTCTAGGTCCTTGTTATGGGTCTTGAATTTCTAGGTCTTTATTATTACCGGAGACCATGTCCTCAAAGCTAGTGTCAATGTGTCAGGCCCTGCAAGCTGAAATGGAGTAGCTAGAAGCAGCAAAATGAAAGGGTTAGCTTTGTAGTGGAAGAAATAAGCCAGCAATCAGAGGTTAAGGACCAGCAGAGTGATACCCAGCAACAGAAAGGAGGCTGAAATTAGTCAAGGTATAAAAATGGTATATGTTAATTCAGGAATAGATAGGAACCTGAGGTGTCAGTAGGTTGAGGTGAATGGTTCTGAACTGTTTTGGAGAACACAGCAGGTTGTTAGGAATCTCTTTTTAAAAATATTGGGCCGAATCTAATAGCAGGAAATATTTACCCAGATAATCATTGCATCTTCCATCTTCACTATGTTCCTCTTCAACTTCCCCTTTAAATAGATTTTTAGCTATGTACAAATCTCAAGAGACACTGCTAACCTTACCTGCTCTTATCACTAATTAAAGCCTTCTTCCATAAAAAGCAGTAACTTCATTTCCTGAACACAGACAATGCTATCTTTTCTGTTGTTAATTGAATTATAACATAACAGAAAAGATGCATTAGGCATAAGTGTACATCTTTTGAATGTTTTTTAATATATCTTTGTTAAATCTTTACTTAATCAAAAATTTTTTAAAACATTTTGTTAATTAAACAAGTTTATTACAGTTAGTTGCAATGAACCATAGAGACGTTTTTTCCAAAAGGTATTGAAGAGAATCTGTTTTATAAGTGAGAAACATTCTTATTCATGGTAAATAAGAGTGGATTTGATTTTCACTCAATTAAAATGTTTGAAAATATTAATGAAAGACTATTTTGGGAAATCATATCTGCTTCGATACTGGTAGAGTGATGGTTTACTAAATGCCGTCAGTTTTGTCAGTGGAATCTAAAAGATGAAGCAACACTGATTCCTTATTTAGAGAATTAATTGCCAAAATGTTTCAATTTATTCAACAAATATTTACTGAGCTCTCACCATATGTCAGGGACTTTTTAACCTATATTTCTCTGAAAAAGCTGGGTGAGTTTCAGCTGAGGCAAATGAATTCAGATTACAAGTGCAAGTAAGGTTTACAATAAGAGATACAACCTGAAGCAAGAATCTTGCATTCCTATAAGAACAAAAATGAATTGGATCTAGTTACAGATATCTCTCACTGTGATTTAAAAAAAAATGATGTATTCATTTTCAGTTGTTCTTCAAAAGATTGTATCTCTGAACACTAAACTAGAAGAATTTCTAAGTAAAAATTGATTTCGGTTTTGGTATGTCTTTTTATGGCTCTATGACTTAAAATATACGAGTACAATTGGCAGTGAAAGAACACTTTTCACAACTTCTCACAAATAATCTGGCGTTATTAAGCTTCTGGTGAGGAAATTCTGAAGTGAGATCTGTGTCAGGTTAAGAAGTAAGCTGTGAGGACCAAAATAGAAATGTACATTTCTGAGAGACAAAAACTAACGCTTTTAAGGATATAAATCAGAATTGATTTCAAATTAAGATGAATCTTTCTTAAGGTCACTTTAGAAGGTGGATGGCAGTAGAATTTTAAACTTGAAACTGGCGTCCAGGTTGCCATTCCTTGGCCTGTCAAAGATGCATCCTTATTAGAAATCCAATGCAATCCAATAATCCTAGGGAGTGCTTTACTTATGTTTAATTTGAAAAATCCTTTGGCATTTTGAATGTCCTTTTTTCTCTTACTTTCCTCCATGTATAGAAAGTAGTATTCTACTATTTTGTTACTATATAGCAGAAAGTCCATGACCTTTGGAGGGAGTCAGGCAAATGTTGGTTCGATGATCAGATCCTGCCTGTAATACTTTATGTGATCTTGGCCCAGTTATTTAAACTTTTGGAGCCTCATTTGTTAAAAAAAAAAATTCATCAGCCTGAGGATGAAAAGGAAATAATGCCTAAAATGTACACAGCACCTGTCAGTTCCTTCCATTTTCTGTGTTGGGTACCCAGTATCCATCATTCATCCATTCATTTATTCATCCAACCAATGAATTCAATTCAATCACTTGATACTGAGCATCTACCCTGTGCCAGACACTGTATCAAGAGCTGAGGAGGCAGCAGTGAAATAAAAAAGCCCTGCCCTCATGGAGCTATATTCTTATTTGCAACATGTGATTGCACTCTTATTAGGAAAATTAATCACGTTTGCCTCTGAATTTATAAACATGTATAATTATAAAGTTAAGCTAAAAAATTCCTATCTCTAAATGCATCTTTCTTTTATCTCTTACTTACTTTCTTAAATTTAGCCCTTTCTGTTTTCCCTTGCAACTACAGTATTTTTCAGACTACTACCTCTATGTGAAGCTTGGATGGAGTTGGAGGGTTCAATGAGGAGGGTACACAAAAGTGTGAATCCCCACCCTGAGGAAGGCACGTGTCACAGCAAGGAAAGGAAACACAAAATTATGAGTACTAGCCCAAACCGTGTGATAAAGCATAATCACGTGTTAAATGATGAATGGTAGTACAGCCAATGAGAATTCAGAGAAGGGAGAAATAAGTCAACAGGATTAGTCAAAATAAACTTCAAAAAAAGTGGAATTTAAGCCAACTTTAAAGTATTGGTAAATTTTAGATACATGGAAAAGGGGAGAAAAATCATGAGAGGGTAACTTTTTTTTTTTTCCTCTCAGCTCCTAATGCCCAGGTCCTTAATTAGTATCATTACTCTAGTTGCTCCAGATTTCAAGTTAATAAAACACCTTGTCAATTTAGCAAAGCACAACCTGGAAACTAAAGTTTTTTTGTTGGCTTCATGAATAAATCCAAATTTCCCAGATACCATTTTTTATTATGCAATTTATTCAGCTATAAATGAGAGACAGCCCTACTGTTCTGTTTTCCTATAACAGACAGGATACATGCAGTAGCCTCAGAACTCCTCTGGTCCAGTAGAGTCCATGCTGCTCTGCTATCTAGGCCAGTAGGTAAGGTACGTGTCCACAGCCTTTTGGCAACTTGTTATGCCTGACGGGCTTCAGTTCCTTCCACTCTGATGGTGAGGCTGTCTGCCCGAGTCAGAGATGCATATGGAATTTGCAGTTCTTCTTTGGTTCTGAAATCCTCTACCCCATCTTACCAAGAGCATGCAAGGTTCTCTGTCATCTACAGTCTTTATCCCTATCTTGGATGGTTTCCTTAAGCAGCTAAGCATTCCAGGATATACCAAAAGAAGTGTCTAAACCTCTTTTGCCACCCTCTACTTCCTACACAGGCCCTTCTCAGAGTACTTTCTGAATGCATGTAGTGGTTGAGAAGAACTCATTGGCTTAGAAGGTGTGGGACGCTGCCTTTAGTTCATTTTAATGATAGTTCCTAAATATCTAGGGAAAGAAGGCCTGTTTCTGTCTGGTCTTGGCAGTCCCTCCATACCAAGGCTAGGTACTAAAAGCGTCAATGGATCAAAATGTTCCTCTCCATCCCTACTTAGAATTTTTGTGGCCACCTGCCTGACTGTGATTTTGGACATGCGATGTTAGGTACGTTGTCCAAGAATGTGCTTTTCCATTCACCTTCATCAAGGAGGAAGATAATTGAATTTCTGCCCAAATTTTTGCATATGGCTTTTCTTCTTCATTAGTTTATGGCATTGTTGCTAGTTTTCTGTCTGTTTTTATATAGTCACAGGTCATGATAATCCTGAGAGACATTTGTCAGTCCACCTCCATGCTGACTGAGAAGTGACTCCAACTTTCCTTTTTGAAACCAGGACCAGCTACATAATTTGTGAGGCCCAGTGGAAAGTGAAAATGTGGGGCCCCTTGTTCCAAAATTCTTGACAAGAGACCATGAAAACAGAGTTCTAAACCAAACATGGTGACCTTCTAAGTGCGAGGCCCTGTGTGACTGCACAGGTCACATGCCCACGAAGATGGCCCTGCTTAGAACTCTCTCCAACTTTGGGTGTGATGCCATTGCTGTCTCCTGATGTTCTTTCTCTTTCTCCTAGAGCTTCTCTGCTCCTTGACTGACTTCACTCCTCCTCTTCCTTAAACCCTCTGAATATGGGTGGATCCGGGCTTATTATCTTCAGTTCTTTGACATTCTTTTTCTACTGAGTAATTCTCAGAAATCCCACTAATTTAATGATCTCAATCACTTCTTTCTGAAGATAGCTCTAAGCTTAATACCTCCACTTTTCATGGCTCTCTGAAGTTTGAGCTACAAACTTCTAATTGCAAACATTTACCCTGACGGGTGATACATCTATAATGGAATCCTTCCTCTTAACTCCCAGACTGACTCCTCCATACGAATTTTTTTTGCTCCAACTCTTTGAATAGTCCCTCTTCTTGGCTTCACAAATCTAAGTAACAATCAACATTTAATTTTTTAAATTTTGGGCACTAACCAAATAATATTTTCCTGATTTTTTTCACTTGTTTTATCTTACCACGTTGCTGGATGCCATAAGTAATTTAAATCTTTTTGGAGGGAGGGGGGTAAGACAATATAAATAAATAAGATCTTGACAAAAATGCTTTGGAAAAAAGGATAAAAATTCTATTTTTTAAAAAAAATATGTTCAACTTATCCTTAAATTTGGGGTGATTTTGATTTTCATTTTTGGTGTTAAATTCTATGAAACATCCTTGTTAAAAAGTCAATTAAAATTATTTTCATATAATCCTTTTTATATGTTGAAAAGAAAAAAAGCATAATTTTCATAGTGCATAAATAGAGAACTAGAAAAGATTTTGCTGACATATCAAGATTTTTTAATCAAACAAAAGTACTCTGTTAATAAGAAATCATAAAACAAAGTTACAACAAATGGAAACTTCTCTGATTATTTGAAATAGGAATATCATTTCTCATCTTCTATAAATCTGACCCAATTTCACATGAATGCTAGAACAAACCACACAGTACTACGCTTTTATTTTTATTCTACTTTATAGCTTCCTATTTTGTTTACCTCATTTTGTTCTTACTGTGAATGACCATATTAATTAGACTGTGTCACTTTAGCAAGGACAACCTCAGAATATTTTCTACATTTAACGGATATAGGCCATTCATAGCATTGATGTTTCATCTTGCTAATTTGAGGAAAAGCAAGCTTCAACCTTTGAAAATATTTTTGCAAATAACCTGTGATTTCTACCTGTTAGTTTCGTTCGAAGATTTTATAACAAAATAAATTGCTAAGGTTGGTATATTCTACAGCTAGTTACTTACTGCAGTGTTTATGGGCTCCACAAAGAGAAAGGTTTGTTTTGTTTTGTTTTGTTTTCCTAAGTATTATGTTTCTGTTCAGCAGGTGAAGTATTTGGAAGTTCATTCCTAGCCAAGACATTCATCTCAATTATTTGAATTGGCTCCCTGCAGATAGCCCTTAATATGGAATATCAGTCACTTACAAAATAGTTGCCACAGACGTCTGCGAGTGCTCAACCTGGCTGCAAAGACATAATAACCAGTTCAAATTGTATCTTTGGACACGCAGGGACTATCCCTATACCATAACGTTTAGTGCTATGATTTGTCTTCATTCACTGTCTCTACTTATCTGGCCTCCTAAGTCAGCAGAATTGTCCCAGCTAAATATTTTGGAACATGTTGCAGTAAATTAGTTTGGCTGTTAAACTAGATGGGAGAGTAAAATGTATACATTTACTAACTTTTTCTTGGGATTTCTGGTTAGGTATTATGGCTTATTGGTCCTGTATTTTTTTACTCTTGTGGTGATGATGCTCTGGAGCTTTTCTTTGGGCAAGAAGAATAAAATGTAAGCTGTTAGAAAGCTCAGAAACTACCACTTTTGTATCTAATGGGGGTCAATAGAAATTCTTATATTTTTATGTTATGAGAGAAGCAGATCCTCTGAATTTTTAGAAGAATAATTGAGTTGTTTTTGAAGTCCATGGGCATCAAAGCGTGCACTTTAGAGAGAGCGTTCAGCCATACGCAAATACCTAAAGTCTCTATGTGACATGCACCATCAGGCCTCCAGGTCTTTGCATGAGTGAGCCTTTCTGCTCTGGAGCCTTCTTCAGCCTTTCTGATTGCTGGTGAAAGTGCTCATTTCCACTGGATGAGCCATTTTTCAAGATTCAGTTCAGATACATTCTCCTCTGTGAAACTCTCTCTAACATCAGTATCTCTTTATCATCTACACATTCCAGCTCCCAAAGTCCTACCCAGTAGACTATCTAGGAATATCTTGGAGTCAGGAAATGGCAATAGTTTTGCAATATCTCTGCTTCTACCACTTAATAGCACTAACAGTAGGTATAGGGCTACTTTTTGGTGCTAGGCTCCAGGAAATATCCCTATTAAGGAATCAACATAAATTTGTTCCTATATAATACGGTTTGGTTATGAAATACTCGTGAATTATGAAGCAGCTTTTCATATAATAAGATTTGATTATGAAATATGTTGGGAGAAAATTATTTCAACTATATAAGTTCCAGCTTTCTCATTTATATGATAAGGGAAAAATATGTACAAAATTAGGAACATTTTAGATAAAGAAACATTTTAAACATAGTTTGGGGCACATAGGAGACAATCAGTGAATGTTCGCTACTGTGAAGTCACCTAGCCACATAGTCTTTCTAAGTATTTATTCCCTTTCTTACAAATTCATGAAGACGGTCTATGACTTATTCCCCTATATATTCCCCACACCTAGAACACAGCCTGGCACCTGGGTGATGTTTAATAAATATTTACTAAAATAAAACATATAGGATATAAAATATAGGACATAAGTACTTAACTTTTTTATTACTCATTGACGAGCTAGATTCAAAAGAGATGTTTTGAATTTAGTCTAGGTGTTAAAATTTATGTAAAAAGGATGAAGACAAGTTCATAGTAAAGAGTCATAGAATTCAAATGCCAATGAGTTTAAAAGACATTTAGCCCTTTAAAATGTTAGTGTGTTCTCACGTTTGCCTACTAATTTCAATGAGTGTAACTAAAGAGAGTCATCACTCACAAGACTCACTGAGCAATTCACTGACTAGAAGGATTCAGCCTAAGTTCAGAAAAAGCCAGGCCTCTTGCAACTATAGGTAAGCATCTTGCAATTTCTCGCTCCCTTTTATGTGATAAAGTATTTGATGTTGTTTATACTGTTTTAAAACAGGAAACCCAATCAAAAGTTCTATTGATCTGCCAGTTACCATATTGCCCTCTCAGATGTAATAGAAAATAATTTATCCAGAATAAAAGCAATATCCAGAATTCCATATTTGACTCTTGGTTATGTATATGTGATCCCTGATGAAATATTCTCTCAACACTTCTTAGGAATAAATACGATATAATTATTGAAGGAGTAGCCTCAGAAATGCATGTACACATACACACATACACACACACTCCCACACACTCATACACCCTAATGCATACATGCAAGCACACGCACATATATATCTCCAGGTATGCCCAGAAACAAGCACCAGAGACTTGTGCCAACAAATTGACTAGTGAAACAGTGATATGCCAGCTGGATGATGCATTTCTAAGCCAAACATCTCCGTCTTATATTAGCAGCCACAGCTTGCAATGCAGGCAGGTGTTATATACATTGAAAGATGAGAAAGATAGAGGGTTAATTAAAATAGATATGGAATTGATCGGAGATGAAATAAGCATTTGACAAAAAGTAATCCTTCATTCTTCTAGTAACACTTGCAAGCTGTACATGAATATGAAAACATGCTGTACCAGATTTTAAGACTTATAAAGTTACTGTAATTTTAGTAGACAGTGTGATATTGATATGGGAATAGACAAGCAAAGGAATAAAAACATATGTGTATATAAGCATATCTATCTATACACTTATGGAAATTTGGTATATAATAGAGATAGCATTACAAATCAGGAGAGAAAAGGTTGGCTATTCAATAAAAGGTGCTGGAAAATTGAGACATAATGACAAAATATAAAATTTTATTTTTATTCATAACATGCCCTAAATAAATTTTGTATAAACACAAAAGTAAAACATTCAAATTTAGAAGGAAATAGAGGTAAATGTATAATACTTCAGGAGAGAAAATAATTCTTTAAACAAAATACAAAAAGCACAGGACATAAAATAAAAGTTTGCTAAATTTGACCACATTGAAGTTATTACTGTTTCATTTTTGCTGGGAAAGATTTGCCCTGAGCTAACATCTGTTGCCAATCTTCCTCTCTTTTGTTTTACTCCCCAAAGTCCCAGTACGTAGTGGTATATTCTAGTTGTAAGTCCTTCTAGCTCTTCTGTGTGAGCCACTGCCACAGCATGGCTAATGACAGCTACTGACTGGCATGGATGTGGTTCCATGCCCAGGAACTGAAACCGGGCCACTGAAGTGGAGCGTGACGAACTTTAACCACTAGCCCATCAGGGTCAGCTCTCAAAATTAAATTTTTAACTTCAACCTAAAATACCAGGAATAAAATTAAAACACAGGGGCTGGCCCAGTGGCACAGTGGTTAAGCGTACACATTCTGCTTTGGCAGCCTGGGGCTGCTGAGTTTGGATCCTGGGTGCGGACATGGCACCGCTTGGCAAGCCATGCTGTGGTAGGCATCCCCCATATAAAGTAAAGGAAGATGGGCATGGATGTTAGCTCAGGGCGAGTCTTCCTTAGAAAAAGAGGACGATTGTCAGCAGACATTAGCTCAGGGCTGATCTTCCTCAAAACAAAAAAAAAATTAAAACACAAATCTCAAGCTGAGGGAAGATTTTCAAAATGTACACAGACTCATAATGTTACTATCTATAATATACCTATATAAAAATATTCAGTAGAAAATTAGATAACAGATTTTAAAAGGTAATGTGCAGAAAAGAAAATCCACGTGGCTACTAAGCACCTGAAAAGAGATTCAGTGTAACTAGTAATCAAGGACATGCAAAATAAAGCAATGAAACATCAATGACTATCCATTATGTACCTACAGATTAAGGAGTCACCCGATATTGATGAGAAACTGGAGAAACAGGAACACTCAGGCCCTGCGGGAGGGAGCGCTCACTGACAACATTTAGTACGGTTGGAGACATCTATCCCATTCAGCCCAAGGGATTCCACTTCCAGCTATATACCCAAGAGAACTTGAACTCATAAGCACAGGAGATATATGCTAGAAATTTCAGTGCAGCACTATTTGTTTAAGAAAATATTGGAAACCACTTTTTTTTTTTTAAGATTTTATTTTTTTCCTTTTTCTCCCCAAAGCCCCCTGGTACATAGTTGTATATTCTTCGTTGTGGGTCCTTCTAGTTGTGGCATGTGGAACGCTGCCTCAGCGTGGTCTGATGAGCAGTGCCATGTCTGCGCCCAGGATCTGAACCAATGAAACACTAGGCTGCCTGCAGCGGAGCGCGCGAACTTAACCACACGGCCACGGGGCCAGCCCTGGAAACCACTTTAGTGTTCATTAAAGAAGAATAGAAAAGCAAATTGTGGCATTCTCACAATGAAATACTTGAAGTCAGAATGAACGAACTGGAACTACCATATATCAACATATATCAATCTCAGAAACTTAATTTTGAGCAAAAAATATGTTGCAGAATGATACGTATTATGTGATATAGCTTATAAAATGTTTGAAAAGTTGCAAAAGAATTATACTTACTTTTAGGATACATACACATGAAGTAATAGTATAAAATCATACATGTGAAAGAAAAACATCAAAATCAACTTATAATTACTTCAGCAGTGAAATTTGGGAATGGATTCTGGGGGCATGCAAGATTCTTCAGCTAAATTGGTAATTATTACTGTAAATATTCAAAATCAAATATAGTAAATTGTTAAGATTTAGTAAAACTGGATGAGTTCTCAGAATGCATTAGCCACTCTAATTTTCTGTAATTTTAAAAATAGTTCATAATTAAAAGTGTGTCTTCTTTACAAAAGATCTTATTACATTCCTTTAAATATTAATGTGGCCCAGATGGTTTAAAATAGAATTTGATTTTCAAAAATTATACACACAAATGTATACTATATAACATACAAAGACATTTAAATACTATTAAACTGCAGCATACTTAGGTATTTATATATGAAAATATATCTTGCATATAGAAATGGATTCCATTTCAAAGGATGTAGATGCAAACAAATTTTCATTAAGTGTAGTCATATTTAAATTATTTTATATATGTGAAAGAAAACATTTATTCGGAATTTTGAGGTGGTTTCCTTGTAGTGAGGACTTTGAAATAAATAATTATGCTAAATACCACCAAATCTTTATAATCAAACAGTGTCCTTTGATTTACATACATCTCAAAATACTTAATTTCTGAAAGATTTAATCTTTAACAGTTAATATGGATTTGTTAGGTATGATCTTCTTGTGAATTTAGAAGGAAAATAGACACTTCTATTGTCTGGTTTTGTAATCCCTTTCTGTGATGTCTATATCTTTAACTCCTCTCCAGACTACTGTTTGGGCTTTTAGACTCCACAAGGCCTGGAGCAGAACTTCTGGGGAAGCCCCCTGTCAGCATTTCATATGCGATCATCCTGTCACTGTGATATTGCCCAAAGCTGTACCTCCAAAATCACATAACTGGATTTATGCTTGAAAACTTGGAATCATCAGTGGTCAAGGATACACTTTTCTGCAGAGAGGTTTAAAATTTTACTTGACAATGCTAAATCTCAATTTGCTGAATTCATTCTGGGTGAAATAACTTTCAGACTGTTTGGTTCTTCATTTTTGCAGGAAAAGTCTTTCTTCCTTTTGCATTTGATACACTAAGAAACTGAAAGAGTAAAAAGAATTCTAAGATAACTTGGAAATAATAATTTCAGAAAGCAGCTACCACCCCCATGGCTGGTGAAATAAGGGAAAAGGTCAGAATTATTACAACTCCGACACTCGGAGGAGGGGCCCCGTGGCGCTGCTCAGCAGGAGCTGGTGTCTCAGGGGCAGCATGACAGAGCTGGTTCTGCAGGTGTTGAAAAAACAACAACCGCTGCTGTCACAGGACAAAACTGTCACTGCTGGGGTGAAGTTCAAAGCCTTTTTGAGGTGAAGCTCACAGGGACCATAGTGGACAGGAAGCTCACAGGAAACCCACGGGAAAGAGCACATTCCTTCTTTCTCCTTGCAGCCTTCCTCCAGCTCCTTCTACTGGCAGATCCTAAGACGAATGAGCTGGTCATGCTGAAGGGTGTTTAGCGGAGTCACAGTCTGAATATAGAAAGCTGGAGTTGGAACTGAGAAACAATAACTTAATAGCTTTCATACTGTCTGCGTTAACACAAGAGTAGGAAGCTATCATTCTACAATGGTCTGAAAGCAGACAGATGGACAATCTAGAATTCTCTTGACTTCTTCCAATTTAACATTTTGACATCATAAACATCTCCTGGAATTGTTTGTTCAATACATCCAATATTTTTTAATTTACTCGTTTAAGTAAAGTTTATTTACAACCACTTTACAAGAGGCACTATTTTGGGCTAAAGATGGAATAAACTCAGTTCCTTTCTTCAAAGAATTTAAAACCTAAAAAGCAAGATAAAAAAAAATATATGTATAAATCAATAGGAGAATAAACACTATACAACCTAACTCTATAACCTGAGGTCTTAAGGGCTTCAGATAGGTCTATCAATTCTTGAAACTAATTAACAGAGGAGAGCAAAAGGCTAAGGGGTCATTTGTAAAAGACCGTTGGAGGGACCTCATGGTCTTGAAGAATGGGTAGGATTTTAAAATTGGATGTTGGCATTAGGAGGACTTTACAGACAGAGAGCATGGCATGTTAAATCTGAGCTTAAAAAAAACAAAACATACACTTAAAATTGGCAAAAATCATCGAATTTACATCAACTAAAATGTTTACGTAAGAGAATATTGTGAAAGAAGTCTGGAAAGGAAATTAAGAATCAGACTATGGATCCTTTTAATGCTACACTAGGAAGCTTGTTATTTATTTAGTGGATAAGCTACTGGAAATTTTTCAGCAAATAAGTAAAAAGCTTCACAAGGTTAAGCTAATGGCTGTGCACAGGTTGAGTAAGAGGAGAAGGAAGACACTGGCAAATTCTGTAGGAAGATCAGTAAGGAGGCCAAACCAGTAGAAAGGAGGGAATAGGGGACCTCGACAAAATATATATTTCCTTCCATAGGTTTTTTTCTACAGTGAGCCTCCATTTCTGCATAAGCTAGATGAGGTGCTAAAAACGTTTTCTACGTAGGTGGTTGGCCTCTGCTTCCATGTTCATAATACAGCTGTCCCTTTACATGTTATTTTTAAGAATTATAAAAATAGGCCAAAATCAGATACAGTTTGAATAGGAAAAAAACGTAAGAATGTCTCCTTATATTGTTTCATTTCCTGATTATAGTATCTGGGATGGGTTAAATATTTATAATATTAATTATGAAAATAGTGGACTGAGGAACTTTAGGTCATGCATTTAGGGATGATATCAATATGCTCATAATTTATAAGGAACTAGAATTGTAAAAAAGATTATAACACTCACAAACATATATGGATATATATACACACACATATACATACATACATGCATGTCTGAAATCATTTAGCATCAGAACATTTGGATATACTAGTTAAATTAGCCTCAACTAGTTTCCATGGCCAGCTACATCTAAATGAACTAAATAGAAAATATTTAAGGAAATTACTCTTCTTTTCTTCAGTGCTACCACGCTTTCTAAATCTCCATCTTTGTCTTCACGAATTAATTCATTAGCCATTAAAGACGTTTGGCATCTTGTCTCTTTCTCCTCCCATCTTTCATGCATGTTTTCTCTCTAGCCTTTTGCTTATATGCTGATCTGCACATGAACTGCCTCATCTAGGCTAAACTCTGCATTTCCCTTTCAACGTTTTTCTTTGCCCCTTACAAGCTGTATAATCTTAGGCAAGTATATAAAGCTTTCTGTGCCTGTGGTCGTTTCATCTGTAAAATGAGGTTAAAAATACTGCTTCCCACTGTGGTCAAAGATGCATATTGTAAACTATACAGCAACTACTAAAGAAATTAAATGAAGGTAAGTAGTTATAGCTCAGTAGTAGACATAAAATAGAATACTAAAATTTTAATTAATATAAGAGAAAGCAGGAGAAGAAAAAAACAAAGAAGAGAACACAAATAGAAAACAAATAGCAATAAGGTAAATTTAAATCTAACTGTATCATTAATTATATTAAATATAAACACTCCAATGAAAAGGCAAAGAGTGTCAGAATAATGTCTATAAGAAATCTATTTTAGACATAAAGATGAAGATATGTTAAAGTAGAGTAATGTAAAAGGATGCAGCATTCAAACACTAATAATAAGAAAGCCGAAGCAGTTATGTTCTGGACTAAATGAAAATGAAGATCCCCCGAGTCAAAATTATGGCATGAAGCTGAAGTAGTGCTGAGAGGGAAATTTAAAGCTCTGAATACTTGTCTTAAAGAAGAAGAAAGTTCTTGCATCAGATCTATGCTTCCACCTTAGGAAGCTAGGGAGAGAAGAGAAAATTAAACCAAATTAAGTATAAGAAAGGAAATAAAGAGAAAAGAGAAAAGTCAATGAAATGGAAAAACTTCTACCTAGACTAATGTACCTAGACTAACCAAAATAAAGAGATAACACACCAGTTATCAAGATCATTAATAAAAGAAGAGCTGTCACCTCGTATCAAAAACATTATGCTAAAGAGAAGAAACTAGACACAAACACTGCATATTGTATAATTCCATTTATATGAAATTCTAGAAGAGGCGAATCTATCCTAGAGAACAGAAAGCATATCCTGTAGCTAATTTCATTTATACATTTCTTATCTTATCCTATTTCGGAGTTCCCCCCACCACTGGAATGTTCGGACATGACTGGTGGGGGGGCGAAGACCTTTGTTTCCTGGGGAAGGGGAGTCACGAATCAGCTCTTTATATCGCTGTGGGAGACTCTAGGCTTTCCTTTCTCTCTCGATCCTGCCAGGCTCTGGTCTTCTCTTCCACTGCTTTCTGTTTGTGTCACACCAGTCTAGGCTTAATTGTATGGACTCAGTTAGCTAAATTGCTTAAGCACAAAACTGTATATTGGTGAACAACAGTGACCTACTGGCCACTTATTTCTTGTTATAAAGGCTAAAAGAATTAATGAAAAATAAAATAGTATCAGCAATATAAATATATGCATTAACCAAGATTATACTAAGGCACCACAAAAATGCTCCTGTGAATTTTTCCTGGCATTTGACAAAAGAGTTTGGGGCAACGCTTCTTAGACTAGCCGTTGAATTAATGATTTCCTGATGCTGGTCATGGATTTTCCCAGGCATAGAATGTACTTTAATGAGTGGCTAAAATATGGTAGTCTATTTTCTCTCATAAATATTTATTCCATGTTGCTGTGACAGATTTTATAGCAAAAAAAAAAAAAGACTGGTTTCTCATATTTTTAAGAGGAAACTCATATGAATGAACTCTGCCTCGATCTGTAGCTAAATTTCAACTCTTAGCAGAATCATCAGCTGCTGCAAAGGACCTGCAGCATAGCAACAGCCTCATGTGTGACAATTAAAGGTGGAATATCTCCAGGTGAGCTAATACATAGACTAACCTTTGAGTCTTAAGCAGAGCTATTAGTAGTGATTGGATTTGCCATGAGAATATCTTTATCAAAGGCAGCTCACAGGTGCACAATATCAAAATCACTCTCTAGGCAGTGAACTTCCATCATTTGTTTCCAAATATCATTCCTTCCTACCTAACCGCATACTTCTCTCTCCCCTGTCCCGCCCAAAGGGACAGAAATTAAACATCCTTTTCAATTAACTACAGGATCATAACAGAATCTGCTTTCTAAAGCATTCATCATAAAAGAAGCATGATGGACAATCACAAGCAAAACAGACCCAAACCTGAAATACATTAAATGCTCCCCCCCACCAAATAACAGAAACCAAATACCAACATCCACTGTCACCCTAAAAAAATCAGATATTTCAGAAATAAATGTAGAATTAGTCTTGGTAAATAAGTTGTATTTTAATGCATTCATTCAACTGACAAGTACTTTTTCAGTTCCTGTGACATGCCAGGCACTGTAGGTATGTAATATAAAATGGTGACATAATAGACACAGTTCCTGCCTTCAAGGCACTTACAGCTGAGTGACAGAAATCTAGAATTAGATGAGCAATTATGAATAGTTAATTAAGGGCCGTGGGCTATCTGGTGCAATGGGAGCCACCATGAATGTAGTTATCCTGGATTTTAAGAGTCAATGTAAGCCTTCCTGGACAAAGAGATGCTTAACTAAGGCCAAAGAATGATCAAAGAAAGAAAGAAAGAAGAGAGTCCTCTGGAGGAGGATGCGTCAAGTGTTCAAAGACTCTAGGCAAGAAGAGACAATCAACCTTCTAGGAACGGAAAGTAGGTTGGCATAGAAGAAAAAAATTAAAAACTAGGAAAATAAATATATGAATAGATAGGTGGACAGATAGATATAGACAATCTGGTTTTACTTTTCAAGTGTATAAATCATTGTTTCATTTTTAAGCATACAATTTTTGAAAAGCATATTGAAAGCTCTGCTACACATGTCCCAGGGAATCACATGTCTTCACATCTCTTGCCTGGATGATTGTTTCCTACTGATCTCCATACCTCTGCTCCCTCCTATTCTCTCCCCCCATGCCAAGTCAGAGGATTCCCTTCCAAAATACAAATTTTATCATGTCACTCCCCTCCTTAAACCCTTCAATGTCTTCCAACTCAGGATAAAGACTGCAAACCTTAACAAGTCCTGGGTGGACTGGCCCCTGCTCATTTCTGCAGCCTCGTGTCAGTGCATGATCCCCCATGACATCTGGCTCCAACTACTATGGCTTTTCTTTCAGTTCCTGGAAAATACAATGCTCCTTATTGCAATACGGCCTTTGCACAAGTTGTCCTCTCAGCCTGAAGCTCACTTCTGCCTTACTTTTACCTTATTTATTCTGGCTCTTCTCAAATATGCCTTCTTTGTGAAATCTTCCTGACCACTTGTCCACCCTCTAAGTCAAGAATGGTCAAATCCTCCTATTAAATGCTTTTGCATGGGCATACAGCCTCTCTTTTATGACACTAGTTGCCATCTTATCGATATATTTAATTGTATAATTATTAATTAGTGCCTGTCCCCTGCAGTAGGTCATAAGCGTAATGAGGACAGGGACCCCATATGCTCTAAAAGCCAAAAGGACAAGGACTCTTTTGTGTTTACTCATTACTGTATCCCCAGCTCTCAGCACTGCGCTGCTTAGCACATAGTAGGGGCTCCATAAATATTCTTTATGGAAGGAATTAGTGTTATAGTCAAGAAAGTTAGTTTCAAGGCAAGTTTTTAATGTCCTTAAGGTGCAATTACAGGGAACAGGTCTATTGAAGATCGACTGGTGGTCAGACTGACAAGTGGCGTAAAACCAAAGCTGAAGGTCTGTCTATGCTTTTGCAAAACCATCTCCACTTGTAACACACTGCCGTGGTTTAAATCCTCTGTGTGCTCACATTCACACAAAGACGCTGTTGTCCTTGGCCCTGGAAGAAAACTGAAGAGGCCATTTCCTGATTGCTTAAGTCTTGTGTTCCTTCTGGAGAGTCTTGCTATTTCTGAGAGCAAGTCAGTTTTACATAATGTAGCCATTGCTTTAGATTCTATCATTGCCTGTCTCTGCAATGGTAGGGAGGCAACAGGCAAATTTGCCAGAGAGTGGAAGTAGGAAATATTTATTATTTTCAAATGAGCCATGCAGTGTTATGACACAATGAAAGAACAATACCTGGAGTTTGACGGTCCAGCTTATATTATGTTACCAACTCTCCATGAACTTGTGCAAACTACTGAACCCTTAGATAAGGTTGATTATCAGAAGGGATTTAAGGACTCCTGGTCTCTTCTAGCTGACAAGTACAATACTTAAGAACCATCACTGATTTCTCTGGCAGAGCAAAATAATTTTTTTTATAGGTCATGGAATCAGAATTCCATTTTTAGATATAATATTTTCTCTTTTCCTTTTTTTTAAATTTACAATTTAATTTGACAAACAGCCTTTTGACTACTGCCTCAGTTAGAGAAGTTTCATAAGTTTTCATATATTAGAACTGAGGTTTATTTTATTTGCTTTGATTTACTAAATCATATATTTATTGGATATTTAACTATGGTAATATTGAAGAAGAATAAAAGTCAATTCATAAAACATTGCATTGGACTGATTTCATCTGAAAAGTAATATTCGGGTTTAATTTCTTCCCTTTTTTATAGTTTTGTTATGTTTTCTTTTTAGTCATATGAATCACTATTAATATGTTGTTTGCTAACTTTCTTTCTTGATATTTCCCTGTTGATGTGAGAGATAGCATAATGACACAATCCTCATCTTAGCACTGCTATTAAAATTCTCCAATGCCTTTGGGCAGGTTTAGAACCTCTATGAAAAAGTTACCTCTTTTTGGTTTGTATTGAAATTGCTTTCGAAAAGGGAGAAGAGACCATTTTGAGAAGAGAGATTTTTTTTTAATTTAGCTCAAGATGACAACTTGAGCCCACTCGTTCATCTTCTATACTGATAAGGGGCCATTAAAAGAAGTTTTTATGAGCTAAAGCAACAAAGAGCTGAGCCATTAATGAGCTGGAAATCTCAACAAATTTGTGGAATGAAGCAAAGTACACAAATAATGGTAGCCTGATGAAGCTAGATGGAAATAGCCACCATCTAGAATGTGTCCTGAGGACCTTGATGCTGAGTAGGAAGTCAGCATGGCTGCAGAGCCCCAGACAGACTCCAGGGCAAGAATGAGAAGTATCTATTAATTCCTTCAGGAAAAATCCCATCTTGCCTTGCATTCCTGATTCCTCTGCTTATAACATGCTTCCTTTTAATATCTCCGTGTCTTCCTACCTCATTTAAGTTGGTATTCAAATACCACTCTATCAAAGAGATTTTCCAGAACCTCTTTATCTAAACAAGAACTTTCTCTCCCCTTTCCCTCAAATCCATCACTCTGTATCCATTCTAACCTGTTTTAGTTTTCTTCATAATACCAAACATATTACATCTTTATGTTTTAATTTGTTCAATGTCTCTCTTTCAAAAGAAAGCAATCTTCATAAAAGCGTGAAATTTGTCTGTTGGTTAAATAATTTGTAGACCATCAATAACAATTTGTGGATTGATTAAGTGAATGAACGATTGTAATTTGAATATGAACTTCTGTGTTTGACCTTCACGCCATCCCCACACTTCCTCACCACAAAATTTAGAATATCTAGTAGCCAGAAATTTACTCCCAATTTGGTAGTGTGAGGAAAAGGAGTTCTCTAAGGAAAAAATAAAGGGTCAAAAGCAAACTTCAGCAACGAGTGTAGACGGTGGTGCTTTGGGCATAGGAGAGTTGCCCAATGTGAATGGCTGGCTTCCTATCAATTCACCCAAGTCCACAAACTTCCAGTCAGCTTATTTGCTTCTGTTTTTTTTTTTTTTTTTCTGGTGACGAAGGAAGATTGACCCTGAGTTAATATCCGTGCCAATCTTCCTCTATTTTGCATGTGAGGTACCACCACACATGGCTTGATGAGCAGTCTGTGGATCCACGCCCGGGATCCAAACCTGTGAATCCCAGGCGACCTGAAGTGGAGCATGCAAATTTAACCATTCTGCCACCAGGCCAGCCCCCCATTTACTTCATTCTTAAACACAATGATCAATCAAGATTTGCCATAAAATTTAAGGAAGCACGTAGGATGACAACAATCAATAGAACAAACAGAAGAAACAAAGAAAATATAAACAAGGAAATTTCAAACAAAATCTAATTTATATCCTTAGAGAGATTTGAGGAGATATGAATACTCAAAAACTAAAACAAGATGCTGTGAAGAAAGAACAAAAATAATAAAGGGCCCAATTAAAATATATCAACTGAAACTTAAAAAGAAAACCAAAACAAGGGAAAAACAAAATCAAGGGAATTCCTCACAATATATTCAAGAGAGAGAGAATAATAGACAAAGAGGATCAGTTCGGAAAGTCCAAGTTTCAACTATTAGGGATTCTAGAAATAGAAAATGGAAGAAAGGGGATTCTCAATAAAATAACTAAATAAGATTTTCTAGAAATGAAGAAAAGCAAAGATCTTTAAATTCAAAGGTCCTCGTAAATATAAAGAAGAATAAATGACAAAAGTAGCACACATAGGAATACCATGGTGACACTGCAGAACACTAAGGATAAAGAAAAGATCTTGAAAGTCCCAAGGGAAATGGAAAAGCAAACAAACAACCACAATAAAAAAAACTGGCCAGCACTAAAGATTGAGAATCATATTGGCATAAATTTCTTTTCAGCAACACCAGATGGTAACATACATAGATAACTGAGTTTAAAGTCTTGAGAGAAAATAGTTTCAAATCTAAATCCAATGGCCGTGTGATATTATCAGTAAATTAAACAAGTAAAATACATTTCAAGAATCATTTCAATGGTTCAGAAAATTTATCTATCATATAAAACTGAGGAAGTAAATTTTAAAAAGAAAGAAATATTTGGCATCCATGGATTTGTAAAAGCGGTAAAGAGAAATCCCGTAAAGATGTCTCCGTAGTAGCCTGAAGAGGAACCAACCCACAGACGATCAAGCCCATGGAAGACTCCAGGAAAGAGGTCTTTGGAGAAAAAGGAGGGCTACGTTAGAGAAAAGAAAATATGTTTGAAACATAGAAAGTATTTAAGATCAAGTTAAGGCACAGAATATAAGTAAAAGGAAAGGAAACTAAAATCTCTAAGAAGAAAAATTAAGTCAAATGCCAGTATTCTTCAGAAAAAGGAATGGATTCCAAGCAATCAACGAGTTAGAAGCTATATTCCTACATTAGGAATATGGTTTCTTCCCCCATCTTCTAAATACGCACACACGTACAGACAATCTGGGGATAAAAACTGTACAAAAAGGTATAATGCTAAAGTGAAATTTGGCAAAGTGTTGAGTTACTGAGGCTGTATTGGAAAGGAGGGTCCATTGAACATTTCTCTGAGCTCTGAAGATTTGACATTTGAACAGGAGGTAAGGAAAACTAATCATAGCACACTCCTCGGCTCTGCGTTAAACTCTCTCCTCATAGTCAGGAGACAAATGATACTCTCTCTCTGCATTTAATTTTTAGACTAAATTTGTAGACAAAGTACAAAATATTTAATTATGTCTATTGAATGCAATATAAGTATTATCAAATCAGCCCTGACGAGAAAGAGCAAAACTACAGCTGACAAAAATTGGGAGGCGGGTAGGAAGAGACACGGTGAGAAACATAGTATGTAAATATCCTTATTTTACAAAGTGGAGAGTCAAGATATATTGTGTAGAAAATAAGTAACAGAAATACAAGAAAATATTTTAATTTCAAAGATTACCAATAGAAGGAAACATGGCCACAATTATATTGCAGAGAAGGGAATATGTATGTGAGCTAATTATTAATCTACCATAGCAGAAAGTCTGTAGATAGTATTTAAATTGATAAATTAAGAGAGGAAAAAGTAGGCATAGTATTTAGAAGTTTGGAAGCATCTACCAAAACTAGAAATAGAAATGATTAAAAGTTTGGGGAGGGAACAGGATAGGAAAGTCTTTCCTTATTATTTTATTATTTTGAAATGTATATTAATTCTTTTGATAAATTCTAATTACTTTAAAGTAAAATTTTTTAAAACATGCAAAAGCCTTTTTTACCAAGTGCCAGAATACTAGAATGAGCTAGCATTCTTTTAAAAATACAAAGAAAAGTTATGATAAATAAAAGGAATTATATTTGTGTAGTTTTTTATTTCAATATAAGTTCAAACAGAGAAAAGCTGCAAGCCTGATACCAAGAATTCCTATTTCGTTTACATTTTGCCTACTTACTCCATTATTTCTTCTTTACACACACACACATTTTTTTCTGAGCCATTTGAGAATAAACTGCAGACATTATGTTCTTTTACCCCTAAGTACTTCAGTGTATATTTTTGAAGAATTAGGACATTCCCTTACATAATCCAGTATAATTAATCAAAATCAGGAAATTTAGCATCGATACCTTGCTATTATCTATTCCAAGTTCACAATCAAATTTCCTCAATTCTCCCAATTGTTTGTCAATTCAAGCATCTTTTACAGCTAGCTTTCTTTTTCCCATTCCAGTATCTAATCTAGGATCACAGATTGCAGTTAGTGATCATGTCTCTTTAACACGGAACAGTTCATCAGTCTTTCTTTGTCTTTTATGATCTTGACATTTTTTAAGAGACAGGCAAACTATCTTACAGTCTATCTCTCAGTTTGAGTTTGTTTGATGTTTCCTCTCAATTAGATTCCGGTTATGCATTTTTGGTAGGTATCACAGAAATAAGGCTGTATTCTCATTGCATCCCGTCAGAAGGCACGTAATGTCAGTTTATTCCATGACTGGTGACATTATCATTGATCATTTGGTTAAGGTGAAAGCCTCCAGATTTTTCCATTATAAATTAGAATTTGCCTTTCTGCAATTACTAATGAATTCTTTGACACTATGTAAATATCTTGTTTCTCATCAATTTTTCATCCAGTAGTTTTAGCATGGAAAAATGCTATTGTGCATGGTAAGAAAGTAAAAAAGAAAGTTTTGGGGAATAATAACCTTTCGCTTGTATTAGAGTATTCAAAAACTCAATATCTCACCACTTCAAAATGATTATGGGGAAATTTAAAACTGCCAATGTTGATTTCATATATACATTGCTATTTGTAATTTTTTTACAAAGCTATCTCTTCTGCATTTACACTTAATAATTTAGGATATTTCTAACAAAAGGTTAATTATCAGTTGTTTCTAGTCATACTTCACTGAATCATTACAAAGTGAAAATAAAGGTTGTGTTACAGTTTTCCTCTGTACTTTGAAAAAGATTAATGCTATTTATCCTATCAGTACAAGCAGTGGGTAATTGCACCCTCTACTTACTACTAATTAGGGAGTGGTGTTATATCACATGAAATATACACAATGAAACCAGTAATAACCCGCTTAGTTTGGAAAAAACAAAGATAAGAAAAGAAAATAAGATAATAGATTGATATCACCAATATGTGAAATTGAGAAAAACAACAATAACTAGAAATAAAATAAAAATTCTCAAATACAAGTGACAGAACAATGATAAATGTCCTTGGGAAAATGATTAAAAAATAAATAAAAATATAAAAATTGATTTATTTTACATAAATGATTGTATTAGATTCTCTCAATAGGTAAATATCCTACAAACTTAAAAATGTTACCAATAACAAAAAAAAATCTCTGTCAAACTTATAGTTAAGTGTGATTTGACATTCTTAGGAAAATTGAGTTTAGTCTTGAGGGTGTGATAAAAAGAAAAGATTTGTGTTTTCTAATTATGGCACATTATGTGAAAAGGGGAAGAAATGGACATTAGCAAAAAGCTTTGGCTGGAAATGAAATATAAGATAAGTAAGACTAGAATACTTAATAGATGTAATGAGTAAAGGAGAGAGTAGTAAAAGGAATAGAATATTATTATTCTGGAAAATCTGGAGCATGACTGTTGGGTTTTGTTAATAGTAATGGTGAGATGCTGGTTTTAGAGCAGAGAGGTTGAGCTCTATTTTATCATGGTAAGCTTCAGGAATTGGCAGCACACACCTGGGACACGGGCTACCAGCAGTTGGATAAAGGGACAGAGAGCTCAGTGCTACTAGCACAAAGTCATCTTTCATGCAAATGCATCTGTGGCAGCCCAGATGACTCCCAGGGGAAGCAGAGCTGGAAGGCGGGCACGCACCAGGGATTTCACTTTCAGAACAGCTTAGTCAACGTGGAGAAAAAGAGGAGAAGCCACTGGAGCCATTTCAGTGGTTGGAAAGGAAATAAGTGAAAACACCATTCTCACATCTTATATCAGCCAAGTCCTAATGATTCTCCCTTCTTAATATCCTCCCAGTCTCTCTCTTTTCTCCATCCCCACTGCTCATTCCTTGGTGCAAGCCTTTATCATTTCCTGAACCAGTCAACAAGTGGTCTCACTGCCTCTGGCTTCCCTGACCTCCTCTCCCAATCCATTTTCTGCACTGCTATGCTATCAGAGTGATCTTTATAAAATTCTCAGCAGGCCAAAGCATTGCTCTGATTAAAATTCTTTACTGGCTCCCTCATGCCTTCAGATTTAAATCTGAGTTATGACACATCCATATTTATTACTCAAAATTCTCAAGTCCCCTATGTTATTAAACATGGTGGCCCTTCTAAAAATGCTGGGTACTTTGTCTAGAATAGCCTCTCCTCTCTTATTCACCTGAAAAATTCCTACTCATCCTTAGAAACTTAATGCTACCTCTAGGAAACCTTCCTTTTCCCTGAATCAGGTGTCCTTATGTGCTTATGTAACATTATAGGCTTTCCTCTGCCATATCTTCTGTCACATTATGATTTTCTTGAGTGACTTGCACAACCTGAAAAATAATAGTGCTCAGTAGCCTTTGTTGAATAAAAGAGGAGAGACAAAAAAAAGAATGGATGAAGACAATCCTAGAGAGGCTTAAGAACAGAGGGTAGCTATGCTATGGAGAGATCAAAAATAAAGAAAACTGATAAAAACAAAGGTTGGGGGCTGGCCCAGTGGCATAGTGCTTAGGTTCATGTGCTCTGCTTCAGTGGCCTGGGGCTCATGAGTTTGGATCCCAGGCATGGACCTACACACCACTCATCAAGCCATGCTGTGGTAGCATCCCACATTCAAAACAGAGGAAGATTGGCACAGATGTTAGTTCAGGGCCAACTTCCTCACCAAAAAAATCCCAAAAAACAAGGAATGAATCAAAATGACTGCTGAATTTGTCTAGAAGATCAGAATTTCACTGAAATAGAAAAGTTTCCAGAGTTTAGGGAAATAAAAAAGTGTGTCCAATCCACTCTGATAGGGCCCTGTTATAAAATCATGTTGTTTAATCCATAGATTCTGCTATACTTGTAAAAATATCATGACCTCTTAGTACCCCATGTAGCCATTTGGATATCCACAGACCCAGATATACACACTTTGTCTCTCCAAACTAAAGCATCAGAGTTATTGTACCTCTGTCCTTTAATTGTATTAAACAATTGGAAACTAACCAAAAAAATGCTTAATGTCTATATAACTTACTGAGAACATCATTATAGCAAAGTCTGCAGCATAGAGGGCAAAGTTTTCCACCAATTTTTTTCCCCAAAATCGAGCACCTGCAAAGAAATAATCTAAAATCATCATACAAGGAGAGACAGGGAGAGCAGCAGTGACTTTAATGATAGAAGAATGGGAGAGAAGGCATGTAGAAAGCTAACTTGCCCTGAAAGTTGCTTTATAACCAAATCCTGTCCTAGGGTTTACTTGGAGAGTCGAAGCTTGAGAAGCCATTCCAATATGGCCTTTAGAATATGAAAGGAGGGGAGAGGAGGTTTCTGTGGTTATTACGAAGTAACTTGTGAAAGCATGGGTTAACCAAAGAACAGAGAGCTGGGGAAGGACAAGAAACAGCTGGAAAGAGGATCTGGAAGTGATCTGATGAGAGCCAGTGATTGTTGCAATTGCCCATGTCAGGCCTCTGCTGGGTTTCTGGCATGATGGTGTGTGGGCTAACTAGACCATTTAAAGGACTGAGAACAGAACAGACAGGTGGGAAGATATCTTAAGCAAAATTTTAGTAATAGTAGTTCTTGTCAAATGGAATGGAATACTATATTTGTTATTGTTCACCAATCTGTCCATCTAATACAGATGTCCATGTCCTATTGAGATGCATAAAGAGGGTACCATTAGCTAGAAGTAGCCATAAAGATGATTGCCTTTCTAGTTTGAAACATTTATTGCTGTTTGCAGATTAAGCAAAATTCATTTCTAGTAATAAGCAACCACAACATTTATATCCCTATTCCAAAAAACACAAGCTAATATATGCTCTGATGTTCACGGAACGCTTGTCAACTATTCTGAATTAATCATAAGAATTTAAGACATTAAGAATTTAAGGTGATTTGACCAATTTTTCTGCAAGTCTACTAAAATTTGAATCATACAGTAATATGTAGCCAGTAAATCAAATTAAACTTTAGGGAACTGTTCAAATAAAATTAACTTATTTTGTTTCAGTTCAACATCTGTATATATAAACAAAAGAATGCAAAAACTAATTTGACCCAGGGAAATACGGGAATAGAAATATCCATATATACCAAAGCAATTGTGATTAAATTAGCTAGTTCCATTGTATTGAGGTGAACTGTCCAAAAAAAAATATTGAAAGGTTCCTGGAACATAGTGGTGTTTTGTCAGTATTTATTGAAGGTTGCATGGATGGCAAGTTACAACTTACCACTGATTTTCCATGAAACAAAATAAAATTGATGAAATTCTGTAGTCTTCAGTTTTTAGCACAATCCCTGCTGGGCACCTAGCACACTGAAGGAGTAAATTTACTGATTCAGGTCACTGGAGTAATGTAGAAGATGTTTCAAAAGTGAAAGACAAGAGGAGTATGTCTATTAACCTGAGATTGATTTGGAATCAACGTCTTGAGGGTGGCCTTTATTGATTAATATCATGAGATATTGAGCCAATTCAGCTTGACCCCTGCAGTTGACATACGTATAACCGTCCAGAACCCCTTGCTCTAGGGAATCACCTGCCCCTTCCCCTCAGTAATCATTTTTAGTCCACCTGGTTCTGATAGGGCTGACGAGGTCAGGCATGTCCTAAGCCCGATTAGTCTGAGTTCTTTCTCAACATGGCCAGGGTGATTGTTTGAGACATAAGCATGTAACCAAAGCTGGACCAGGGAGAACCTTCCTGGGGATTTTTGCCAGAGCTGTCAAGAAAAATACTCTCTTCTTCTTCGGGAATCACAGCTATAAGGACTTCATATTCTTGGTGCTGCCAGAAGCCATCTTTCAGGCATATGAAGTTGTGTCATTTGAGAACGAAGACAAGCACAGATGAGCAAAGCTGAGAGATGGAGTGAGGCAGGAGTCTGACATCGTTTGACACCTGGATCTAGCTGAGTCCTAAATAGAAAGGTGCTCCTTAGGCCCTCTCAGCTGTGAGAATGGGTGAATTCCCTTATTTAAATTTAAATGAGTTTGGATTGGATTTCTGCCATTGAAGTTAAAGGAGGCTGACTCATTCACCATGAATAGCCTAAATCAATGGCTTCCAAACATTGGAGTTAAAAGCAGCATAACTACAATAAGTCAACGACCAACCTCCTTCCACTTCACCTCTTACACATTCCAACTCTCTCAACTCCTTCATTCTATTGTGCATCTGGTTTCTCTGTAAAGACAGATTAACTTTTTTCATAGATCAGGATTATGAATTTCCTATCACTCTCCCCACAGACTCTGAATCCTTCATGCAGGCCTAGAAGCATAACATTGGGAAACAACAGGCTTTGAGAGAGTGCCGTTTCTAAAGCAGTTCCCAACAGTAAATAAATACTCCATCTCTAATATTCTTCAGACCTCTGCAAAGCATACATGCAACAAAGACCTTCCTACAGTAGTCTCTATTGCTTGTAGGGTCCATATCATCTCAGTTTTATTGCTTTTAACTCACCACTAACATATAAATTTACGTTATTTATCCACCTCTATTTATCTTCTGTTTAACTGAGGAGGCTTTATAGTGGTTGACATTAGGTACTGATATTTTGAAATTATGTCCTTGAGAAAATGAAGATCATTTGCATCCTAATCACCTGGGGAACCTGACAAAATACAGACTCCAGGTTCTCACTGTGGTCCTGCTAGATCAGTCTCCAAGGGTGAGGTCTAGGAATTTTCTTTTCTCTCTCTCTCTTTTTTTTTTTGGTGAGGAAGATTGCCTCTGAGCTAACATGTGTTGCCAATCTTCCTCTTTTCGCTTGAGGAAGATTGTCCCAGAGCTAATGTCTGTACCAGTCTTCCCCTATTTTGTATGTGGGATGCTGCCACAACATGGCTTGATGAGCATTGCATAGGTCCACGCCCAGGATCCAAATCCATGAACCCCAGACTGCTGAATTGGAGCGTGCAAACTTAACCACTACACTACCAGGCCAGCCCCAGAATTTTCATTTTTAACCAACTCTCCAGTGGCTCAAGTCCATAATTTGACATTATCAGAATTAAAATCAGTATGTAATTTTAATGACCAACTTAGATTTGTTAGCTTATTCTTGATGCCCTACTCCAGTGTTCTCTAACTGTAATGTGACTGTGAACCTCCTGAGTCTCGATAAAATGCACGATCAGTGGATGTGGGGAAGGGCCTGGGATTCTGCATTGCCAGCAAGCTCCCAGTTAATGCTGATGTTCTGCATCCACAGACTACACTTTGAATGGGGCGGCTCTAGTGCATTCCACAAAGGACATGAAAAAATTAATGAAAATACACATAATTTAAAAGATTAAATAAATAGTAAATCTGGGCATTGGAAAAATAAAAGTAGGACAATAGACATAAGAAAATCACGTGGAAACACAGTTTGCATGACACTGAAGAGTTATAGAAGAAGACTGCAATTTTATCTTCCTGGCAACTGAATCAAATAAGAAAAATCATACACTTACAAGGTCCCCAGGATGCATAAAAAAAGCAAAATGAGACTTAAAGAGAAGTACAAATTCTGTGAACACTGTGACATGTAACTTATACCGTAATTTTATCATATAACAAATTTTGTCTAACTTCCTTTTTACTGTCTCTCTCATATCAGGTCTGAGGGCATAATAAGGAAATATAATTGAGAAAGACTAATTCTATTGGAGCCTACAACTTCTGATCAAAATACGCAATTCTCTGGTGGCTTTGCCTGGCACAAATGTAAAATTTGTAATAACTAGAGAACTGGGTGGGATTGCCTCCCAAGCAGGTTAAATGCCAGGGTAATTTAGAAAATCCCAAAAGGACTCCTAAACTCTTTTTTTTTCCCCTACCTTGAGGAAAAGGACAGAATTGTCTTAGCGATGATCACATTTGTCAGGTATGAGGTAAAAATAGTACACTGGCCGTGACAAGCAAAACAAAATTGGTAATCAGATCACACAAACTCTGAGGTTTTTAGCTCTGACATTCGTGTTTCCCATTACCTTTTTTCTTAACTGCCACCAAGAGAAAGTGCCCCTTCTCTTCCTCTACTTTGAGTCGTGTGTACCATAGCCCATTATTTCTTTGATCTGTCCTGTATGATTAAGAGATTCTTAGCTCTAAAAAAACAGAACCAACTTAAGCTAGCTAATCAAACTAAAAAAGGGGGATGTTTCCTATTTGGATATAGCGGCGCATGTGATATTCAAATTATTTAACAATTCCCATATTGCAGCCTTCTTTGCCAGTCCCTAAATATTCCTTCATGATTGTACATTAAATGTTTCCTCTTCAATGCCTCAGAATTTTTGTGAGAAAGATATTTAAAAACTCAGATTTTACTACCAATGCCCCTACAATGTGCAAGACTGGAGGGTAGAAAACACTTAAAAACTAATACAGCGTGGGTGCCAATCAATTTGAACTATAGTCATAAGCAAACTGATATTGCTGTGCTAGTGCATGCAGCTGGATTCTAGCCCTGTACAGGGATGCCAAATGCTAACCGCAGCTGGGGCTGCAGTGAGTGTCAGGAAAGGAATGGCCCCTCGTATTGAACAGCCATCATGACTCCTTCTCCATTCCTCATGGTTGCCCCGGTCTGCCTGCCTGCTTCATTCTTCTCTCTACAGATAAGGTTCTGCTTCTTAGTCTGCATGACAAGCAGATGACAAGTATGCACAAGTTCTCAAGTTAAATTCCTCCACAGAACTATAATTTTTTTATTGAAATTCAGAATTTCCAGAAGAAAGTAAAGCTGCTCATGCCTGCTTAGGTCAGATGTTTTTCTCCTAGTCCAGTCAACTGTGGTTAGGGGTGCTGGATTATATTATATGAAAATGGCTATTAGAGATTCAAGTGGTCATTATGCATATTGTATTTTTTTTTTTGAGGAAGATTAGCCCTGAGCTAACATCTGCTGCCAATCCTCCTCTTTTCTTTTCTTTTTTTCTTTTTTTTTGCTGAGGAAGACTGGCCCTAAGTTAACATCCATGCCCATCTTCCTCCACTTTATATGTGGGACGCCTACCACAGCATGGCTTGCCAAGTGCTGCCATGTCTGCACCCAGGATCCGAACTGGCACACCCTGGGCCGCCGAATCAGAACGTGTGCACTTAACTGCTGTGCCACTGGGCCTGCCCGTAACATATTGTATTTTACGTACCATGAAATTTATTTTTGCCTTATTTTAATTTACTCCTTTTATCTTGATTCATTTACATGCCTATATGATTATTTCATGAAGTCCTACAATCTTCCCTAATTTTTCTGAAGTGGTAATCATTTCTCAGAAATACTTGATGTCTTTATTAATAGCTTTTAAGTTAGGACTAAAGAGCCTATTTTCTTGGATACCTAGTTTCTTCTCTAGAGATGCAGGCTCCCCATTAACATCAAGGTGAATTCAAGTAAACATAAACAGCTATCACACCAAACATCATCCCAAGAGCGTGTGTTAATAAGTGACTAACACTTTAAGATGGTCCTGAGCCAATTACTCAGATAACACAGAGACAGACTTGATAATCATATCACATATTTCATGACTTGTTTTGTTTGTCTGACTCATATATCAATTAATTCAGACGATATTTCTTGAGGACAATAATTCTGAGCTAAGCATCAGTTAGATATTAGAAAGAATGGGTGAATAATATATAATTCCACTCCTAGAGGAACCTACACTGTAGAGGGAAGACATTAAGGAAATGGGTAACATCAATAAATGTGATAAATGTAAAGCAAAGGTAGGCATAGGGTGCTGTACGAGTATCTCAAGTCTTGTGAAGTGAAGGAATTATCCCTTTGTTCAGGGACATCTAAATTGATGTCATCAATTTAGGACTAAATAATGGGAGATGGAGAAGAGGCGCAGGCAGAGAGTGTAGTGAGAGTTGAGGAAAAGGCAAAAACAAGTAGAAATGCTAAAAGGCATATTCTTTTTTTTTTCCTCCCCAAAGCCCCAATACATGGTTGTGTGTCCTAGGTGTAGGTCATTCTACTTCCTCTGTGGGGGATGCCGCCACAGCATGACTTGGTGAGCAATGTGTAGGTCCGAACCCAGAATCCAAACCAGTGAACCCGGGGCCACCAAAATGGAACACGTGAATTTAGCCACTCAGGCATGAGGCCAGCCCCTAAAAGGCACATTCTGAGTGTTAGTGTGTGAGAGAGAATGCATAAGAAGAACATGCTCCATTCAATAAGTGACAAGTAAGACTTATGGCTAGAGAGTAGAGTTCAAGATGGGGAGAGAAATGAGAGATAAGGCTAGGCATAAAAATAGATCATAAATGGTCTGAGAAATCGGGTCAGGAAGTTTCAGTTTAATCCTGAGAGCAGTGGGGAACCATTTGAGAAAAGTAGGGACATGATCAGATACTCATTTTAGAACATGATTACTCTGACCACAAGGGGAAAAACAGGTTTGGAGAGGTAGGTGAATTGAAGGCAGGGAAGTCACTTAGAATTGTACAGTTATTCAGAAGAGAGGAGATTGTGACCTGAACTAAGATCATGGCAGTAAGTAAGAGAGAGGCAGATAAATCTGAAGTGTATTTAGAAGTTATTAACGAAGGAAATTGGTTAATTGATTAGTGGCATGGGTGAAAGAGGAGAAGACAAAGTCAAGGATGATACCTATGTAAATTGACAACCAAAATGGTACCTAGGATGTGAAAGGTAAATAACTACCACTTGGCTCTGTGGTTTTCAGGCTCCTTTTTAGCATTTATTTGTATATTACAGGATAAATATATTTCTTCTTTTTCAATTTCCTTTTATTAAAATCATCTCTACTTCATACTCACCTAGTCTTCATGGAAAGCATGATTTCTTTGACTTTTCTGCTGGGAGCCGGAATTGCAGATATATTTTTCATTATAAACTAAAATTATGCTGTAAATTGCATTCAGAAAGTTTGTACCAATACTCTCAGCAGCAGCACCCTGGTATGACTTTTCTATGATGTTATGGAATAAGAGCAGCAACCTAAAATGCTTCCCGCACTTCGTGGCTGGCAGGTCAAAACAGGAAGCTAGGAGGATGTCACCAAAAACAAGGATTCCACATGTTCTGTCTCATTTTAACTTGTCAACTGAGTGAGAAATGCCCTTCCAGCAGTGCTGACCTCAGACACATTGTGCCTGGTATAACCTGTCTTCCACGGTAGCTCTCCTTTTCTTTACCTGTTTTCATTTTCCTTATCTTTTAGAATATCCTGTTCTAAAATGTCAAGAGTTTCTGCTGATTGCTGTGTCTCAACAGGAAGAATACACACATATATATACACACAAACACTTTTAGGTAAAGATTTTAGAGTAAACCACTGGGGACAAAAAGACTGAATGCATTCATTTTTTTGGTGCAGTTTCCTCAAGAATTCTAGACATAATGTGGATACCGTGTGGCACATGGATGGAGAAACCATTTTGGAGGAGCTTGTGTATCAGACCCCGTGAGCAATCACCAACTTCACTGCTGGGTCAGAGTGACCCTGTATCTTGGTGTTTGTATTTGCATATTTAAAAAAAGCAAAATTAACATTGTCTTTTGGCTAGCAAATTCTAACTATACTGCTTAGATGTCATTTGGGTGAATAATAATGATAGTATAATATCAGTTCACATCTATTGAAAGATTTAATACATGCTAGGTCTCCTTTTTGTTCCTCTAGCTCACCAAGCTTATTCCTGTCTTAGGCCTGGAACTAACTGTTGTTCCTTCCTGAAATCTCGTTGAGAATGGAGAAATTTCTGTCTTTATTGTTGCATCCTCAGCACCTAAAACTATCTTTGCTGCATAATATGTACTGAATCAATATCTCTGAGTAATGAATGAACACTCTTCATTAATTCTTATATGTGCATTTATCTTTTCCCCCTGACCACACTGAAGGCAGGGACATGATAAATCTATATTCCACATAGGACGTAAAATTCTAGAACCTAAAATTCTAAGTACCAAAATATTACTGACAAGGCTGACTGAGTGACTAATTATGTTAGTGAATATCCAAAAAACAGACTAACGTCAAAGGAACAGCTTTAGGAGGTGTGTCCGTTTCCTACACCTGCTGTGATAAATTACCACAGGCTGAGTGGCTTAAACCCACAGGAATTTTTTATCTCAGAGTTCTGGAGGCCAGGAGTTCGAAATCAAGGTGTCAGCAGGGCTGTGCTCCTCTGAAGCCTCTAGAGGATAGTCCTTCCTTCCTTCCCGCTTCCGACGGCTCCAGGCATTCCTTGGCTTGTGACTACACACCTCCAAGCTTGGTTTTTATCTTCACGTCACTTTCTCCTCTTCTCCCTTGTGTCTCTCCCCTCTCTGTCTCTTATAATGACACATCTCATTGGCTTTAGGGCCCACCTGAGGAATTTAGGATGATCTCATCTCAAGATCCTTAACTTAATTACATCTGCAACGTCTCTTTTTTCCAAATAAGGTCACATCCACAGGTTCTGGGGGTTAAGACATGGGCATATCTTTTGGGCACCACCATTCTGCCCACTTTAGGAAGCACAGTACAGTAGAAAGTGGACAACTTTGGAGTTTGGCATACCTGCATTCAAGACTCAGTTCAGACAGTTACAGCTAGACTTTTGAATCTCTCTTGGCTTCAGTCTTTATATTTTTATATCTGCTTTTATGAATTGCTGAGTGCTATGCGAGATAATATATAAAAAATGAACAGCAAAGTATCCGGTCCATTGTAAACGTTCAAGAAATGTTAATTCCATTCCTCCTCACTTTGTAAGCACCTCTAGTAAATGTACTCAATTAGTTCAAGCTTTCTTCTGAATATCAGTTGTAACTCCTACAGCATTTTATTGGCTATTTCTCTTGTTGAAGTCTTCTTAGGAATCCTCTCACTATTGAATCTTATAATCAAACTCATCAAGTAATATAGTCTTACAAGTAAATACAACAAAATCCTTTTAGGAATTAAAACTAGACTCTGTCCTTAAGAGTTTGGAAGCAACACTCATTTTGGATATCTAGAGGGAGTCATAAATGAAGGGGACGGTATCGCTGAGTGGGAGAAGCTAAATGGATCATAAGCATATAATTGTGTCTTCTATGACATAGTGTAAAAAAAGAGTTTCTTTGAAATGCCAGAGATGCTTGCCTCAAGTCTTTATTTTGACAATACCAAAAATCTCACAAGATAGACTTTACTTAGAGGAAAATTAAATATGAATATTAACAATATTAAAAACTTCAATAAAGAACCCTATTATAGAACTTTCAGGCACATAGAACTTTAAAAATGCTTACTTATACACCAAATCAATTAACTTAAATTGGAGGGGCATTCACAACTTCGTAGCTAGACATAAAACAAGATTGATCTTTACATTATATACTGTTTTTCAAAAAATTATATTGGTGTCACCAAGAAATCATGCTTAGTACTGTTTGATCAATTTATTCATCAATGCAAAATTTCAAGACTGTTAATGAATACCTATTATATTCTGGACATTGTGCATGACATAGGAAAAAGCTGGGAGGCAGAATCTAGGGAGGGATATAGACATGTAACTAGATAAATGCAATGTGATACACCATGTTTAATACTAAGACATAGGAGAAGCATAAAAGACGGAAGAAGGAACTCTCCCTGGGGTTCCAATGCCTAGCAGAGTGCCTGGCACATAATAAATACTCAAAAAATAGTTGGTAGATGAATAAGTGATTGCCTTGGGGGTGAGTTTCAAACAGTGTCTAGATGAAAAATATTGAGATCTGGCATATTATGATCCTGCATATATTGAAAATCCTGCATATTATGTATGCTCTATACTGGATAGAGACTATCTCCTGAGTTTGAAGGTAAGATACACAGAAAGGGACACAGCTAATAGCATGGAGCATCAGAGTTGTGTCTAGTCACGGAAAGTCATTTGAGCAGAGTATGGTCAAATACAAATAAAAATAATAGCTGTGGACTGGTCTATCAGGTCATGAGCAACAAGAACCCCAACGCTCCTCAGTCGGCTGTTTTCCTGAGCCATGGTGATAACTTTTATTCAGTTCCTATCAATGTAGTTAAATGTAGTGAAAATCTATTGGTGTCTCTGTGCTAGATATTGTGGGCATACAAAGATGAATAAGACATGAGCCGCATACTCAAAAGCGGAGTGGAGAGACAGGTGCATAGCTAAATCATGACCATACCAAGCAGAATGTATAAATGTTGTAGTGGAGACATTAACAAAGTAAAGAACAGAGTAAGGAGAAGATTAATTTGTCTTGGAATTGGGATCAGGAAAGTCTTTGAAGAAACTGGAATCAATTTGAGCCTTGTAGATAAGTAGGGTTTTGACTTTCAAGAAGAGGAAAAAATACAACCAAAGAAAGAAATATGGGAAAATACAAGAATGTTAAGGAAATAATGAGTAGCCCTTTGTGTCTGCAACAGAGTACACCTCTGTGGGCAGGTTGTCAAGGGGAAAAGATGTTGAAAAAGTAAGTTGAAACAGATTCTTGAGAACCTTGCTTGTCAAAGAAGAGTCTGGTCTTCTCTTTTTGGAGGTACGGCAACTACAAGCAATTTTATTCTGCCAAATAGATCTTCCCTGGAATATAAATCAGGAAACCACACAAATGCTGCCCATAGTGATTCAACAGCATCATTTACATTCATGTGCAGTTGCAGTGTGGCAAGCCTGAAAGTATTTTCAGCCACTCTCCTGAAAATTGGGACTCATGATTGCTGTCTAGAGTCCTCTTCAAATATTTCAAATATGAAGGACACTGATTACGCATATGCTTGCACACACTTACACCCAGGAAAGGGGATGGAGAGAGAGAGAGAGAGGAAGGAGGGGACTGTGCTGTGAGCACAGGAAGGATCTTTATGGACTTGTCTTTCATCTTTAGGAAGAAACGAGCATGACGTAGCATGTCTATTTATAGATCTCTAAAAATGATTTCAAGTCAGGTAATCTTGCAAATCAGGGAATGCGTATATAACATAATGAATATTTAAATGTAATGGGAACTTCAGATCCTCCTGAAACTAGCTATTTCAGTGGCAACATCAGAAGGGGACTGACTCTGAAGGGATGAGAATAGTTACCATGGCAACTCCCAGGCTGACTCATTCATAGATAACTCCTTAAACTTGTGACATGAGAGAAATTGCTAGAGGATTTTTAACACTGTACCAAAATATACATTGCTCTTTGCAGATGAAAAAATACATCAGCATAGCCCTTTTTTTCTCCCTAGGGCTCCCTATGACGTTTTGATACAAGACCTCTCTTGTCCTTCAGCCACTCTCATGTTCAGGAAGGGGAAATGGCTACAGACAAGGTGTGGAAAATTGGAGGGAACTCAAGCTGCTCTTCAAAAATAAAATTCTGCATTATGCTTGCAGATATCACTTTAGGGCCCATACCACTAACTGATCTTTATTTCCACTCACATCTGAGCTGGGGATTCCATTTCCAGTATGCTTCAGAGTTACATGTTTTTAAAACAAATGTGTAGAGCCTGAAGTAAGTTGGAGAGACAAGAAAATACACAGTACCAAAAATTAAAGATAATAGAACCCTCTCTCTCTTTCCCTTTCTCTCTCTCTATGTCCCCCTTTTTCTCTTTTGGTATTTACAAAAATGTGTTTTTATAAAGCAACACTAAGAGAGGTTTCCAGACTCACATCCCTTTTGCTACAGTGGAAAGAGAGCTCAAGAGGAAATTGATAAAATAGGAAATGACATTATAAATGGAGATGGGAACAGATTTTATAGGACTAATGAAAGTATAGACATTGCTCATTTACAATTTTGAACAACTCTTTGGGAATGCCCAGTCACTATTTTTCAAATTATGATCTGAGAACTAATAGTGTAATAATGTCCTTAGAAGCATCCACCAAAAAATATTAGATTTCAGGACTGTGCTGCTCAGAATCATATTAAGTAGTCCAAGTAGTCCTGGTGGTAATTACATACATTGAGTGTGAGATTCACTGATCCAGGCAACCTCCTCATTTTACTCATATAATGTTCATCCTAGTCTTTTGTTATCTTCTTTGGTTTGAAGTCTATTTTGTCTGGTATAAGTATGGCTACCCCTGCTTTTGTTTGGTTGTCCTTTGCTTGGAGTATCATCTTCCAGTCCTTTACTTTGAGCCTATGTTTGTCTTTAGAGATGAGATGTGTCTCCTGAAGGCAGCTTATGGTTGGGTCTTGTTTTACTTTTTATTTTTTGTTTTTTTGTGAGGAAGATTGTTACTGAGCTAACATCTGTGCCAATATTCCTCTACTTTGTGTGGGATGCCGCCACAGCGTGGCTTGACGAGCAGTGCTAGGTCCACAGCAGGGATTGGAACCCGTGAATCCCAGGCTGCCGAAGCAGAGTGCACAAACTTAACCACTATGCCACCAAGCTAACCCCTGGGTCTTGTTTTTTAATCCATCCAGCCACCCTGTGTTTAAATTGACAAATTCAATCCGTTTAAATTTAAGGTGATTATTGATATATGAGGACTTATTAGCACCATTTTACCTTTTGTTTTCTGGTTGCTCTGTATTTCCGTTGTTTCTTTTTCCTTATGTTTCCGTCTGCCATTTCAGTTTGGTGGTTTTCTGTGATGTATTTCTGAGTTTACTCTTTTATTACGTTTTGTTTCTCTGCTCTGAATTTTTGTTTTGTGGTTACCATGAGGTTTGTATAAAAGATCTCATAGATAAGATAGTTGTTTTTCGGTCGATAGCATCTTCTCTTCATTTTCTTGCGTAGGTTCCATCCCTTTCCTCTTCCACTTCTATATTTTTGTTGTCACAAATTATCCCTTTTTATGTTGTGTTCATTATAAAATTGAAATTATTACAGTTATTTTTCATTCTTCCTTTCCTTTTAACCTTTATGGTATAATTAAGTGTTTACCAATCTATTCTGACGTAGAATTGCAATTTTCTGATTCTGTCTATTTATCTTCTTGCTTAAAGTTTTGTTTGCTTTTCCTTTTTGCTTCTGGTAGGAGAGATCCTTTCAACACTTCTTACAGGAGTAGTGGTGATGAATTCCTTCAGCTTCTGTTTGTCTGAGAAAGCCTTTTGTTCTCTTTCATATCTGAAGGATAACTTTACCGAATTGAGTATTTGTGGCTGACAGTTTTTATCTTTCAATATTTTTAATATATCATTCCATTCTCTCTTTGCCTGCAGAGTTTCTGCTGATAGCCTAATGGTGGTTCCCTTGTAAGTTATTGGGCTGTTTTTTCCCCTGGCTGCCTTTAATATTCTTTCTTTGTCATTGGCTTTTGACAGTTGTATTAACATGTATCTTGGAGAAGGCCTTTTTCATTGAGATAATTGGGTGTTCTATTAGCTTCATGGATTTGTATATTCAGTTCTATCCCCATGTTTGGGAAGTTCTCAGCTATTATTTCTTTAAATAAGCTCTCTGCTCCCTTCCTCTCTTCTCTTTCTGGGATACCTATTATCCTTATGTTGCCTTTCTAATGGAGTAGGATATTTCTTATAGAATGTCTACATTTTGTTAAATCTTAGTTTTCTACCTGAATCATTTCTATCTTTGAGCTCACTAATTTTCTCTTCCATATGGTCTGCTCTAATTCCAATGCTTTCATCCCATTTATTAAGCTCTTCAGCTCCAGAATTTTTGTTTTTCTTTTAGAGTTTCAATCTCTTTGGTAAATTATTCCTTTTGTTCATTAACTATATTCCAGAGCTTATTGAACTGCCTTTCTGAGTTTTCTTGTAGCTCACTGAGTCTCATTTCACTAGATGAAAGAGCTCTCTGTCTGGAAATTTGATTTGCCAAAGATTATACATAGTCAAAAACCCACTTCTCCAGATCTTCAGGTTCATTCTCATTAGTAGCCAAGTTTCCAGCATGAATTTTTTTTAAAGTAATGTATTTAGAAAAGTTTTAAGGTATGTAAAGCTTAGAATATGACTAAATTAATACCTTTTAAATATGCTTAAGAGAAATGTTTTGGAATGTGACTTTCGAATTTACTCAGAAATTGAATTGGCTGGGTGGTAAATTACTCAAGCCAATTTCTTTCTCTGGCCCACATTTTGTTGCTGATACCTAACTTTGAAATGTGCACCTCCCGTAAGGGATGGATAAGGCACACTAAAAACAAATAAAATAATATATTTTTAATATATTTAAGACTCATATAATAATATATATGAGTCTTACTTGTCACTTACCTCTTGCACTTTATATGAGAAAAGTTTCTCAGCTAAAGATTGGAATTTTGCTAACACGGGCTTGGGGGTTTATCTTTAGACTTCAAAACTTCATATTAGTGATTATGAATATTCATAATTACTAATACCCCATCCCCTCCTTTGAGTGATAACAAATAAATTGCCCTCCATTCACACATTGAAAGAGCATTTTGATGCTCAGCCAGTGGAAAAAGAAAGGCTGATATGCACTAAGCTTCTGTCATAGGCCCTTATCTTGCCTCAATCTATAAATACACTTTGATAATGTCATTTAATCCCCTAGCCATAGTGTTGATGAGGACTCATTAACCTGTACTGCTGATATCTCTCCACTCCTTGATATCAGCTACAACATTTATATCTCCACTTCAAGCACTTCAAATTAATATCCAACCAAAATACATCACCTTCCTAAATTCCTTTATTTCTCTGGTGCTTGCATGCTTTTCTTCATCTTCGATATCCATAGCATCCATTTAAGTCCATTCTCTTTCCCTTCAGTGTTTTGTCTCTATTCCCTCCCCCCCCCCCCATACTACTTCCTACTCCTTCTGTCCCCATTCAGGCTTATAATATGTTTTACCTCTATAACAATTTTTAATTTTTTTTAACTGGGCTGCATGCTTCTGGATTTGCCCCCACTCTAATCCATTTATTGACTCATTCAATAGACAGTTGTTGGGCATGCACTAGACTGCAGTCGGTGTCCTCAGCACTGGGGAATAACAAGATAGATACGCCCTCATGGAGCTCACAGCCTGGTGGGGGTAATAGAAGAGCATCCAGCCAACTTCCTTGCAGAGTGATGCAGGCTATGATGAGAAGGTGCCGTGGGAGCAGACAGGAGGAGCCAAACCCAGACTTTCTGGCTTCTGACTAGGGAGAAAAAGGTGCAATTTGGCTTCCAATCTGAGGCTTGTATCAGTAGGTGATAGCCAGGCAAAGGTGCAAGAGAGGAAGAATGAACGTTCTAGGCCAAGAAGACTTCATAGCAAGAGAAAATACTATGTGTTTGAGAGACTGAGAGGAGACCAGGGTGACTGGAGAACAGAGCAATAGAGGAATCAGGTAAGACGTGCGGCTGGAGAGCTGGGAACAGAAGCAGCACGTTGCCCTTAGGGAATTTGCATTTTTATCCTCATAACATTGAGGAACCATTGAAAGTTTAACCTTGAGAACAACATAATCATACTTGCAATTAAAAAAACTTGAAATACCACTTCACCTGCTGTACAACAAATGGATTAGGGAAGAGCAAGACTAAAAGCAGAAGACTGGTTAGGAGCCTATTGCAGTAAATCAGGCAAGGAATGATAAAGGCCAAACCAGAGTGGAGCAACTGTAAACAGAATAAGGAAGTATTTATATTAAATAGAAATGCCAGGCTTTATGGATTTATTTAACGTGGAAAGTGAGGAAGAGAGAAGAGTCAAGAAAGCGTCCTAGTTTCTGATTTGCTCAACAGGGTGAGTGATTATACCATTCACTGAGGATGGGAGTCGAGATGGAGGACCAAGTTTAAGTGTGGGTGGGCGTGATTCTATTTTGTGCCATGGATAATTTCTTCATTCGTCATTCCATCATTAGTGCTAGAGGCATAGAAATAAAGCATGGCAGCCCCTACCCTCAACCAGTTTATGCTCACACACTTCTCCTAGAGTGTTTTCTTGCACACGATCTAAATTAAGAGATCCTGAACCTCTAGGCACTTACCATATTTGCCTTTCATCTCACTGTCACTTGGAAATCATTTCTGGCAAGGGATGTATAGTTGCTACCATACCTAACGATTAGGAGGCTTTTGCTTGAAAGTGGCAAAATACTTTGCAGGCTTTTGAATGTGAAAGCCATCCTACCAAAAGAAAATTATTATACTATACTCCTTGAGGATTATTATGGAACAAAAATGTTCTCTTTCCCTCAACTAACATCTGAAGAATCATTCAGGGCAGTGATGGACAATTGACTGCATTTAGCATTCTGTGGGGATGTCAATCGCACACAGAGAAGAGAGTGGCAGTGGCGTTTGTTACCATCACCAGCGGATGAAGGGGATTTTATGGCTAAAACATCACAGAGGACTGAAAAGTCTACATTAGAACAGAATGTTAATGATTAATTGGCATCCATAAAACAAAAAGGCAGAAGTCAGCCTTAGGCAAGAGATAAAAGCCATGTCCTAGGAGGAAAACCTTTTGTGCTTGTGATACATGCTTGAGCCATTGCTTGGTATGTGATTCAGTGGAAAGAACTAGGAATTTAAAGTCAAGCAGGCTTGGGTTCAAATCACAGCTCCCATTTTTGAGCAGAGCCACTTTGGGCATCCCCTAAACTCAGAGTCTCATCTATAAAAAGGGAATATTAATTTTAACTTCATAGAGTTGTTGTGAAGTTTAAATAATATAACATATAGAAAGCACTTAGTAAAGTACTGGTCCTATAGTTAAACATTCAGTTACAGGCAGCTCTTATTACTAAGTATTTGGCCAGGGAAAAATTGATAACTTAGCTAAAGAGAATGAAAATATATATTAGGTGCTGCATTGTTCTGTGATATGCTTTAAGCTACTTGATTTTCCTTATTTATTCAATTATACTTTTACAGTTTCTTAGGACAATTACATACATTATTTCAACTCGTCATTCCAACAGATTTGTCGATAATTTTCATGCCCATCACACAGATAAGGAAATTGAGTTTCAGACTAGTGGACAAATTTACTCCAAGATCACAGCACTAACGAGCAATGAATTTTCAACTGGATTCCAACTCTCCCAATTCTATTTTAGCCAAAGTTTTAGTTGATAGGTCAGTTTATTTTATCATGTTATTAGCATGGAAGTTTAATTCCTACTCGGGTCCAGTCTATATTATTAATGAAAACATACTTACTTACACATGCTTGGTATAGGTCCAAGGAGGACTGTTAAGCGGCATCAGAGGAAAATTAAGTTTATCAGAATTATTAGCTTTAGAATTCACAAACCATTTTTTCTATACTGTCAAAGAAATTCTTAGAGTTTGGTATTTGGTTTTTTATTTTTTCTCATTACGTAGTATAAGGTTGCCAAGGTTCTTCTCTGCAGCAGTATCTGCCAAGTCACTTTTTAGCCGGATCCAGGCAAAGACCAAAAGAAGTTTGAACAGATGCTTAATGAGTTTGAGCCAGTGGAGATGGCCACCATGGATATTTATGTAGCTATTTAGTTCCGTAAACCTAACTTTAAGGCCTTAGTTGATGCTTTTTATAAGTTTGAATTTAGTCCAATATTTAGAAAATGATGGTAGCAAAGGAGGAGCCTATGGTTAGAATACTGTGTAACCATTAAACAGAATGAGTTATTAATTTAGAGGAATTTCTGTATTGTGTCATTAAGAAAAGAAAGATTAACAGAAGTGAATATAAAATAATGCTATTTTTTAAAAACAATGACAAAAGTTCCATCTATATGTATATATGTTCCTTAAGTAATTTTATGAGCATGAGCAAACATATAAAATGTTGCCCATCAAGTTGCTAATTGGTTAGTGAAAGGAAGTAGGATGGAAGAACAGAGGTTGATAAGCAGTTAGACAGAGCAAATTAAATAAACAAATAGACAAGCAAATGAATAAGTAAATAGCTGTGGAGAAAAGGTAACAATGCTCATGCAAAAAAGAAGTAGTATATATAGGATGATTTTATTTTTTAAAAAAGTAGATAGCAAGAAAATGTAGCCAAAATGTTGATGGTGATAGCCTCTGAATGGAAAATTAAAAAAGAACACAGCTGGTACAGAAAAGAGAGGATGGAGCAAGAGAGCAAACATGATAAAGTTGACATTTGAATGTTATAATTTGGCTACCCATTCTATTTTGAGAGTTCCCCAGGGACTCCCCAGAGACCATTACCCACAGGCTCTTTAGGAGAATAATTTGATAGAAATCCATTTTCCTGATAGAAAGTCTGGAAACAAGGTTCCTGAGAGTGTTCAAATGTTCCCTCTTGGGAAAGTAAGTGAAAGCTCTAAGAGATATCAGCAACACTTGATCCTTGAGAGAGAGATTGCTGTATCCCATAGCAATCCCTCCTTTTCCACCTTATTAATTTTAAGTTGAGTTCCTAAGATTTCATTCTCCTCCAACAAAACAGTACCAGACCTAGAATCCTTCTTATTGGCTGCTCCCTTTTAAGCTCTGTGCATATTACAAGAGCACAGATCACAGGAGAAAACTGTCTTCCTGGGTTAGAAAATGATCACGATTTTTTTTTTATCTCTTCTGAATACAGATCTTCCTCGACTTACAGTGGGGTTACATCCTGATAGACCCATCCTAAGTTGCAAATGTCATAAATTGAAATGCATTTAATACACCTACATCACTACAATACATCATTAGCCTACAGGTGGGCAAAATTATCTAACACAAAGCCTATTTTATAACACCGTGTTGACTATCTCACGTAATTTACTGAATAGTATACTGAAAGTGAAAGAACAGAACAATGGTATGACTACAGAATGGTTATAAGCATATGGATTGTTTACCCTCATGATTACATGGCTGACTGGGAGCTGCAGCTTGCTGCCACTGCCCAGCATCACAAGAGAGTATCGCACTGCATACCACTAGCCCAGAAAAAGGTCAAAATTAAGATTCTGAAGTACAATTTCTACGGAATGCGTATCACTTTTGCACCATTGAAAAATTGTAAGTTGAACCATCCTAAGTCGGAGCCCATCTGTAGTGTGTGTTCTGATAGAACCTTGGTTTAATGCTGATTCTTATGTCTTTTCCCAGGTTAGCTTACTTCACAGCTTGGCTTTCTTGAGTTGTCATGCATACCACCCAGTGGTTACCATTCTGGTCCTGGATTCATAGTCTAGCTCAGGATGGTGGGCCAAAACCACCACATTCAGAATGTTCTGCTAGATGCTCCATGCATCTGATTTTACTTCTGCTCTTATTTAGATATTGGAGAAAATGAAAATATTATTTTTCTATAAAACTCTGGAACTGAAGAACTTTGAAAAATACTAGGTGTCATATGTAACTATGTGGTTTTAAATGTCAGTGAAGTTTATGAATCATTCTCCTGATGAATTAATCATCCATCTAATATTTTACTGATAGTTTTGAATATCTACTAACTTGTAAATGAACTCAGAAGTTTCACTGAATACAGATGTATTTTTAAATCTTTAGTATAAATAGGCTTATACTTGCAAAATGACAAATTATTGCTGGAACTATCAATGAAAGTTCATTTGATATAATTCAAAAAATGTCAACTAATATTTTGTAGAAAATCACTATTAATTCATTCATGAAGAGTGAGTTTGCTTTAAACTTTATATATTTTTATCATCTCCCAGAAGTTTATTAATTCCCTATGTTAGTGGGAATTATAGACCCGTTAATCCTGAATGGTTAGAGAATGTAAATTCCGGATTATTAATTATTTTAGTTAACTGAAAGTCCCCATGTATGTTATCTAAGCATGACCAATTCTTCAGAAAATTGAAATGCAATAAGATGAGTTCACACTAACATACTCAGTGCTGATACTGAGTGCTCCAAACACACAGCACTACTCAATTCATGTCAACTAACATATTTGAGCACCTGCGATCCACTGCGCACCATACTACTGTCTAAAAATATAAACCTTTGCACTTGGGGAGCTCAAAATCTAGTGGAACTGAGAAATAATTACAAATAAGTACTACAATCAAAGGAGAATAGTGTTGTGGGGAATCAAAGCAGTGAGTGACTAACCTCAGAATCAAATTTCCCTGGGGTTCTATCCCCTTCTCACTTTATACTGTCTCTTCATGGTGAGCTAATCCATTCCCGTGGCTTCACCTATCACTCATGACTCACACAGCTGTGTTTCTCCCTGAGCGCTGTCTTCCTATATTCTGCCCCATAACTATTCACTTGGCACCTCTACATGCAAGTGCCCCTGACACCACAACACAAATCAGCCGGAAATAAATTAGTCATCCTCTCTCCCAAATCTTCAGTTCTTCTGATTGTTGTCTATCTACTCACTTAGATCAGAAACCCGACGGTCATCCTTGATGCTCCCTTCTTTCTTACCTCCCAATATCAAAAGCTCACCAATTTTAACCATTTCACACATTTTTTCCTCTTCTCCACATCCCCTTCAGTGCTGTGTTAAGTCAACAATTTATCTATCTATTCTCTAGGTTAGCGCCAGAGTTCTTTAAGCTGATATCCTCCTACTCAATAATCTCGTCTCCATGAGTAGGCAGCTGCCAATGGAGAAAAGTGGAACCACCCTAAGTTCCCTGAGTATTTGAAGTGGAGGGAATTTCATGCAGGAGCTGGTGACACAGATGATGGAAGAACTGAGAAGCCTACAGAGGACAATAGGACAGCCTGGAAATAAGAAATGTGAATCTCGCCCACAGTCTTTGAGTTCCTTTGGGCAAGGAGGGAAAATGTATTACTCAACTTTTTCTCCTCAGTATCTGGCATAATACAATTTTTAAAATACAGTAAACAATCATTAAGCACTGGCAATGAATTAGTCATTCTAATAACCTAAGATCTTTTGACTCAGAAGTTTCTAGAAAACTGTCCCTGCTTCAGGCCCAACATTTCAATATATCTCACCATGGAAATAACTCTAAGTATTTGAGCTTCTGATTATTTAGATTCTAGAATATGAGGCATTTAAACTGTCACTGTGTGAAACATAAATTTTATCATATCCATTTTAATAAATTGGATTCATTGTATAGGAAAATGTTTTTATATTTTTAAAGAAAATGAATCTTTACAGCTTCTAAAGTAGGTATTAGATTACAAATGTGGAAATTGTTATATTGGTGCAATCTCAGTTTCATATAGTGAGAGTCTCATGCAGTTCATTGCATCAGATCACAAGTTCATGCTCCAGTTGTCATGTCAATGTCATGTGTGCCCATGTGATTTTTTTTGGATGACTCTCATTTGGTATAGGCCCATAACTCACAATGTTTTTGTTCGCCCACAAGGTTGATTAATTCCAAAATTGTACAGAACACAGCACAAGACTGACAAAATGTCTGACTACACAGATGGATAAACCAAATGGGGCTATTTAGGGTGAGACAAAGCTAAAAGAAGATTATGTTCTCTGAGGCATAGCACGAGGCTACAATTCATGAAAAAAAATCAATAGTAAATAACATGGGCTTTGGCAACAATGAGACTGCATGTATTTTAAAGATATTGTAACAAAACATGGCTAACGACTAAGCACAGCAAACTAATAGTTAACGTAATGAGATGCTGTTAAAATGTTAGAAATTAACAGCAAATCTGGAGATACAGTGATGAATTTCTGCTGCAGAATTACTTAATGGTGACACTGAACATTCAAAACATTCATTTTAACAGGAGGCTCCATTAGAAACAGATGTTGTGTGGTTCATTTCAGTTATAGCTAAAATTGGTTTAGTTATCAGGCCATTTTTTTAACTGAACTTTGTTTCCTTGAGATGCAAGTTGTGTGTGTGTACGTGTGTGTATTTTTTCTATTCTTGTATGAGTTACTTCTTGCTACCAGCATACACACTTGGTCTCCAGGTGACTTTTCTTGATAATTGTCATTGTACTTGCTGTGGAACTGTCTCAACAGAAGTAAATATGTTTTCCTTGTCTCTCTTTGCTCTCCTAGTTAATAAACAAAACCAAATATGTCTCCTTCTTTTTCTTAAGTCCTTTAACATCTCTGGGTCTCAGATTTTTCATAACTCCTCCAATTTTTTAAATTAGGGAGATAGGCCAGGTGATTGTTTGAGGTTTTCTTGGACTTCTTTAAGTGTATAGTTAATGCTTAATGAGATTCTGATATGGATATTGATCAGCATCATTATTATGACTTTTTCTGGTTGGAGAAAATAAAGACGGAATCAACTTAGGACAAGGAAAGTGGAGTTTGTTGTAGTGATACAAAGAGGGTTCATTAGGGGCCAAAATACTGAACATATCCAGACCTCACAAGAACTAGAAACAGAAATAGAAAGTCTTCGTGACCTTGGTGGTTCATACTCTAACAACGTCAGACTCTTCCTCTTATGGCTATATTCAGCATCTTTCTCCATTTTCCTTCTTCTTCTGAAGGCTAGCTTTCTCTTTTCATTCATAGCCTCCCCTCACTCATAACCTCATAATAGCAGTGCAGCCCTCGTTCTGTGTCATGACCTTCGAACTTGGTCCTTCAGCTCCTGTCTCAGATGCTTCATTCAATAGCAAATTTCTAGGAGAGGACTCCAATCAGTGAATCTCATCTTTTTAAGACAGGTACAGGTTTATTACCTTCCTGTGTGTCAGCTGCTCTTAAATTAAATACCTACTCTTTGTTTCCAAGGTGGGAGGAGGGCAGCATAGTGTGATAGAGAATGTGGCCGTGCTCAATCAGCAGGGGCTATAGGCAGGGCAGTTTCCATCACAGAAGGGACTGTGGAGGTGATGAGCAATGATTCACAGCTCTACTACAGTCAGCCTTTGGGGAAAGCAGCCTTAGCTTTGGAAAGAGCAGATCTCACAGTTCAATTAAAAGGGCACGAGCATTTTACAGGGAGCAGGGACTTGGGCTTGGGACTTCTTATAATGCGTATTCAAATTTCTGAGAGATAAAATACAAATGTGTGCAAGAGCCTTGGTTCTTTCAAAAAATATATATGTGTGTGTGTGCATGTATGTATATATATACTTTCTTGAGAACAGTTTGACAAGGAGGGATTGCTTATATGATCCTTCCAAGTCGATGCAAAATTACTAGACGTTAAAGCAATATTTTGTCTCTTCACTAACAAATTAGTCTGAAATGTGTGCTGGTCATGGAGGTGGCTAATAAGAGACCCTCACTTCTCCAGCCCTCTGTAAAGTCTTCTTCGAGCTTGTTCTGGTAAAATGCATACCTTAGTATATTTACCTAAAATACATAACTCTTTTCCCTATTCCGATGCTAGGTGATTAATGGATTTTTATTAAATGATTTCTTATGGTAAAGTAGCAAATTATAAACCATTTAATGCCAGTATCCTCCAGCACAAAGTTTTAAAGGATATGTTAAAAGCTTGGGGTAGATATGTTAATATAGATATTTTTCATGATAAATAATGATAAAAGATTTTGAAATATTTTACTGATCCAAAATAAAGATCTTTTTATCTAAGGCAGAGTTTCTTAACCTTGGCACTATTGACATTTTGAGCCACATAGTTCTTTGCCGTGGGGGCTGTGCTGTGCAGTGCATTATGCTGGGGAGCATCCTTGGCCTCCTCTCGCAGATGCTAGTAGCTCATCACTATTACTCCCAGTTGTGACAACCAAAACTGTCTCCAGACATTGCTAAATGTCCCCTGGGGGGCAAAGTCACCCTGAGTTTAAAACTACCAGTCTAGAAAGAATGTTACTTTTATTCTCCAAAAGAATGACTTTTATTTATTATAAATGTTTTCTTACTCTTTTAAACGTTTTTAGATTTAAAAAGTATGTTATTTTGGAGTTTAATTGAGCACTACTGATTTGGTATCGTCTATCTTGCTTTTCCTCAATGAATCAAATTCTCTCATGCCTGAATTAGCCTGACCAATTTCATTAGCAATCTCACACCCATTAATCCCATTAATTTGCCTCAGTGTCAAAGAGTCCCCTACGGCCCATAGTTTCTAAATATGCTGCACTTCCTCTCAAGGAGTAGCTTGCTTGCACACTTGAGAAAGCTGACTGAACACTTGTAAACACACCTGGACAAAAAATGATTTTAGTGTTCTTGGCCACTTTAGATTTAAATTAATACCTTTAATTTCTTTCTGAAAAATTTTCCATCCTGCCTGGAGTGCTTGCACTTTGAACTAATGAAAAATTAATAGAAAATCTCTTGTATGAGAGAACAAAATACCGCAATTTAAGCCTTTTCCATCTAAAACTAGGAAAACCCAAAATGACATCATAGGCTTTATTGTATTAAGATAGCACTGTTAATATTTACATTAAGATGCAGATAGAATAATTTATTTAGAATATAATAGTCTCTCAGATATGTAAATCATAAATTCTCTCATAGAGAATTTGCCTATCTCACAAGGTTGTGAGAACAAAATGTGATAATAGATACGAATAGTTACAAAAACCACAGAGCACAGAGCTCTTTCCAGGAGAAAGAGATTATTGTCACACGTGGCATAATGTAGATACTACAGAAAAGGAGATATTGCTGTGTTTTGGGTCTTTCCATAATTCATCATTATCACCCAATTATTATCTTCAAAAAGTTTTTATTAAGGTTTTCAATCTCATATGTCCATATTTCCATTTCTCATAGAATCAGTTCCTAGATTAGGATAATAACCCTAGAAATGCATAAGAAGAAAAGTTCTGAAGGGTATTTATCCCAAGTCACTCACTTCCAAATGTAACATCCTAGCATACATAAATTTTCACTTAATTACTTCTTATTGCAAATAGGGTAAATTACTGCTTTAATTTAGAATGAAGATGTGATTTTTAGTCAATATTTATTGAAAACAGGGTGAGTTGTGTAGAGCAAAGATCTCTCTGTCCGTGTAGTTCTCTCTCTCCAGGAAACAAAACAGTTTCCGGAAAGAGAAGGGGGAAAGTCTACACACACACACACAGACACACACACACACACAGACACATTAAATCTGTGAAGAGATTACTCACGTTTGCACTAGTTTCTCCTTTCTACTCTCCATTGTTTACTTACCAAAAACTCATATTTTAATTACAGCATTTATTGTTTGAGTATTATTTTGCCATTATAACCCTTTACACTTTACAATAATAAACTTTTTCCCATTCCACATTAGAACTTTGTTGAGGAGAATATGAAGTACAGATTTCGCCCCACGGTCTCATTAGGAGGAAATCCCAGGTAGCACTCCTCAGAATCTGGAAGCTAATGAATATTCAGCATGAGTACTGAAACACGTATCCATTGCTGATTGTGCTGACCCCCATGGCAAAGTTTACAATAACATATCTTTGACTAGTTATTAATTTTCTTACATTGGCTAAATTACAAACAAGAGCTCAACACCAAGAGTTACAATTGATCACAAACAACTGCTTATTTTTGTGGCCAGTGGGGTCCTTCTGCCTAAAGTTCTTTCACAAACATCTTTTAAAAATAGAAAAGATGATGAAAATGGTATGTAAACTTCAAGTAATTTGGATGTATTAGTCTTTAAATCACAATGAACATAATATATTATAAAGAAGATATTATATTTGTTTAGCATGTTACCGTTTCTAAAGTACCTTCGCCATAATTTTCCTAACTAACGCTCACAATAAGCCAATAAAATGCTACTATTTTCATTTTAGAGGTGAAGCATCTGAGGAATGAGGGGGTTAGTTAGTTGCTCATGATTACATAGCTCTACATGTGGTTGAGCTTGGAATCAAGGTATTTTGGAATCTAAGGCCCAGAATTTGTCCCGTTCATTTTCCTCCAAAAAAGATAATAATGTTAAGAACTTGAAGAGCTATAAATGGAAATGGTAGCAACTGAGAGGAGAATTGTATGTAACCTTGTGGATTCTCTTTTTTTTTATTAAGCGAAGGTAAGGTGGAAGGAGGTTTTAGACCTTTAAAAGGGATATTGTGTGATTCATAGCAAAGAGCAAATGTTCTTGTCATTGAATGAGAAAGAATGGCTTTGAATTATTGCAAGATGGTTTCTGAGTAAACACTGTAAGCATTCTTGAATATGGTTAAAGGATGCTGGAACTCATTGTCCAGAACGAATACTGCCTTATCTTTCAGGGTTTTTCAGAAATGCATAAATAGCCATATAGGGATTTAGATACAGTGCAGTTTGCCCAGATGTAAGGTATGATCTGAGTTAACGTTTCTCAGCTAGTGGTATATATAACAATGGCAGTACACAGACACTGTGCTGGTGTTATACAATGTTTTCTTAACTGCTGCTAAAGCATTCACAGAGTCACCATTGACAGATAAATATCCTTTAAAAGAAAAAGTGAACCTTCTGTCTTTATTATATTGGGATCCATATCTTAAAAACAACGATTTTACTGCTACCATTTTTTCAATGGACAATTACACTTTTTATTAATGGAGTTCTTTAAAAACAAACAATTAAATCTCTAAGATAATCACCACCGTTCCTCTCCTGTAACATAGATCCATTTATTGAGCCCAAATCTTCCAGTCAGTCACTGCCAGGGGAAACCTGGGCAGAAAGAAAAGTGCAAAGGGACATCGTTAGTGTAGCTTTTACAAGCAGTAGGAAACAAACTCAAGTACAAACCCAACTCTGAACTCAAACCGATGCCTGAAACAAAGCAGAAATGAGGTAAGATGCTGAGCAGTTCCACCACTGATGTCAGTTCTCAGGTCAGATAAACATCTCCATCCAAATGTGCTTTATAAACTACTTTTCGGGATTGATAGCCAAGTTGTAATTTGCTAGAGAGATCCAGGTAATGGTAACTGGTGACCTTTATAAGGCAAACAGAAGTATTCATTCAAAAGACATTTGCATTTTGGAAAACACCCTTCCCTTTTGAGTGCATCCAATTTTAGTTATTTTTGAGGAAACGCTCTCCTCCAAAATAGTACCATAAATATAATATTCAGAGATAGATTTTTGTGAACATGGATCTCTCAGTACAATTTCCCTCTATGAACTTCCCCACTTCAAACTTTAAAGTTCAATTAACTGGATTTACTCTATATCAGTAGAAATGCTTGTGCATGCATCAATTAATGCTCTAATTCTTCTAACCTATTGGTTGCCCTATACTTGGAAGTGCAAATTTCAATATATTCAAAGGTAACTTCTTAGGGGACAGTAGGATGGTGGGTCTCTTGGCATCCAAATACCACGTACTATCACTTTCTTAACAAAAAGCATTAGATGATGATGATGATGATAGTAAAATTCTTTTTTGGTTTCCTTTATTTCACAGGATTATACACTCACCATGTATTTCCAGCAGTCTTGGAAAGACAAAAGGCTTTCTTATTCTGGAATCCCGTTAAACCTCACGCTAGACAACAGAGTAGCTGACCAACTCTGGGTACCAGACACCTACTTTCTGAATGACAAGAAATCATTTGTGCATGGGGTTACAGTGAAAAATCGAATGATCCGACTGCACCCTGATGGAACAGTTCTCTATGGACTCCGGTAAATGGTTTTGTGTTGCATGTTTCACTGTTGTTGTTGTTGTTACATTTTATTTTTTACTTTTGGAAGTAGGAGAAGATATAGACTCTTTCATCTGTATAATAAAAGTATATTAAAGACCATAAAATCTCTTTTGATACCTCTTGAGTTAAATCTAGGCAACTTTGTCCATCAAAGGTAAGTGATTTATTTGCTCTGACCTTCAAATAATAAATATAGAAATAAGAAAATGTGTCTTTGCCACACGGATTTCACATTCAGCTTATTGTAGATGTTATATCTGTTTTTAGGCAATTGCTTGATTATCTCAGAGCCACCTAGACTGAACTGAAGTGTGTTCCAGGTATTTGGTATAGCTACCAATTAAGAAAGAGAATTGGAAAACAATATTTTGAAGAAGTAGGAAAATATTTGTGGTGACTTTGAGAACATCCATAGTGTTTTTATCACCTTAAATCTCTATGTTTTAGTTCTTATATTTAGGTATATGATCCATCTTGAATTAATCTTTGTTTGGTGTGAGGTAGGGGTTGAAGTTCAGTTCTTCCCATATGGCTATTCAGTTATTCCACATCACTTATTGAAAAGGCTTTTCTTTCCCATTGGATTGTTTTGGTGCCTTTGACAGGATAAATGGGGGTCTATTTCTAGGCTCTACTCTGTTCCATGGTTCTATTTCTTTATCCTTAAGGAGTATCACACTATCTTCATTACCATAGCTATATGGTAAGTCATGAAGTCAAGTAGTATAAGTTCTCCAATTTCGTACTTATTATTTAAGATTGTTTTGGATATTCTAGGTCCTTTGCATCTCCTTATAACTTTCAGGAACAACTTGTTAATTTCTACCAAAAAAAAAGGCTGCTGGGGTTATAATTGAGATTGTGTTAAATCTGTAGACCAGTTTGGGGAGCTGACATCTTAAAATTATCAAGTCTTCTCATCCATGAACATGATATATCTTAATTTAGTTAGGTTATTTTTAATTTATATCAGCAATGTTTTGTACCGGAGTGGGTTTTGTTTTATTTATTTGTTTATTTTAAGAATCAAGTATAAAAGATGTATCATACACTTATAGAGGTCTATTATTAACCCTCATGTAGTTAAGGGTTTATTAAAAACTTTAGGCTACAATTCAACTTAACTTCCATTTTTATCAAGTAAATGTCTGAACGGTGACATAGTATTGTAGGATATGAAGAATAGTCATTCTTTGACCTTTGTTAATCTTTAACCTTTGTTGTCACCTTTTTGTGGTCCCTTGTGAGAAGCTGAGGAAACTATATATCCACAAACTCATATAGCTCCAAGTTTTTCTACTGTTTTAGAATGTTCCTAAGTCCCCTAAAATCCTTCCGTATAACCTCAACCTCAAGCTAAAACTCTCGTTAAGGGCCAAAATCCTCCAATTAATGTCTGTACATTCACCAGTAGACAAAAGCAATAGGCAAGTGAAAAGAAAATATCTGTCATAAAACTTCTGAACTTAACCTAGTGTTTGTTATTTAGTTCATAGCTTTGGTCTTCATTTGCACAATAAAATAGCATCAGTTGATCTTAGCAAAACGATCTTTGGAATTTTTCCACTCTTTCACTATCCCGAGAGCTTTCAATTCTAGTTAAAAATCTCTGGCCTAAAATTCTCTCAGGAAAATGGTGAAATAAACTAACAATTCCCTTGAGTGTATTGATAGTTACTGTAGACAAAATCTACTAATCCAAGGTCAGTGGTGATTATCAGTGACGGTTCATACAGTGGAAATCAGTTATCATTTTTTTGTCACCTATGCAACTTCCATCAGATATAACCAAGGTGTAAAGTGGTGAATTACTCTTCTAGAGTATTCGGGGGAATAATTCTATCCCAATTTAGTAGACCTCAATCACAACATGTATAATCACTATAAAAGATTAGTCAGCAGTGTAGAAAAATTTTTTTGTTAAAAAAAAAGACATCCAGATTTTTTTCAAGCAAGCATGTGGGTTGTGTTCTCAGTTTACTGAGTCTCACTTCAGGCACTTCCAAATTATTGGCAGTTTCTACCAATGGGGATGACGTAAAGGAAGAAAAGTGTTGGAGAACGATGAAGTTGGACACACCTCATTTTGAACTGAGAAAGCTGAGGCAGAAAGGGGGCAGGGCCTGATCCAAGGGGACGATAAAGTAACAGCAGAAATGGGACTAAAATCCAGGTATCCTGATTCCCATGCATGTAATTTTCCCACCCACTGCCTTTAAAATACACTTAGGAGTGAACACCTTCCAAGTTGTACTACATTGCTCGTTCCTCTTCAGAGACAACCCAGGACTTTGTAGCCTGTAGCCTGAAAACAGATCTCTCCCCAAAAGACACAAATCCTTCATCTATTATCTGATCACTTTTTGACACCAGCTTATTCCACAAGAGCCTCCCCCCAGCTCTGATATCTCCCCCCTCCTCCCCTGTCTTCCTCCAACCTCTTCCCTCACAGGTTTGCTTTTCTTTCCCCATAGGTTATAAATATCCAGAGAAAGCGTAGAATACAAAGAAAGCATGACGTCTGGAGTCAGAGGACCAAAGTCGCATTCAAACTCTACCATTTTCTGATTGCTTGACCTTGAGCAAGTTATATAAATTTACTGAGCCTTAGTTTTATTAACTGCAATAACGGACTAAAAACCCCTGATTCTTTATTGGGAAGTTCTTATGAAATAATGAATATGTTAATACATGATAAATTCTAAATTATATATTTTCTAAAGTAATTGTGGCTTAAATAGCCTTATCAGGTAGTGAAAAAACTGCATGTGAAGAGTGGTTCTCTAACTCCCAGGGATGTCAGTGACCAGAACAGAGACACAACTGTCCAATTAGGAAAACATTCATTGAGTGCCTAGTATGTGCCATACACTCACTATTCTGGCCCTGAGAATAATTCTCCAGAGACCTGGTAGGAATTTGTCACCGTGGCAGAGTGGAAATCACCTGGAACCACGAGTCAAAAGACTTGTGGCTTAACTAGTTTGTGCCCTTCAGTAAGCCATTTACTCTCTCCAGGCTTCAGATCCCTCAACCTTAAAAGGAAGGGATTGGGAAAAATTATCCCTAAATTCCCTTCCAAATCTAAATCCCATTGCTTCTATGATCCCAGATATTCAGGCATATTCATTGTAATTCCTCTGATATGACATTTCCTAGTCTTAGAAATGACAGCCTCCCCTTTCTTCTTTGTAATTGTCTTTTCAAGAATAACCACCATATATCACTTCCTAAATGCATGAAGTAGAAAATCCTTATCATATAAAGTGTGTATTGGCATATTTATAGCTGTTCTTATTTTAGACATAGTTAATCAGAATTAAGTTTCTTATCTTATCTTTTTCCATGACTCCAGCTAACTGTCATCATGCAATGAGACCATACATTAATGAGTTGTTTTTAGTAATGATGGGATCAATGTGATTTTCTGAATGTATCTGAAAGTCCCTTTAACCAAATATTCCATAATCATAAGACTATATCATTAAACTAAATCCAGTTTTGCTATTTTCGAACTCAATGTGAGATGTTATAACTTAATTTACCTGAAGCCACAAAAATAGCCAGTTGTCTCTATTTTTGTGAACTACATCAAATCAGATTTTACACCCAAGCGACAGCACACAGTTGTGTAAATGCTCTAAACAGAGTGCTGTCTGACAAGGGTCTGATACTTCTAGAGGAGCCAGGCTACTGTGCAACAGACATTCAGCACATAGAAGAGACTCTATTCCTTGTGCATCTTGCTCTTGGGTTACCCCTACTGCAACAAAATGCATTACACCAAAGAATAACCTTACAATCACCATTACTTTCTCTTCCATTTTTCTAGGGATCTAAATAAAGGATAAATGCTGTAAGAGGTGGCAGGAGATGGGCCCTATGTCCACATTTCATGAGCCCTCCTCCCTGCTCCTCTCAAAGCAGGCAGTGTCATTTCCTTTCTTACTCAAAAGTGGAGACTAAACATTAACTCCTCCAATGTCACACATCGAATCCTTAAAATTCTTCTGTCTCCCCACCCTTCCTTCCATTTAACTCTGAGGAAGAATTTTCTCTCCTTTCTAAGGCTAATTTCTCTGGGTATTCATTTAATCTTCTTGCTGTGCACTCTTTTCAAACTTTGCTCCTTTTTTTTTTATTATTAAATCTTCAGTCTTCCTCTCTGCTGGCTCTTTCCCCTTGGTTTTCTCTTCAACCACCAGTCCTCTCACAGCTTTGGTTTCCTCTTATCACCCATTTACCCCTCAATCTCCAAAACCATGGCTCCCACCCATGCTACTTTCCTAGAACAGCTCTGTCAAAACTTACCAACACCATTGCTGGTTCTCAATCTATACTCTCGACTGCTCTGAATGATTTAAGAGTGATAACTGACCTTGACTTCAGGATTTCCAAGATCCAGCATAATTTTTTCATCATTCTCGTTCTTCCATCTTCTTGCTATTCAATCACTGGTTCCTCTTTTGCCTCTAATTGTACTAGAGGGATTCCTTGAGGTTTGAGAAACTTATTGAATTTAACAGCTAAAATATCTAAAATTCCAAACCACTGAGTTCAGAGAAATTTTGTAATTGCTTACTGAGCATCTGCATCTGGATGCCCTGCCGGTTCGTCCTGACGTGGCCCTATTTCATATTATCTGTTTTTCCTGAAACCAGGTCCTCTTCCTTTCCTAGCTGCTAGTGAAGTCATCATCATCCCAGTCAATAGGCATAAACTTGTAGGCATCTTTGATTTCCATCCCTAAGATCCAATGTGTTGCTTCTACTCCACCCTATCTCAACCATCTCCATTTCCAAACCATTTCCATCACCTAAATTAACATTCTCACTATCTGTCACTTCCTGGCCAATTTCCTATCTCAACTTTTCTTTCTCATTACTGCCATTTTATTCTTCCTACAGTGCATGTCAGATCACATCACTCCCACACTAAAACAAAAAGAAAAAACAATGTCTCCACAGTCCCCATAAAAATTGTGTTTTCATTCTTCTGTCTGGAAAAAACAGTGTCTCCACAGTCCCCATAAAAATTGCATTTTCATTCTTCTGTCTGGAATCTTCTGTCTGGAATCTTCTAAATATGACCAAATGTTTTTCCCACATTATTGCCCATTTCCTTCCTCTCTGAAGCCTAAAGTTTAATTTAAAAAAATCACTTATTTCTCTAAACACATTCATGGCATTTCAAACTCAGGTATGTCCCAAATATTGCATGGATCATATTTACACTAAAAAAAACTATTTGCTGTTTATCTGAAATTCACATTTAACTGGGCATCCTGTATTTTATCTGGCAACTCTATGGCCTTACTGAAATGCCCTCCCTTCTCTATCCCCAGACACTCTTCCCCCAACTCCATTACTTTCTCCCATTTTACTCCTTTTTCTTAACAGCATCTCTCAAATTCCCCTTTCTCCATGAGGACTTTTACGCTTTTCATATCCAGATAAAAACTCTCTCATTTGATACTTTACTTCTCTTTAATCCCATACAGGCCCATGAGATTTGTAACTCTCATATGGTGTTATATCTTTCTGTGTCTTAGAGTTATTTTTCTGTGATGCAAAAAAGACTGTATATTTGTTGAAAATGTGAACTATATTTTCTTAACCTTTGTATCTCCTTTCTCAAACCAAATAAATGTTTGAAAAATTGCAGTGAAAATTTGTAGGATGCGGTCACCTGACTCATGATAGTTGTCAGCTGCAACATCTCCTATATCTAAATGATGGCTTTTAACCAAAGAGCAATTATTGCTATTAATGACCAGATGTGTCCTGCCTCTTGTCCCAACACGATGCAGCTGGCTGCAAACACTTATTCTCTCCAAGGCCCAGCCCTGTGGGTGCCAGAAGACTGTGTTTATCTTTCCTGAAAATGGCAGGCATGGAATGACTTCATTTGGGAACTACATTTAGTGGAGTATTTATACTCCTTAAACTGTCCTTCCTTTTGCCTTTCTCTGCTAACTCTTGTCTGGGCTTTTCTTTCAAAGTTCCACAATGCTTCTTTCCTGCATCTCCTGCCAAAGGTGAGCCCAGGGCCAGGTGGTTTTGGGGGGGCTACGTGAGAGCAGAGAATGGAATAGGTAGTGAAATCCTTCCAGCCCAATACTGGTCCACACTGGGACTCAGTTAGTGGGTGTACAGTGTGTATGTGGACTTGTGTGCGCACGCCGTAAGCACATACAGCGTAAGATGTACATGGCATATCATTTTAAGTAATGCTGATAACAATTGTATCATGGAGTTTAACCTATACCCAGGTGTATAAGTAGTTGAAACTATACTGTGCATCAGGCGGTATTCTAAGTGCTCTGCCTCTATTGTCATATTTGATCTGTACCACAACACTATGATCTATGGACTATTATTATGCTAATTTTATACATACCAACACTAGGAGATCTAAAGTAACTTTTCCTGTCTCATAATTGATTATTTACTTTTTAAAAGCAAGTCCAAACAGATACTCACATTGCAATTGGCTGATAACTTATCTACATTCTTTTATTCACATGTTTCTTGTTCCTTCTTTTCCCCCCATGGTAAATTTTTCTTAAAAAAAAAACATGTTTTTTTGTGATTACATCACCTTGCTGTAAATGTGTTCCTCTATGTGCTATATGTGAGGGTTGATCAGACTTCGGTTAGTTCTTTTGTTGTGCTCTGACAGGACTGCTTCATAAGCCATATTGTGTACTTCTGTCAGGAGACACAAAATGCCTGCCTCTGTCTTTGTGATGTGAAGATTGAGGAGTGGATTTAGGCATTGACAATCTCATCTACCCATTATAATCATCCCATTAATTTTGATGTAATTGTATTCGTTTGCTAGGGCTGCTGGAACAAAGTACCACAAAACGGGTACTTATCAACAGAAATTTATTGTCTCCCTGTTCTGGGGTTAGTGAGGTTGGTTTCGCTCGAGAGCTGTGAGGGAACAATCTATTCCAGGCCTTCTCTTCAGCATGTAGATGAGCTGACTTCTCCCGTGTCTCTTCATATCACCTTCCCTCTATGTGTCTCTCTGTGTCCTGTTTTTATAAGGACACCAGTCATACGGGATTAGGGCCCACTCTAATGATCTCACCTTAACTTGATTACCTCCATAAAGACCCTATCTCCATATACCATCACATTCTGAGGTACCAGGGCTTAGGTCTTCAAAATATGAATTTAGGGAGACACAATTCAGTCCATAACAGTAACAATTTTAGTAGCCACTGATAATCTTTGCTAAATTTATTTAGAGTTAACAAAATGGCAATGTTCTATCATTCCTTCTTTATTTATTAACTAGATTATCCTCTAAAGAACTTTCCCTCATCAATTATTTGGTAATCCTGAGGTAAATTTTGTGCAACGGAGGCAGGATAAATGCTTGACTGTTTCCCTTTACTTAGCAGTTTTCCAAACAAGTTACTCCCCTAGAACCCCTCAAATGTGACCACTGAGGTTGCCCTTTTGTTGGTTTTTGTGTGTGTTTGTGATCATTATGAATTCATGGGTTATAACAGGTGCCTCTGTTTCAATTCACTGCAGCTGTTCTTATTTTTGGTCTTCCCTTTGTCTTACCTTGGCCCTGTCGCAGCCCCTTTAAGTTGGCTCCTGAGCTCTTCCAACATGACCTCGGTAGTCATTGAGAGCTTCCTCGTCTTCTGATACATCAACTTGTACACTCTCTGCCTTAGAAGTGGAGACAGCAGGAGTTCACCTGAAATTTATTCAGTGTTATAAACCAATGTGTAAAAATGAAATAAAAATAAGTAAAAAAATTTAGAAAGAAACAAATTTAGGATTACAGGGCTATTATTCAACTTTTTTGATTTTGTATTTTGTTTCTTTTCTCTTCATTGAAAATATTGATTCCTAATGTATTAACATGATTATTTATTTACTTTAACCTATTAAATATATATATTAGATTTATATATATAGGTACATATGTGTGTATAATGTATATGCATATACACATATATGTGTATGTATGTATATATATTTTAAAAATAATTTTTAAATAAAAATACCAAGATTATTATTACTAATGACACAGTTACCAAAAACAGGTTAAGATTTCTTTGCAGTGGTTTTGTTTTTTTTTTTTTTTTGAGGAGGATCAGCCCTGAGCTAACATCTGCTGCCAATCCTCCTCTTTTTGCTGAGGAAGACTGACCCTGAGCTAACATCCGTGCCCATCTTCCTCTGCTGTATATGTGGGACGCCTGCCACAGCATGGCTTGACAAGCGGTGCCATGTCCACACTGGGGATCTGAACTGGCGAACCCAGGGCCGCCGAAGCAGAACGTGTGCACTTAACCGCTGCACCACTGGGCTGGCCCCTCTTTGCAGTGCTTTTTGTCTTTAGAATATATCCCATTAGGAACATAGGGTAGAATTTCTATGTTTTAACTCGCATTTTAGGTTTCAGTTTAGGAATAGCTCCTTACCGTATTGTTAAGCTACCACTTTACTTCATTTTGCTTTTGGTTTGGATTTTTAAATTTTGATTTAATTGTACTTCATAATTATATAAAACATTTACATGGTTGTAAGGTCAAACCATAAAACAAAAGAAGTCTTTCTTCCTTTGCTGTCCCAGTCCTCTCCTATTCTCTTCTTTCCCCATAGCATTTTCATTCGTTCTGAGATTTTCTTTCCATTCTAACAGACCCCTACATATGGTCATATTCCCACCCTTGCTAGAAGGTAGCAAGTACACCCACTACTCCTTAACCTGTAAAGTGACTTTTGCAAATCCACCATAAATGTTGAAAGCAGAGTTTTAACCCAAGTCTTCTCACTTCAGTCTACAGTCTTAGCCTCTGCACAAAGCAGCTTATTACTGTCCTGGGTAAGCATTTCTTTCCCTGCAGATCATTTCTGGGAAGACTGTTGTCCATGGATAATGCTTTCATTGCTCACCATAACAGAAATGAAAATAATTGCAGAGAGTACACAGCATAAATGGAAGTAGCTCTACCAAGTGTGTGAGCTTTATAAAATGTACACAATTTTGTCAGATTCTCTAACACATACTAATAACTCCAAATTCCAAAGAGAAGCTTCTAAGCTTCAGGTTTCAGAAATGAATCCAATGTTAACCAGAAATGTGTAGCCTGATGGGGATTTTGAGAACACCCTTACTGTGCTTGCTTCCCTAGCTCGGAATTGATTTTTTGATGTTCTTGACAATGCCTAACCATGGGTTGTGTGTGAGAATAAAATCAATGACTACATTTATTGAATATAAAAGAAAGACAGAGTTTCTCACTATTTCTTGGAGGATCAGCTCATCTTGCCTTGGCCTTTGTGATAAAGCAAAGTAAAAAGTAAAGGCAATTATTTTGATAATGCAGATCCAAAAGAAAATAACGCACCACTATTGATTTCTAAAGCAGTTTAGGGGTCCTACATATTTCCTATTAGCTCTCTACATTGATTGTACACCTGAAAAAGTTATTTCTCTCTCCTATAGACTTTCCCTGTATAGAGGCAGGTATGGTTACATTCGAGAGCCCTGGGCAGATTGCACAAGGCTTACCGCAAGATGTACTGGGCAAAAATATTGTCAGGTTGACTGCCGAGAATAAATACGTGGGCTGATGCAGGGTTGCAGAGGAGGGCTGCCTGATATTTACAAATGCATCCTGTTAAAAGAAGAAACTTGTTACTTCAAACGGAAGAGAGAAACAACAGGCCGTGTATAAAGATTAGGTAGCTCACTTTGTTACAAAGAATGCCTGGAGACTCGATAAAATTCCCACCAAAGAGCACGGTATTGTTATTCTCCTCACACTGCAGTTGACTTATGTTTTAGAAATTCATCAGTGGAGTACAGAGAAAACTATTTAAAATGTTCTCCAGTGAAAGGGCTGCTGTTTTTGCCTCTCAAAGCTTTTATTTATTTATTTATTTATTTTTAAAGATTTTATGTTTTCCTTTTTCTCCCCAAGGCCCCCCGATACATAGTTGTGTATTCTTCGTCATGGGTCCTTCTAGTTGTGGCATGTGGGACACTGCCTCAGCGTGGTTTGATGAGCAGTGCCATGTCCACACCCAGGATTCAAATCAACAAAACACTGGGCCGCCTGCAGCGGAGCGCGCGAACTTAACCACTGGGCCACGGGGCCAGCCCCTCAAAGTTTTTATTTTTAATATTCTTTCTTCATCCACTGATATATGGAAAACTTTATGACTACATGATGTTTGTTAGAATCCCTTTTTTGATAAATATGGTATCATGACTAATTGAAACATCAAATGAACAATTTAAATAATTATGCAGTTGCTATAGCTATTGCGTGACTGTGGAATGTGTGGATGTGTCATTATGATTAAACCTCCTTAATTAAATTAATGCAGAAGATTAAGTAAAAAGAGTGACCCTAAATTATCTAAAAAAGAACTGCATCTCCTCAAATTCTTAACCTTGATTCAGTCTCTTATGGAATAATTCCAAATGTGAGCTCTCAGGAAAGAAGAAAAGAACGAGAGAAAGAATGAAAGAAGGAGGAAGGAAGGAAGATGGAAAGCAACGAAGGAGGAAAAAAAAAAAAACAAGGAAAACCAAATATCTTAGAGATGTGCTATGAATTGTATAATATTACAAACCACACCACTTCCAAGATGCATAGGGTTTTGACAACTGTTTGTGAATTTTTTTTAGTAATCTTCTCCAGGACCCTCAATTTACTCCATTAAACCATCATTTTCAACTTCAGTATTTTAGTATCACTTCCATAATTTTTGCCACAACGGTATATCATCTAAAAATATTGACTCATGTTTTTACTTATGTGTGTGTACATCTATAAACACATATATATATATATTTTAAAGATTTTATTCTTTCCTTTTTCTCCCCAAAGCCCCCCGGGTACATAGCTGTATATTCTTGGTTGTGGATCCTTCTAGCTGTGGCATGTGGGATGCCGCCCCAGCGTGGCTCGATGAGCAGTGCCATGTCCGCGCCCAGGATTCGAACCAACGAAACACTGGGCCGCTTGCAGCGCAGCGCGCGAACTTAACCACTCAGCCACAGGGCCAGCCCCATAAACACATATATATTTTTAAAGGGAACATTTATTACCTCTTTACATGGAAAACTACAATTTTTTTTTTTTTTTTTTAAGATTGGCACCTAGGCTAACAACTGTTGCCAATCTTCCTTTTTTTTTTAAAGATTGGCACCTGAGCTAACAGCTGTTGCCAATCTTTTCGTTTTTTCCTGCTTTATTTCCCAACGCCCCCTCCCCGCCCCCGTACATAGTTGTATATCTTAGTTTCAGGTCCTTCTAGTTGTGGGACGTGGGACGCCGCCTCAACGTGGCCTGACAAGCGGAGCCATGTCCGCGCCCAGGATCTGAACCCTGGGCTGCCGGCAGCGGTGCGCATGAACTTAACCACTCAGCCACAGAGCCGGCCCCCAATTTTTTTAAAATACACATCAGCTAGGAATTTTATTAAAATTTAAAAATGCTCATTCATTGGGGCCGTCCCAGTGGCTCAGCAGTTAAGTTCTCACTTTCCACTTCTCGGCAGCCCGCAGTTCACCGGTTCAGATCCTGGGTACAGGCATGGCACTGCTTGGCACGCCATGCTGTGGTAGGCGTCCTTGTATAAAGTAGAGAAAGATGGGCATGGATGTTAGCTAAGGGCTAGTCTTCCTCAGCAAAAAGAGGAGGATTGACAGTAGTCAGCTCAGGGCTAATCTTCCACAAAGAAAAAAAAGATGTTCATTCATGTTCCATCTACAATGACCTTCCTTCATTTGTGGAACTAAGATAATATTACCTATCATATGGGGTATTATTAAGGTTAAATAAGTTAATAGCAGTAAAGGGCTTACAACACTCTCTGACACATAGTTAGGACCTGATGAGCACTGATTTCTCCTGTACAAACTTGTGGCATATGTACACATAGGTGATAAACACATACTTTTGACACAATAATGATCATCATCAAAATAAAGGCCTCAGTTTTCTTTACTAACCTTTCGAGGTGCCAAGTTAAAGCTAGCCTCTCTTTCAGTGTTATGTGTCTCAGATTGTGAAATGATCACCCTAGAAGATGCCAACTGGCTATATTGCAATTCAGCTTCTCATTTTGTATACCAAAGGGAAGCCAGAATGTGTTTTTCAAACCTCAAATTCCAGGTTGGTTTCTCTATCACAGATAATACTAAGCCTGATATGTCATTTTTCCGTTAAAATACAATAGAAAACATTTTCTTTAAGGCTAAATCTTTTAGAGAAAATATCAGCTTTTTTTTATGTCACCCTCAGTAATCTCATTTGTGTTGATAGTATATATTTACAGTAAACCTAATATTTCTTTATTACATCTAAAAGAAGTAATGAAACAAGGAGTACCATATTTACAAAATTAATGCCTCATCCTTTTGAGTGTTCAACCCCCACAAAACATATTTGGGGGAAAAAAAATGCTTTCCTACATAACCCACTCTCCCCACACACCCACCCGTTTGGAAAGTAGCGAGTGCTGTTTATCTGAGTAGAACATGCTTTGTTTGTTCCAGGACATAGCCAGTTACATTAAAGGAACAGCTCCTTGCCCAGTGAATTAATACCTGCTTTTCTATATCTTCTAGGAAAATTTTAGGTTCATCTTTCCTAAACCTTTTTTCTTCTTTTTAATAAAGATGAGGATGGACCTATTGGATTAAAGCCAACCTGTAATGAAATTAAAGAGCTGGAGTTGTTAGAGTGGCTGGATTCATTTTCTTCTAATTGCCAAGTATGGTAGGCACTTCAATAACAGTAAGAACAATAATAAATAATGTAAGTGGGATTTTAATTTTTTATTAAATCCTCACATTCTTACTCTGTTCTTTCAGACTTATATAAAGTTGCTTCATGCAGAGTTTTTTGTTCTTCCTAAACATAAAAAGATTACTGAAGATGGAGAAATGTATTTCTCTAGAAACAAAACGATGAATAGATTTGATAATCTAGATTACTACACTTCAATAACTAAAGTGGAATTCTGAAGATTAATGAGTGCCACTTAAGTGATGTGAACATATATATGTTATTTCCTTATTTCTCCTGTCTCAGTTCAAAAGTGGACAATCCCAGGAAAGAGGAACTTTATCTCTTGAAGTTGAAATAATTTTGTATCTCTTCAATAGGATTACTTTTAAGAGTCCAAACTTATTTGTATTTATTATACCCATTGCTTAACTCAGATGGTATGCTATTGACAGACCAGAATCAGATAGAAGAACCATTCAACTTCTATCTTACTTCTACCCTATCGAGGAAGGAGACTCATGCTCTATTTGGAATGGCTAAAGCAAAGATGATTTAGAAACTATGGAAAACAAAATAATTAAGAAATTAAAAGAGGACATTTAGTTATTCAGAGGACATTAGTTAAAGCAGTGCACTGATAGATTTGCTCACAGTTTGAATCTAGGCTGTGAAAGAAATAGAGTAAGTCAATGATGATTTTAAAATTTTTGACTTGAGGAAAGGACAGAGTTCAGAAAACTTTAAACAAAATTCTTCTGGGGAAAAATTAACCTCTGTTTGGGCGATATTATATTTGAAATGCCTGTAGACTTGCGAGTGGAGAGGTTGATTGGCAGTTAGATGCCAAAACTTGAGATTCGGAAGGGAGATCTGGATTCAGATACATAACTATATAGATGGCCTTTAGAACCATGTGAATGGATGATATCACCAAGCAATGAGCATAGATGGGTTGGAGATGAGACTCAATATCAAGAAAAAGGAGAAGTTCTCCAATATTTAGAGTTAATAAGAGGGGAAAAAATAGCAAAGGAAACTAAAAAGAAGCAGCCAGTGAAAGCAGGGGGGGAAGCCAGGAGAGTGTGGTTTCCGTGAAGCCCAGGGAAGAGAGTGCTCCAAGGAGGTGAGACTAATCAATTGCGTCGTGTTCCCCATCAGAAGAATTTATTGTGTCTTTGACATGACCAAACTGAGTGCAATGTGGAGGAAATAATCTAACTGGAATAGATTCAAGAGAGAAAGGGAGGAGTGAAATTGTAAACAACGGGCCTATTGTGTGCTGTTGATATAGATACATTGGAGAAGGAAAATTTGATAATTTGAGAGAGAGAGTGAAGAGATACTGGGGCAATGTCCTTGAAGAGAAGAGAAGGTATGAGATCTACTGCAAAAGTGAAGGCTTAGCCTTAGACAGTAGCATGAACAGTTTATTCTTTGTAATAAGAGAGAAGGCAGAGTCTATGGGTACAAACTTGAATAGATCAATATGGTGGTAGCATTTAATCATCACAATGACTTCTTAAGACAGGTGTTCCCATTTTCTCCCATTTAAAATGAGGAAAACTGAGGCACCAACAAGTTAAATAACTTACCTAAGATCATATAGCTGGAAAGTGACTGAGCTATAATTTGAAACCAAGCAATCTAACTTCATGGCCTAAATGCTTAACCACTATTCTAATAGAAATACAGCATTCAGCCCAAGGTCAGGTCTCAGCTGGACTACTTTTATGAGTCCTGGATTACACATTTTGAGAACAGCATTGACAATCCAGAGATACACAACCAGGATAGCAAAGGACTTGAAACTCTGTCCCTGTGCAGATAACGAAGCTCTAAAGAAGCTCTGAGGATTATCACCCTTAGACCTTTTTATCTTTAAAGCCACAGATGAGATACCAATATAGTTGCTTGTGCTTAAAAACGTAAGAAAAACAGAAACCACGGTTTTAAAATAATATTTGAAAAAAACAAGAGGAAAATATAGAAGGAACTTATTTTACCTTGGCTGACATTAAGCCTAGAGAGTGAAGAAATTTGATGACTGACCTGAAATATTTGAAAAGCAGCTATTTCAAAGAAAGTTTAGATTTTTCCTGTGTTAATTCCAGCAGAAGACCAATGACCAACATTTGGACCTTTCAAGGACCATGTCAGTTCCGTTTGCCTGCCTTTATGAGCCTAAAGTGAAAAAAGTTCACTATAAACATTTATCCTACATTTAAAAAGAGAATTAATGCCTTCTTACTAGTATCTCTCCAGAGTTAGATAGATTGATGGAAAGGAAAGAACTTGAGTTTTAGAATCAGAAAAACACGCCCCATAATTTACTGGTTGCATGCCTCAAGACTCAACCTCTCTGAACCTCAGTTTCCTCATTTATAAAATGTCTGTAGTGATATCCATCTTTCTTTCAGGTTTTTATAAGACTAACGGGTGGTTTTTGTTTTTTTGTTCATTTTGTTTATTTTTCTCTTACCCGTCTCTCACACTGGACTCTCCAGTGTTAGGAAAATTAGACCCAGCTTGGATGAGCACAAATACATATCAAAGATGTTGCATAGGGGATTCTGATCCTGAGCATGAGGTTGATTAAATGGATTATTGGGGGCATTATAACTGCATATTGCTATAGAACTAAGAGAAACATTATTCACAGAGATTAAAAGCAAAGACGTTAGAGGAAGACAGTCCCTGGATATAATCACATAAATCTCCGATATGTCAGTAATATAACCTTGGACATGTCAATTAACCTGTCTATGCCACAGTTTCTTTATTAGGGTCTTAATAGTACCAATGGGGAATGATTGATGAGATAATTAAATAAGAAATGCATTTAAAATGCATAGCAAATTGTCTGTCATATAGTAAGCACTCAATAAATTGTGGCTTATTCTTATTCTTAGGGACTGTTCTGTGAGTTAAGAGCCTATCTCTTTAAAGTGTTGTTCCACTTCCTTAGGAGGCACTGCTGCTTTCGAGTTTAAATGGAAGGCTCTTTCATGGCCCTTATAGAATCACTTGGATTACCTTTGATGATATCTGCTCCCAGCCCTTTAGAATCTCTCTAGGTTTGTTCAAACTGGACAATGAAGAGGAATTTCATTCTTTTCTATGCTCTGAGTTTTTTGAGTCATTGGATTAGTGGGGTCAGAGAAGAATGAAGCCATTATCTTGGTGCAGGAAACTCTGTTATTGCTCATTATTTTCAAGTATTATATACTTTCGTCCTTTGTGTCATGGGATAATTCTGTACTAAGGAAACCGTATGTGCTGAAAATATGGAGTCATTTTTATTCACCCCATATAAAAAGGGCAATGAGGAATGCCATTTTTAGAAAAAGATAAAGAGTCTTTGAAGATCAGCCTGTTTTGTGTCTTTTATCTAGAAATACATGTGCCAAATGAGATGCCAAGAGATTTGGTTTCTGCTAAGAACCTTAAGAAAATTAGGGACTATGGTTGAATGTAGCATTTATGGTTTGATATAGAGAAAATAAAGTGTATGAGTTGCTTTGCTCCAGATTCCACTTTCACATTCTGTTTTTATTGTTAAGAAATTTAAAATATTACTACTTCATGACCGTGAGAATGATGAGCCATACTCTTAAGTCATTGACTTCTTTCAAAAAGGATGTTCTACTCATTTTCAATGTCTGAGAAAAGTCAAAAGGAAACAATAGCAAAATAATTATTATGTAATTAGGCATGTCCTAAATAAAATGGACAACTAGCATCCAGTTGAACAGGCGTGCTGCTAACAGTGCCATCTCTGCAATACCCCAGGGTCTGAAATGGTGCTAGAGAAAGCTTTCTCCCCTGACCTTCCAAGCCGCAGGAACAAGGATGTTAGAGGCAAGAGCTCACTAGTCTGTGCTCTGACGCTATTCCCTGGTTGTCATGTCTTTTCCTGACTCTATTAGGAGAATCAAGAATTGGCCCTGGGAGCAAACAAGCCTAGACTCTGAATCATAGTGCATCCACCAGAACTTTGGGATCCACCTAGTAAAATAAGATTATGAATTCAAGTTAAAGTTTGGAATTTAAGGGAATATTAGTCCTCCTCTATAAGCCAGAGTCACTGATGAGCATCCGGAACATAGCAAGGCATGTTCCCTCTCTGTTGTGTATCCTGTACTTTCCCTCCACTCCAAATGTTGTAGAAACTGAGGCGAAGCTCCTCATTGTTCTAACAGAGCTTTAGGAACAAAATCACAACAATCACGGGGTGACAAAACTGGCAATGTGACTGCTTCCAGAACTAGAATACCAGGCCAAGGCAACTAGTATGCCAGGAGAAGTCAGAGGTAATTCTAGTCCAATTACCTGGGTCTCTGAGGTGGCCAGGTCCTTGCTTATTGCAACGCGCCTGGTCTCGAGAGCTGGGATGCAGCACTAGACGGTGGTTGCAAGCACACACTCTTAGCAAGGTTTAGCCTGGCCTTGCCCATAGCTAGATGATCAGCTAGATGTCCTTAGGCCATATTCTAAACTTTGTGGATCTCAGTTTTCTCCTTTGAGATGTGGAAATTGAAAATAATAGCTACTTCATAGGGTTCTTCTTAGAATTAAAGGTGAAAATGCATGCAAAACGCTTAGTATAGGGCCTGGCACATTAGTAAAAATTCAACAAATAAGTACTGTCATTATTATTAGCTGTTTATTATTTCCATCCTAAGATTCTTCAGGATCTTAGGGTATATCCATTAGCTTATCAATTAGCTTATGCATTCATTTAATACTTCACTCTACATATAACTGCTGAGAAACCACTACACATAAGGTACTGTGCTAAGTGCTGTTATAACAAAAATTTTCAAGACCATTAAACAAAAAGAAGAGGCAGCTGCTACCATTTGGGGAAAAGAATGAAGAATTTTGTTTCTAGTGTCTCTATGGTACATGACTCATCACCCAGCAGCGTAGGAGACATGCTCCTCATGGTTAAATCACCTCTTCTCCGTGCAGAAAATGCACAGAAACCCTAAGACTTGCACCACCATCTCTGATGCTCTGAGCAGACACTCTGCTCCACCTATGCGGAGAGGGGGGCCTTTCTTTTATTTTACGTTTTCTTAAGAGTTCAGGTACTGACAAAAAGGGACCAACATTCATTTTAAAAGTGTGCTCTTTGCCCAGATACACACAATAATAGCACAGTAGCACAGGCATGAATCACAATCTCTTTTTCTGCCTAAAACTTCTTATGCAGAAAGACCCCCTGATACAGAGAATGTTCAAGTACTTTTGTAGTCACAGATGCTGCTTACCTAGTGGAGATGTCTTCCAGCAAAATCTGCTCCTAAGTGAATTTGTACTGTGCATACTCTATTTTCCCATTGACTGACTTAGCTGGAAATGATCTTTGAATATAGTGACAGTCACATTAAAATTGAAGCAATATGTTAAGATATTATATGTTTGAATAGAGAAAAATATTTCTTTTTCTTTTTTTGAGGAACATCAGCCCTGCGCTAACAACTGCCAATCCTCTTCTTTTTCCTGAGGAAGACTGGCCCTGAGCTAACATCCATGCCCATTTTCCTCTACATTATATGTGGGATGCCTATCACGGCATGGCTTGATGAGCAGTGCCATGTCCGTACCCGGATCCGAAATGGCAGACTCCGGGCCGGCAAAGCAGAACATGTGCACTTAACCGCTACACCACCGGGCCGGTCCCAAAATATTTCTGATAAAATAACATTAATGTTAAAAACAATAATAAAAATATCACAAGGTACTCACATCACAAGACAAAAATACTATCAAGTATCCCATAAAACGTAATCGTTTGCCTCACAGCACCTTTCATATTCTTCCTATTCTAGAGAAGGCAAACCTCTAGACAGTTATTTGGCTGCTTTTAAAATTTTCTTTGAATCAACTTAACATTTGTAAATTTACGATTAAGTATATTTACCTTTATGAGATTTCTCTTCACTTGAGCTTTCTGATTTCTTTCTAAATGTCTTGCTAAGTCCTGTATAATTTTGGATGGGGGCTAATAACTATTGCAATAAATAACAGTTACTATTTATTAGGTAATATTAACTGCCAAGAACAATTGTAACATTTAATGCTTGCATCAGTTCCAGGAGGCAATGTTACACTTTCTCTCACAACAAATGAGGAAACTAGAGTTCAAAGAGGTTAGATAACCAACCCAACACTTTTCTACAGAGCGCATCAACTTTACCAGAATAGTATCTGGCTTTGTATTGCAAGTTCACCCCATTGTCTGTGGAAGTATCATTATCTGGCAATCAGCGAGTATCTGAAAGACTATAGACAAATAATTTATTGTGTCTGCATCATCTTCTCTCTTTCTGGTTTAATAGATCATTGAACTTTTACTGGTGTATTCATCGGACTTTTAGGACCTCACGTATTATTTGCTAATCTTTGCAAAGCTCTTTTATTGGGGGACATGAGCCAGCTTGTAGAATTTAAATCACTACAAACATTTCTAGTCATATATTTGTGTGGCATTGTTTCTCAATTTGTTCTTCTAGTTCATAATCTTGAATTAAATAATCCAAAACTAAGTGTAGAGTGTCCAAAAAGGCAGTTTATATGTTATATGTCAAACTCTCAATACTCTGATAATCAAAAGTCTTTTTGATTTCAGGAAATCACATGGAAATAGTAGAGTTTTCCAATGTACACCTTGTAAATATCTGTGAACGAGATATTAACATGGCAGCCATGGTGATCTAAAAGAAGACTGCATATTTTTGTTATCATTGGACTCTATTTAATTTATATACAAACCTTGGATAAAAATAGACATGATGGTTTTAAGTAATCTGGGAAGCCAATATGTTTTATATCAAGGATACATCTGCTAAGGTTGGAGAAGTTTAATTAAACTTATGACATCTCCATCCAAGACCCCCAAATAACCTCCTAGAATTAAGTCAACTTCATTCATTTGACCAGCTGATCCAGAATGACTTGCCAACAATGTTCACAGTACAGGTTCCCTATGTGCCTAGAATCCTATTTCTTTTCCAATCTCAGCAGGAATAGGGACAAAGAAAAGGCAAAACTTACAAAAAGTAAATCATGCGAGCAAACAAAACAAAAAAAGTCCAATCAATTAAGGGAAATATTTCACTTTTCCTTGATATCGATATTTCCAGATCAACACGTATTTCCTTCATACTTAGAAGTCAAAGCATAATTATAAATCATCTAGTAAATTAATTTACTGATATAGTCTCTAAACAAAGATTTTTGCTTTTTTCAGAAAGTTAATACTGTTATTAGCCTAAACAAGACTCTGGCCAAGTTAGGGTAAAGTAATAATGAATGCCTCCAAATTTTGTATAGACTGCATTAGAGATGCTAAGTTTGGCCTGGTTTCAGATCTAAGATGGGACTCAGATCACTGGTGTGCTATTTTATTTATTTTTGTTGTTTTACTAACTTTTGCGGTTTTTATTTTATGGAGAATTCTAAAAGATTGAGAAAACAGAAATGATATTCTTTCAGCTTCTGGATGTACATACACATATATATTTTGAAATTACACAAGTGATTTTTGAACATCATATTTAAATTTATCTTGTGCTGTAGAAGTCTATAGTTAATGTACATCTCTAGTACCTTTACAAATGTGACAGGATCCTCTGCTTTGACTATCCTCTGCATTTCTTCCAATCCTTGTTGTCAAGAATTTTAATTACAGCCTATTTTTGATCACATAAACTTATCATGATTACTGTGATTTTCTAAAAATCAATACTGCTGGTATTTACCACCAGGTATTACTAATTTTTATTGTTGTTCACTCTTGCTTCTTTCACTCCCTGACTTCCTTTTCTTTTTATTTTCCTTCTTTCTGGAATGTAATTGGCAAGAGTCTGGTTTATATACCAGAAAATTCTTTGTTTCATCTGAGTTCTTGAATTGGACTTTGGGTATAAAATTCTACTTTTGTGTGTGTGTCTGTGAGGAAGAGTGGCCCTGAGCTAACATCTGTGCCCATCTTCCTCTATTTTATGTGAGACGCTGCCACAGCATGGCCTCACAAGCAGTGCTAGGTCCGAGCCCGGGATCCAAACCTGCTAACCTAGGGGCCTCCATAGTGGAGCCTGCAAACTTAACCACTATGCCACTGGGCTGGCCCAAAATTCTGCTTTTAAAGATATTTTTAGGGGCCAGCCCCGTGGCCGAGTGGTTACATTCACGCACTCCACTTCAGCAGCCTGGTTTCACCAGTTCAGATCCCAGGCACCTCTCATCAGGCCATGCTGAGGTGGTGTCCCACAGAGCACAACCATAGGCACTCACAACTAGAATATACAGCTATGTACTGGAGGGCTTTGGGGAGAAGAAGAAGGAGAAAGAAAAAAGATTGACAACACGTGTTAGCTCAGGTGCCAATCCTAAAAGAAAAAAAGATATTTTCACTCAGCACTTTGGAGGTTCATTTCCACTGTCTTTTGAAGTACATTTCTAATTTTTAGAAAAACCCTCATTTTTTCTATTATACTTCAGAATTTTCTTTCTGTCATTGATTCTACACTTGATTTGACTGTAATGTGCTTTGGTGTGGGATTTTTTGGTGATTTTTTTTTCTTTTTAAGCCTACCCAGAATTCTAGGATATTTTATTCAAATTTAAAATGCATGTATTTTATTAATTCTAGTAAATTCTCAGCTACCATATCTCCGAGTGTTGGTTTATCACCATTCTCCTTATTCTCTCCTTCTATAGCTCTTATCAGGCTTATATTGGAGATTCTGGATCTATTTTATTCATATTTCTTCATATTTTTTATAATTTCAATATTTTTACTTTTTTTGTACTGAATTCTGGTGCATTTCCTCAACTTTAGTTTTTAGCTCAATAATTAAGGCTTCGGTTGTGTCCAATGTGCCACTTGGCTCATCATTTGGAACTTTTATTTCAATACCAGCTTTTAATTTCCAAGTTTTCTAATAAATTCTCTTAAATAACGACCTAAATAATTATTTTTTCTTTATGGTTTTTACTCTTTTATCTATTTAGTATTATTAATTATTTGTAAACCAAAGGCCTTTCGGATTGCAGTAGAGTATGGCAGCTAAGAACATAAGCACTGGACTTGGATGCCTCAGCTCTAATTCTGGCTCCACAGCTTACTACCTTTCCGCTCTGGACTAGTTACTTAACATCTCTGTCTTTCAGTTTCCTCACCCATAAGAGGGTGAAAATAATAAAATTTATCTCATAGGGTTGTCAGTAAGATAATGAGATATATATGTAGAGCATTTAGTATAGTTCTATAATTAGTGCTCATGAACAACAGCTATTGTGGTTGTTATTAGTATGATTGTGATTACTATTTCCTCAAGTATAAGATTTCATAGTATTTTTCTTCTCTGTGGGTTTGGTAAATTTTGTTGATTAGCTCATCTTCCAAAGACGATTACTCCTGCAAGCATGCTGAGTTTTTTGTTTGTTTATTTGTTTAATGTTTATTTAATTTTTTTAAATTATTTTTAATTTTTTGGTGAGGAAGATTGGCCCTGAGCTGACATCTGTTGCCAATCTTCCTCTTTTTTGCTTGAGGAAGATTAGTGCTGAGATAATATCCATGCCAATTTCCTCTATTTTGTATGTGGGACACCTGCACAGCATGGCTTGATGAGCAGTGTATAGGTCCCTGCCCAGGATAGAAACCCATGAACCCCCAGCCACCAAAGTGGATCACGTAAGCTTAATCACTATGCCACTGGGCTGGCACCACATTCTGGGTTTTAATGACCTCATAGTAGGGGAGGCTTATGGAAGCTTCAGCCCCAAACTTATAAAGGGGAATGACTGTACCCATATCTTGCTAATGACTACTTAGTTCAGGGCTCTGACCCTGGTAAGATGGCCCAGGTCTCAGCCTTTTCCTTGACTCTACAGTAGGACACAATCTAGGATGGTGGCCCCAACCAGAGCAGAAACTCAACCCAGATACAGCGCTTGGGAGCACAAATGGCATAGTTTTAGGCGCCGTTTTTGCTTAGACCCTATGACTAGAAGCACTGATAACTTTGCACCCAAAAGTGAGTGATCTTGTATTGGAGGCTAAAAGGACTTGTTCATGGGAACATGTGAGACATTTCCTAGGATATCCCAGAAAATTGTCAGAGAGACTTCTGGAGTAAGTATTTTTTTGGAGGGGGCTGATAATCAGGTATGCTACTAATTAATATTAACACAATGCCTTTTAAACTCCAGGATAATATGATGCAGTGAAGCATGAGAATTAGAGATCCACAGTTTCACATTACAGAAAATAAAGCATGACGTTTAAATTTTCAAAGAATGAGAAATCTTTTCTAATGTTTTTAATCGATGAGCAAATGATCCTATAGAATCTCATGTTTACCGAGGAGTACCAACCATGTTATAAAGTTCCCTTTATATTTAGGAAAGAAGAAATTTTGCTTCTTATGTGAGTAGAGAACATTAGTAGGCTCAAAAGATAAAATCTTATTTCATGACGCTGTGAGTAGATTTAATGTGGAATTTTGTTATAATTCTCTGGTCCTTGTTTGTTAAAATTGTAATGTTGCACTTCATATGTTATACAAAAGTTGATGCAAAAATTTGAGTTATTTATTCCTATCTGCATTCCCTAACAAGATTCAAATCAGGAAAAGGGGTGGAGCTAACTAATGATAAGGAAAGCAAGGTAAATAAATTGCTTTAATATTTAGAAAACAATATGACATTATATGTTCATGAAAAGACTCTGTTTCCAGTGCTATAGCAGTGCGGACTCTAGGATTATAGTTCAGAGATTTTTACATATTGCTTTTATAAGCTAAACCCCAACCCATAAAGCAGACCTCACACGTAAATTCCAAAGGAAATAGGATTCTTTGCCATGTCTGTAGATACTGTTATGCCAATTATTTATGGCAGCAGTTTCATGGATATCAAAAGCATGTAAGAAACTCTACACTTCATCTACGTGCTTTTTCACTTTAATCTCTTCACCTAGTTCTCCACAAGCCCTCAACTGCAACTTCTGACCTAATAGTTATCCCAGTTCTTGGCCCCTTCCCAATTCACCCACAGTAGACCCTTGTTCGATCAGGATGTGATAGTTGGCTACTAAAATCTGATTCTCACTACACTTTAAAATCTTCCACCATCTCCAGAAAGCTGCCAGCCACCTTTGGTCAGTCTAATATCTACTTCCTAGTTTCCATTCCTGGACACCAGAATAACACTGGAGGAAACCACCCTCTCTCTATATAACCCCTACACTGTACCAAAACAGCTATCCTTTTAGTCATTAGTCATCTCATAACTACTAGACCCAATGACCTGTCTTCTGTCTTATGAGTGTGTGTTGTGTCTCCAATTAGATTATCAGATTATTCAGGACAGAGATATTTCTCTATTTCCTTAAGAATTAGTTTGTTGCAAAAAATGTAGTATTGTTTTAATGAATGAATGGCTAGACGGATGAATGAATGGTTGAATGGATCAAAGAATGATTAGGTTTCCCCCAAAGGACAATAAGATCTTTGTTGCTCCATCTCACCCTGCATCACCTCACTGTGAGTCATGCCTTGTAGAGGTAGAACAGCTTTCAGCACTAGACTGAAGTGATGTCAAGCCCTGCTCAGCTAAGTCCTTTCCCCAGTTTACTTAGTTTCCTTTTAACAACTTTGGTTGTACTCCCATGAGCTAGATCAGACTATAGAAACCAATTCAAGTTCAAGGGTCAGATAAAATCATGAGGTGTACTCATCTAAGGTCACTTTGCCTTGGTTTTGCTCCTCAGTCAACAAAGCTTAGGATGGCATGAGTGACCATGGCTCCCATGTGCCGCCTGGGTGTATCATGATGAAACATCTAAAGTTTGATGGCTTCCATGGTCCTTGCTGTGGGAAGGAATCATGAGATCAGAGAATTCCAGACACGCAGGATTTTTTAATATTACGTCTTTTAGGCAGAGTAGTTGGAGAGCAGGTCAGGACTTAGAGATCCACCTTATTACCACAAAACCATTATTTTGCTATATCACGGTTATGTGTTTCACTTTTTATTTCTTCCTGAGCCATGGCTTGGGTTACAGAGCAACAAGCCTAACATATCTGCTTTCATTCCTCTAAAATAGGCGTTAGATTTATTTTTAATTTGATATATTTCCATGGTGCCTCAAAGAATGTTCTGCTTATGTTTGCAATACTCTTTTCATTTTCCTTTGCCAAGGAGTCATTTTCTCAATGCCCATCTCTGTGCTTTTATAAAAATGACCAGTCCTTGGAACATAAAAGTTAACAATATCCTTCAATTTCTCCACTGGACGCACTTCCTCACAAGATTATTCATAGGCAGGAGCATCACCGAAGAGCTCCTCCAGTTCTTCCCGAAAAAGGTGACCTTCTTTCCCTTAGCCCTCTTCCTTCCTCCGAAATAAATTCATAGAAGGAACGAAGACTACTGCTTCTTGGAAAACTGTACCACCTCCCCACCGTGGAGTAAAAGGCCACAGCTTATGTGAAATCAGTCATATAAAGGAATGAATTAAATTTCAGCCTCAAATCTAAAGGCCAACATTAAAACTTCCTGACATAAGATAAATGGAACCATCTGCTGCTTATTCTCCTTGTTGTAACAGATAGTGTGGTGTATTATTAAGTGGGGTGATGGAATCATATGAAACTGTGTTCATGTCCTGACTCTTCCTATCACCTGTGACACTTTGGAGTATGCAATCTCCCAGTACTTCAGTTTCCTCATCTGAAACTGCTAATAACACAACTCACAAGATTTTCTGATTATGTATCATTGTGTGTAAAGCGTCCAACAAATAGTAAGAGTTCAATAAATGATAGTTATTGACCCCTTTTTTAAAAAATGCAATATCAAGGAATGGAAACTGATCAAATATTGGCCTGTAGATCCCAGTTCTCAAGTACTGAGGCAAAGTACCTTAAAGTTAACAGGAACAGATTGCTCCTCTCTTTAGAACATGATCCTTCTGTTCATATGTCTCCTGGAGGAGTACCATTTGTGGCTATGCTATACTTAACCAGGAGGAAACATCAAATGATGTTCAAAACTGATCATGACTGGCCTATATATAGCTTTTTCCAGAAGGTCCCCAAAGTGATTAATTAAATGTCTTCTCAAACACTGTATGAACCCATAATATTGCACCGACACTGAGCACCTCTCTTAAAATGTCTTAACAACATTAAATTCTATTCTAACATAGAATTTTTGGTCAACATTTCCTGAATGTGCTTTCAGTTTTACAAAATCAAGGAACTAACTGGTGGGAGGAGTGTTTCAAAACAAACATCACTGAAGCAAACCTGTGGAGTGAGTCCTGACTCTGTCTTGTAATGACTATGCTGAGAGGATCTTTTGGCTGTCTGTCAGAAAGTCAGTAACAGTGGACTGAGCACATCGCATGCATGCTAAGTATAAGAACATGCACCCCACATCACAGAAAGGTGCCCATCTGTCATTTTTAATTTGGCTAAAATTAGAAAGGCTGGTGTAAACATTAATTTATGGTGGAAACTTGGCTGAAAACTTTTGGGTGGTCTCAAATGTACTTGAAAAAGATCCCCAACAGCTCAAGAGATATAGTGTCTAGTAACAGGAGACATTAGTGCCCAGGGTCCATGCATTTTGGAAGTCTCATGAAACTATGCATATTTCTAACCAATTACTTTTCTGAAGCTTTAAGGGACACCGCCTTTCCCAAATTGACAGTTATATACAGGCAATGACCATGGAATGCAGAAATTATCTATTATGGAAAAATAAAAGTAACGTCCTCCTAAGCAAAAGCATTTTCAGCTAAAGAGGACAATATTAATTCCATTACATTATTTATAGTTGGTTCCCTTATTGGAGAGACGCTTTGGCATTGTTGTCAGTTAGCTCTTAGAGATGCTTAATCTAAACTGTGAAACCATAGTAGCTAACAACTGAATAAAACATTAGATTTTATTGAATGTTTGCTATATGCCAGGCACTAAAGAAAATAGTTTGTATGGATTATCTTATTGCATTCTCACAAAATCTCTCTAAGGGAAACTAATATCACTATTTTAAATGAGGAAATGATGGCCAGAGGGTGGTTAAGTAACTTTCAAAAGATTGCACACATAGTAAATAGTGGATGAACTATTAGGAAGAGGTAGGAACTGCGACTCCAGTGCTTTTAGCCCTGCATTTAGCCTTTGTCCTAAACAACTTCTCTAATCTGCAAAGCATGCTTACCTACAGGTCACAGATGATCCTCTTAACAAGCGGCAAAGCTGGAACCCACATCCAACTTTCACTTAAAGTCACTCAAAATTGTTAAGAAATTAAACTAAATCCACACTAGGAAATAAATGTTTCTTTTAGTGGGACCCACTGCATATATATATGCATATTAAACATGATTATAAATTAATTGTATCCTGAATAAAACCTAGATCCAACTACATTTTGTCTCCTCCACTGTTACTCTCTCTCTAGTTGGAACCACCATCCCTTCTTGCCTGAAAATGCCTGCCCTCATTCCTTTACAACAGCAGCTTTTTCTGGAAAAGCAGATATTTCTGAGAAGCTGGTATAAGATATGAGCACTGCATTTGCTCATGCATTTTTACATGCACTGGCTCGTGCCCAATTTTGCATGAAATTTTGTAGACCCTCTCAGGTTGAGATTCCTCCATTAAATTTTTAGCTCTTCCTCCAGTCTATTAGATGCACAGCAGCCATTACGATGCTTAAAACAGAGGTCAAGTCATGTCATTTCTCTACTAAAAACCCTCCAGTGACTTCTCACTTTGCTCCAAAAAGAATCCAAAATGAGACACCACATGATCTGACCCCAGGGTGCGTCATTTCCTCCATCTTCCCTTCAATCACGTCACTCTGGTCACAAAGGCCTTCTTGCTCATGTACACCAAGCTGACTCCTGCCTAGAGCCCTTGTTCTCATTATTCCCTCTGCTTAGAAGGCTCTTCCTCCAAAAGTCCACAAAGCTGGCTCCTCCACCCAGATCCCACAATGCCAGCTGATCACAGAGTCTTTTATCACTCTCTCTTCTTGCCTTGATTTGTTTTTTGTCTTAGCAACTATAACCAATTTTCAAATCATGTATTTGTCTGTAGTTTGCTTCCTGTCTCACACAAAATTTAAATCTAAATGAATCTCTTCCCTGGTCAAATTAAATACTTTTTTTTTTAAAGGCACTGACATTTATTTGTCTTCAAAGCTGGTTCAGAATTAGTTCACAAACCACTCTATGAGATTAATTTCATTACTCTGCAGTCACTTTAGAATTTTTTAAAAAATGCAAGGTAGCATTTTTTTAGATTGATAACCCATTTTATTCACCAGGTGTGTTTCTGGTTGATTTTTCACCCAAATATGATTGACCTTAAAAAGGGAAAATTGTATTTTGGGTGCCAAGGTAAATGATGCTGCGCTTGTTGGCCTGCGATCAATAGTCCTCTCTGAACATTCTTATATATCAAAAAACATTGTTACTCTTGGAGTTCATGGGTTTGTCAGAAATCCGATATACTTTAGAGAGAAAATCAAGAAACCATCCCCTCTGTTCCCTCTTCTATGATGCGTGACATTGAAGACTGGTCCAAAAGATTCTAAAAGGGGCATAAAAGAAGCTTATTATTGAGCTAAGGTAGACTTCATTAAATAATAACATTTTGTTTAAAGATCACTGATAGTACAAAGAAAGTATTCAAACTTTCTTTGTGCTGAAGTCGGTATGTAATTTCCTGCATATATAAATTCAACCTGCTTTGGGTTTGGGGGTTATAATAAATGTCCATCTACATGAGGCAAATACCTTATGAAGTTAATCTCTACTTGTCTATTTAACAAACTTTCCCGGAGCACCAACTATGTGCCAGCAGACTTACTGGTAGCTGGACGTACAAAGGTGAGTGATACACAGGTTTTAGAGGGAGAGAGAATCTGGGAAAGAAGTAAGCGCAGTACAATGTACAAAGAATCCTGGGAGTGGAAATGTACAAAATGGCATAGGGCCACAAAAGAGCAGGAGCCCAAGTCTTCCAAGGAAAATGAAGAACAGCACAGAGATTTCTGAAGAAGGTGATATTTGAGCTCAGTTGTGAGGGATGCTGAAAATGTTACCAAAAGAGAAGAGGTCAGGGGAAGGAAACAGCTATCAGTCAATGAAATCCTTGGAAAGTCTTGGAGTGGAGGGAGAATACCACATATGGGTTAAATGCAAGAGTCAAGCCTGCGAGGGTAAGTGGAGTCCTTAGACATAGAATTATGGCAGTGATGAGCAACCCAAGTTCAGGATGCAGGAAAATGAATGTTTCAGAATTGTTTTTTAACAGGACATTTTCCTAAGAGGATGAAGCAAAGGAAGAGCGAGGCTGTGCTGGATTTTTTCGCAGCCGACTTGCATTTCTAAACAAGAGTTTTGTTAAGGAGCTAGGTATTTTTATCCACAGATTCAAAAAGTCTGCCTCCCAAACCACACTAGGTTATGAGTTCCTAAAGGTAGAGTACATGGTCTTATTCATCTTTCTTTCCCCAGTACCTAGCAGAGTTCCTGGAACTGTAGGTGCTCAATAAATAATGTTTTAATTGAATCAGACTGTTACGTTATTTTTTAATGCACTGAGCTTCCAGGCTCTGTGGTACAGCACACTATAAGACAAAGATGGAAACATCCTTAAGCCTTTCAGTGGTGTCCAGTGGCCTGTCTTTGGTAAGAAGCAGCTTATGCTGGCACTCTTGATCTGAGACAACTTCATTGGAAAATGCAAAGAAAGCACTTTAGGCCCCCTGGGTCTGGCTCCCTCCTCAGCAGGATAAAGCCAGAACAAATAGGACAATTAGAAGCAACTATTTGATCTGACTCCCTACCTTTAATAGGTTTAGTGAATAGAATACAAGATACCTGACAAAATTTCTCTGAAAAGGGCAGCTGGAGCCATCGTTGGGAAAATTTAATTAGGAAAGTAATTGCGTGTGTCATATGGCACATCTTCCAGTAGCTTACACCACAGCTGAGGTAGTAAGGGCTGCCCACCCATTCCCTAACTGTATTCAACTCTATCTAAATTAGTTAAGTTGACGGTTAATTTTAATTGACTTGGCAAACAATGGAAGTTTAATTATCATGTATTGTGCACATACTGTAAATCTTTCCAAGAAACCTGATCGTTGTCAGCACCTGTGTATATATCCCCCTTATGTGCTTTCGGAAGCCATCACAACCATTTTCAAAGGCTTTTAAATCTCCTGACTTCAAAGCATACTGAATATATTCTTTTGAGAACAAAAGAGAAAGGATATGGAACTAAAATTTTGGGAGGTTAAGTTGGGCAAGACTTTACAGGTAATAAGAATTGGGAGCAGGATTTAAACCCCAGCCATTCTGACTCCCAATCCCATTGGTTCTCAACCTTTTTCCCAGTTTTATCAAGGTATAATTGACATATAATGTAGTATCAGCTTAAGCTGTACAACATAATGATATGATGTACGTCTATATTGTGAAATGATTACCACAATAAATAAAAGAAAATGCTCACATAGAAGACAAGTTGGAGAATTAAAGAAAAGATGTTCAGAGAGTCAGAGAACCAGCAGAGAGCTACGATGCTAAACCAATGTTAACAAGATATAACAAGGACAAGGAAGACAAATGCTCCCAAAAGTTTTCTTCTTGCAGTTATTCCAAAATGCCTAGCGTTTCTGCATCTCAGGGCCTTTTCTCTGTCCCTTTTCTGGGATACTCTTTCCCGAAATCACATGGCGGACTCATTTTCATCTTCCAGTTTTCAGCTCAAGTGTCACCTCCTCAGAAATGACCATCTTACTTAAAATAGATCCCCTACCTGTATTTTCCCACCCAAACTATCCCATCACCTTCACAAATGCAAGAACTCACTTCTTCCTTATTCACCAATTTCGGTCACTCTTAGTCATTAGAGAAGTGCACGGCTCGTAGCACAGGGTTTACAGATATTTATTAAATGGGGAAGTGAAAGCAGAGCAGGAGGAGACTAGAAACAACGCCAGTGGATTTGATAATTAATCAATTGTTAGCACCTGAGATAGAAGTGTTTTCAGTAGGTGGTGGAAGTCAAAGAATACTTTGCAGGAAATTAATTTAGTCTACTCTTTCAAATGATTGGCCATGACAGGAAAGTAATTACTAGGAAAGAACCAGGATGAAGGGTAGTGGAGGCTTAATTTTAGGGTCTTACATATTTGAATGTTTCTGCGAAGAAAATAGAAAGGGTCAACAGCAGGAGCAAAGCTAAAAATGTGACAGACAAAAGAGTTAAACCATGAAATTAATGACAAAACTGATGTCAAGTAATTTAAATGAAAACTCAAATAAAGGATGCAAGACGACCCCCAATCAGATTGAGAGTATGCTGATTCACAAACTGAAAAATCACAAATTATCACATATAGACATTTAAAGATCTATAGGCATCTAAATTAATCATTCAATGAACCCTTACTATTACCAAGCTGTAATTGGTATTCTCCTTTTGCTGTTGTTGTCCATGGATTTTTTTAAAGGCTCAAATAATACCACACCAGAAACAGGATAAGATATGTGTTTGAGAGAGTATTTTGAAAGAGAGGCACTGGGACTCTGTGTCCTCAACGCCTACTTCACTACCAGCCTGGTGCGAAATGTTGTGAAAACCAAAATGTGTCTGCACTGAGTGTAATACCTGTACTGACGACTGTCCTTCTATGTGAGCTTTTGAAAGCCACTGCGGCTATTCCTCAGGGCTCTTGAATTACCTGAGTGCAAAGCGTGGTAAATCTATTCTTCTGTGAAAAGGAGGAAAAAGCAATCCAGTCCTACTCAAATTTGGACGGAGTAAAAAAAAGGAAAAGAAAATTTCAAAAATACGTTTGAGTCTGTAATTTAATTACTAACCATTATATAGTTTTTCTTTATGATTGCATTAACTGTTTAAGATGTACATACTATTTCCAAAAGGATTTAAAGTGGATTCTGGATTAAAATGAAGTTTGAACAATTTAAAAAATAAGCAAAATTGATCCATTTTAAAATATATATATAGCGCAGTTTTGAATTGCTCTTTTAGAATTAAATGTGTTATGTTTCTCCTTTTACATAAATGATAGACACTTTGGTTTTTTGGTTTTTTTTTTTTTTTTTGAGGAAGATTAGCCCTGTGCTAACTACTGCCAATCCTCCTCTTTTTGCTGAGGAAGACTGGCCCTGAGCTAACATCCATGCCCATCTTCCTCTACTTTATATGTGGGATGCCTGCCACAGCATGGCTTGCCAAGCGGTGCCATGTCCGCACCCGGGATCCGAACTGGTGAGCCCTGGGCTGCTGAAGTGGAATGTACGCTCTTAACCACTGTGCAACCCAGCCAGCCCCTAATAGACAGTTTGGAATGAAAGACTGTACTCTCCAAGTATACACTATAGTCCCACAAAGTAGATTCTGCAATATATTTATTTTATTGTAAAAATTTTTAAAAATCAGAATTGAGGACTATAAAATTATTGATGGATTTAATAGACAGGAGACCATATCAATATTAATTATAGCTAAACTTTATGGGATGAAGCTCTAAGGTACTATTCTAAGTAACTTACAGACATTAATCCTTGTAAAAATCATATGCTGTGAGTACTATTTTTCCCCCACTTTAGTAGATGAGAAAACTGAGATATAAAGCCGTTAAATAACTTTAAGTTTACATGGCTAAGAAGTAGAGAAGCTAGAAATTCAAACCAAGGTGCTCAGACTTCAGAACCCACATCCCTAACCCCACGTAGAAGAAGTTTTCAATCCATGTGGAGCCAGCACCACACAAACACGAGCCTTTACTTCTCCCCACAGTTCTGTGAGGTATAAGGTGTTATCCATTTTACAAATGAAGAAATTGGGACTTACAGCTAGGCTCCATACAGCCTGCGAGCACTGCATTTACTTACTCTCTCTAAGGCTCAATTTCTTACCATCAAGCATCTCCTAGAGTTTGGGGGGAGAATTAAAAGAAAACATATATGCACAGTGCTTGGGAAGTCATAGATTCTGCATAAATGGCCTTTTATTGAAGATGTTACCTAAATCTGTCTCCCTGGGAATGTCTTTCTCAAGGACCTGGAAGCCATTCCTTTGAAACGTATTCATCAAGATAAGGGCCACTCATAAGTAAAAGATAAAAACAAGGACAAACAAACACATAGCAACGGAGAATGGATTGGTGGGGGAAGTAGGGGAGGGCAAAAGGGGTGATTAGGCTCACGTGTGAGGGGATGGACTATAATTAGTTTTTGGGTGGTGAAGATGATGTAATCTACACAGAATTCAAAATATATTATGATGTACATCCAAAAATAGAATGCTATAACCCAATGTTACTGCAATTAAAAATAAATAAATAAATAAAATTGGGGGAAAAGAAAACATTAAAAAAAAAAAAAGATAAGGGCCCTATCCCCCAGTCTCTATGGGAGGGTAAGAGCCTAACTCGCAGAAGTACCAGTTAGCAAACATAGATGGCCTAACCACACTGTGTAACCTCCTCAATGAGATCCACTAGTACTTTTCCACTAACTCACCCCAGGGCTTAAAAGCTCTCCCACCTTTTGTTTCAATAGAGTTACATTTAATCTCTCTCTCCTATTGCAGAAGTCTTGAATAAAGTCTTTCTTGCCTGTTTAAAAATCAATCAATGGATCAATTTAAGTGTTTTCCATAATGAAATAACAGTTTGCATTGAAAGCATTGAATCTAAACCTACTTGATCAGTACAATGATTTTGTGCAAGGGAGATTGTGTGAAAATGGGATAAAGTGTACATATATGTATTTATGTAGTGGATTTAAATTGAATTATTGCCCCATTCCACAATTCCTCATTGGAGAAATGGAATCGTCACCATTTGACAATGATAAGGCAAGATTATGCAAGACGTGATTGATATCTGAGTGCCATTTTTGTGACCAAGAAAAGGTCAGCAGCTTCTTTTTATCATCTAAATTCCATGCGAAATGCATTATTTCAGACACAATACTCAAGAATGAGATACAACAGATGATTATTTTGAAAATGACAGCATTAAACCACACTCTGCTTCTCTTTAAATTTTGACCAGTTTCATTAACTATAAAAAGGCTTGTGCTTTGACTCTAGCACTCTCATCTCAAGCTCATTAATATACTGCTTTTATTTCTTGCAAAACTCATGTCAAGCTGATTAAACCAGGACATAAGTTCAACAGCGTGGAATAGAATTGACGTCATTTTGTCAGATGGTCTCCTTGCCTGGAATCAGAAAACAGTCTGAGCCTGTATTCTAAATTTGGAATGTGTTTCTTTAGCCAGTCTAAGGACCACACAATAATACATACACTCTTTTTAACAAGCTTACATTTTTCTATTGGCTAAACTCTATTTAGAATGAGTAGATGTTTCTGCCAGTCTTCTTGTTTTGCCTTTCCCATCTGCCAAACATTTCTGCTATTAAAAATGAGTGAAAATACATAAAACTATCATCTGGAGTTATTTTATCTCTTCTCCTCCTTTCAGAAATTTTGTATTAAATTTCTAATTCTCCTTTTGTTTGCTTTATTTTAATAATACATTGAGAGTTCTATGTTCTTATGGCAAATACTATTTTTCCCATGATGAGTCATCAGGTGGGATCACTGTACAAAAGTTACCAAGTAGAAGTGCATTCTTAAACATTTCATAAGATATTTTTTTGAAGACCTTCTGAATGAGGGCATTTCCAAGAGTCACTGCAGGACTTGATGAATATACTTCAAAGAGAAAAGATTCGGTGTCAGTGAGAATTTGATCCATGTTTCCTCAGGATGTGGTACACTTAGTATCTAAACCACATGGGGACCTTTAAACAGTCACAGCCACAGACTCATAAGAAGCGGCTCGGGACCAGGGCAGAGGCATACCTCAGCTTTAGGAGCCCAAAGGTTGTACAATTCAATACATAATTGCTAGGCTCCTTCTCAGGTCTTAGAAAGGGTCTGATGAAAGGGAGAGGATTTGAAGTTGAAGTTCCGTGAGTTTCCCAGGGAATCCACCGCGGACACGGGTGAGGTGAGTGGTGATTGTACCCCACCTAAATGAATCAACTTCTCAAAGTATGATTCCTAGTTTTCAAATATTTCTACCACCTCATGCCCAAAACTAAAACACTCTAAATGTTAACAAGAATCAAAATTTTGGACACTAATATTTTCATAGAACTCTGTATCTACAAAGACTCAAGCTTCCAAATGCAGTACAATAATTTTATTTTATTTTATTTATTTATTTATATGAACAGTGCTAACTTTAAGCACTTGCTCGGCTTCAGGCTCTGTCTTAAAGACTCTACTGGATTATTTCATTTAATTCTCTTAGCAATAAGGGAAGAAACATGATTTTTAAAAAAATTTTTGTTTAGAAATGAAGACTTGAACAGTTTAGGTAATTTGCCTAAGGTGACCATTAATTCAATAGCAAATCTTGTCTGTCTTATGTCAAAGTCTATGGTCATCCTTTCTTTGGCCCAGAATGCAATACTATTTCTGTGGGATAGAGTGGTTAAGGCAGACCTTGATAGGCATTCCTAAAACATACGTAATAGTAGAGAACATTTTAAGACTTTTAGAACAAAATCTATTGCTAATGGCTATATATTTACCAAATAATGTATCCTAAGAGAACTCCCTCTCAAAAACCCTGGGACATAACCTTGGAAAGTAAGGGATAAGGATCTAAATAAGTGAGATGATGAACTCTCAAATATTCCTGAGATAATTTTTGGGGAGAGAGGAGACTATTTGTCAGACTTAACAACTCATATGTGGGATGTAAGTGAATTCTCACAGGCCAGGATGTGTGATCAGCTTCTCTAACAATTCGTTTTCAAGGATTTTCAGAAGTGTTCAGAGACCATCAAGGCCCAAGTCCTTGGGCCTGGGTCTTCACGGGGTTTATACTCGGGGCTTCATGCGCATGTTGGAAGCACCAAGGAGATCTGTCACTGGGTAAATCCAGACTAGAATCTTGGATGCTGCCACAGGGGCAGACCTAGCAAAGCATTCAGGGCTCTGTGTATATGCAATCAAGGAAGCAAGATGGGCACAAAAAGAACAGTGGAAAAGATCTCCTCTCTCTCTCAGAATAGACCCAAACACTCCCCGAAGACCCCCTGGAGTTATGGCTTACAGAGGACAGATGTGTCCTTTGGACAAAAGGTGTGTGTTTGGGAACTAGAACCAGGTTCAGAAATATTGTATGAGTTCTAGGAAAACACATGCGCAAATAAGTTGAAATCTTGGTATTAGTATTAAAAACAAAAACAAAAATAACATTCTTTAGAATGGTGTTTCTTAAAATAAAAACTTAGTACTTTTCATGCATCAGATTATGGTGTAGTGAGCATAAATATGCTCTCAGCATCATTTCCGTACCTTGTGCATACACTTTACCTTAAGTGCACCGTAGAACAGTTGTTTCCTTGTCTTCACGCCCACCAAAATGGGAGCTCCTTGAGGATAGTGTTCATGATTCCTTCTTACTCATAGGCCTTATGTGCTTCACACATAGACCCTCTCAGTGTGACTTATTGAGTTACAGACAAGAAAGTGAGATTTAAGTAGTAACTTACATGGCGTAGCAAAGCAGTGGCAGAAAAAGAATTAGAACAAAGTCCACGACTTGTTGGCCCGGGCTCTTCTAATAACCTTCAGTAACAATTAGATGTCCTCTGGAGGTGGCCAGACATCACTGAGTACTGCTAGAGTTCCCTGAGGCCTCTAGCGTTACCAAATGTCGAAAAATTATGTGTTGTCTTCTACATAGTTTTGTTTTGCTGCAAAGCCTAAGACTTCTTGTTGTATGCTTAATCTATAGTTGGTTTTGTGTCATTTGAGCAGATTTGGTCACTGGATTTTATTTTTCCTGGATCACTCCTTTTTATTAACTGTGTTTTCCAGGCTCTTATCCCTCCCAGTCTGCCCCCAATTCATTCATAGTAATGTGGCACAATAAATAAGCCCCATCTGCTGGCCCATTTTTGTTGACCTAATGGAGTAGCTCATTAGAATTGTTGATTTTCCTTAATATCCACAACCGAATCTGATGAAGGCAAATAGTGCTAAATTGCCCATTTCCCCAGGCTGAAGCAACAGTGTTGCTGATATATCACAGGATCTGGGCTTAACTCTATCATAGTGCTTTCCAAGTCATGCTATAAAATGTCTGAATATAAAAACAATGATTCCCCCTCTGGAATATAGGCTTCTTGAGGTAAGAGACCACGTCCTATTTACTTTATTATTCCTAAGCCCTCTAAGTGCCTAGGCCATAATAAATATTCAATACATGTTTGTTGAGGAAAATTAATAATATATTAATATTTTGTTCATTTACACTGTATAATTCAATATATAAACCTCTTATAATCTTTTGAATAATTTTATTCACAAAAGCACTTGTGATAATTTTCCATTCTGGATATGTCACAGCGTGCCTGTTGGCACCTCAAGCCCGAATTTTGTAAAGCATACTCTTCCAAGTATAAAATGCCACCATAGATACTCCTTAATCACAGCACACCTCAACTCTCCATTTTTTCCCTTTCCTAGGCCTGCATCTAGGTGAATCTGAATATCATGAAAGGGCATGGGGGAGACGTTGTCTTGGGATCAGGAATATTGCCAGGCAGCAGCAGGTCCAAAGAAGTACTCGTAAACTGACATCCCTCCTGGTCAATTAGTTCAGAATTTACAGGAGCTTCTTGCTTAATGGAGTGAATTCCAATGACATACACATGAGATCCATAATGCTTTTAAGAATTTTATACCAGCAGAAACATTGCCAGCTTGGACTGAAAGGGACAGAGAGGACAAAATGAAAGAAGGCTCTTAGCTCCCAAAATTCTAAAGCAAGAAATAGGCTGATACTCAGCTGCAATCACATGCTACCTTTCATGATAAAGGAAGGATGATTCTTGGGTTTGACCTTAAGTCCAGACTGTGGAACTGGAGCCACCAAGGATTTTTTCCAAGTGTTAAACCCTAATGGAGTTTTCCTGGTAGTATTTCTTAATTGCTTAGGGCCAGTGACTTCTTGTTCCCCTCCATTTTCTCATTTTTGGAAGGAGATGTTTTCCTATGCGTGTCCCACCATTGTATTTTAGGAGCAGATAACTTGTTTTCTACTTTCACAGATCCATATATGCAAAGGAATTTTTACCAAAGATGGATTGTACCCAGAACCTCACCTATAACTAATTTAGATGATTTAGATCATTAGATGATGAACTTTTGAGCTAAAGCTGATGAGATCTAGGTGAGATTTTTGAACTTGAGTTGATGCTGAAATGAGTTGAGACTTTTGGAGACCTTGAGATGGGGTAATACATTGTGCATGTGGGATGAACATGAATCTTTGTGAGCCAGAGGGTAGACTATAGTAGGCTGAATAATGCCCCCCAAAAGATGTCCGTGGTCTAATTCCCAGATATGGCAAAATGAATTTTTAGATCTTATTACTTTAAAGATCTTAAAGTGAAGAGATTAGTCTGGGTTATTCAGGAGGCCCAATATAACTACAAAGGTCCTTATAAAAAGGAGGCAGGAAAGTCAGAGTCAGAATGATAGAACCTGAGAAAGTCTCAACTAGCCATTGCTGGCTTTGAAGATAGAAGGTCGTCATTAGCCAAAGAATGTGGGTGTCGTCTAGAAGCTGGAAAAGACAAGGAAACAGGTTCTCTTCTAGGACCTTGGGAAGGAACACAGACCCAATACCACCTTGATTTTAGCCCCGCAACACCCAAAATCAGACTTTTGACCTCCAGGACAGTAAGACCATAATATTCTGTTGTACCAAGTTTTTGGTTGTTTTTTACAGAAGCAATAGAAAACTAACCCAGGTAGAAATCAGCATTATAAGAAAGAACCCTAGAACTTTATTTTCCAGATTTCTGAATGGACAAGAGTGACAGAAAGAGAATAAGACACCTTCATCAGACAGTGGTACATTTGTTGTAAATTTTGCTTAATGAAACATGGTGATGCCAACAGCCATGAGGAATATGGGACATTATCTGAAGCATAGTAGTTAAAACTATGAGCCTTGGAGTTAGACAGTGCTGAATGTCAATTCCAGCTTCACCACGCTTTTGGGAAAACAGATTAATTTTCCTTTCTGTAACCTAAGTTTGCTTATTTGGAAAATGGGGATTTGAATCCTTACCTTATAATATCAGTGTATGGATTGACTGAGAAAGTTCTACAAATAATTTAGCATGTGCTTGGTTCATAAAAAGCATTATTTGAATCATCCTTTTTAGTCAATCATTCATCAGGTTTACCTGAATGCATATTATATGCTAGGCACTGTTTTACATGCTGAGGATAAGGCAGTGTTCAAAAGAGATATGAAAAAGATCCCTGTCTTTGTGGAACTTATATTCTATTGGAAAAGTTATGTGTTAAACAAGATAATAAATTTAAAAATATTTTGTATATTACATAGGAATAACTTCTCAGGAGAAACATAGAGAAGAGGAACATTGATGGTAGCCAGAAGCATGTTTATTTGCAGATGGCAATAATCCAGTACTGAAGGAAAAGCAGACGATGCAAGAGAAAAAAGAGAGTGGTCTCTGTCTTAAGTGAGAGAGACTTCAAACCACTACACAGTTGCAAGGACTGGTCTTAGATAGCTGACGCATATAGGTCATCTTCAGTTAGGAGATAATATAAAGTCTATGGAACAGAAACAGGTGGGTGGGTGTATGTGGTCTGGGAGTATGTGCAAGTTCTCTTCTGATGGCTTCTATTTTCTAGGTTTCTAAATAGGTAGGTCATCAGCTGAGAGGAAAAACTGGAGGGAAATATTCAATGTTGGGAGAATGAGACAGATGAAAGAAAGAGTCATCCATAAGAAAGGAAAGATTCCTAGACTAGATAAAGAAAGAAAGATTGATCAGGCAGCATAATCAGGCCCACTTTATGATCATGTATTTAATGTGAGATCAATCAACTTGGTTGTTGTTTTTCTCTATCCACTTTTGACTGCACAGATGGATGCATGGAGTTAGCAGATATACAGATTTAACCAAGGTTATACTCTAACCAAACTAAGTCAACGAAGATAGAGATTGGTGAGAGAGTTGGAGACATAGGTAAAGGAGTGATTGTAAGGATTGAGCATGGAATTTAATCTGGGTATGGAAGGAAGCAAGACACGTAGAGGGGAAGACATAAAGAGAAGGTGGTAGGATCAAGGTATTGTTGGTCCTGATGGGATCAAATGATTGCTGGAATTGAAATACCAGAAGAAGCAAACTGAAACTTAGTGGGAGGCACCTGGGGAGTGCTATGTTTGCATAGGAAATGCAGTTATTGATCATGACAAAGTCAAAAGCATGACTTTGACTGTGAGTGGCTGAGATATGGTGGGTGAGAAGATCCACTGGAGAAGTCCAGGAGCTGAGAGCCCAGGACATCGGATGGGTCACCTACATGGATATTTAAGGAAGATGGAATTTAGAGTCTTGCTTAGAAAGGGCTTATTGATAAAGGTATATTTTTTGTTTCATGTTTTTGTTTTTAGTAAAGATATTCAACACCCTATAGCAAAGTGACTTGTCTTTGACATGCTCCATTTATATCTACTACAGCCAAAAACCAAAAGAGAGTTTTATATATGTGTACATTACGTTGTGGAAATGATGCTGGTTGAATACCATTAATAACAGAGTGTCACCTCTGAATTCAATAGCTCTTTCCACGTAATTGAATCCCCAGAGCTTTGCACAATGCCAGGAAATATATAGTTGTTCAGTCAATGTATGCTACCTTAATAAAGGTGTATATGACACACCTAACATCACAACTTTAGCTAATTTTATCTAATGTTAGTCATATCTTTCGAAAATCAGCTCTAAGACATTCATTTATCATTAATGATTTGCATAATATAATGCACATACTTAATTTTTCCCTGTTACTTGCATTTCAAGCAGCTGGATTGATTAATAATGTATCAGCCAGCTAGTATAGCCATTAGCCAGTTTTATAATTTAAAAGATCACAATAATTAGATGTGCTACATTTCAATAAATACAGATCACTGATATTTCATGGGAGACACTTTTTTTTACTTTGAATAAATGTGATGTCTACTCATTCTTCTTAAAATATATCTGAATGTATCTGCTCTAAACCATACGATGTCTTTAAAATATGTTAAATCTTGTGAAAATGAAAATACCCAAAATTGTGGAAGGATAAAAAAAAATATCAAGGAAGAAAGGAAACAATATCATACAGTATATTATCTTGCCTTTTTAAATGGAATTTGCCACACAGATAATACAAAAAATTTTGAATGAAGTGTTAAAGTTCAAGGAGAAATTTTATCTGCAAAAAAATTAAAGCTAAGTCTGCTTTAGGACACGCAGTGCAAGTGTACAGCTAAAGTTTACCACATTCCTTCCTAGATCTACTGCCTCTGTGTTAAATTAACAGTTAGATTAAAAAAATTGACACTTTTTAACGTAGAGCCAGTGAAAGACCATTTACTCTTTGTCATTCTTTCCTATGATGAGGAAAATGACATAAAGTATATCCTTGCCTGTGGTTACCTCTTAGGAAAAGGCAGTGGGAACACCAATGTTTACGCACAGGTGGATTCAGCCATATTGGAAATGTATTGTTTCTTAAACTGGGTAGTGGGTATATATATGTTTTATAATGCTTAAAATGTGTGAATTTCTTGCAAATATTTTTAAATCTATGAACTATTTCATAATAAAAAAGTTATAAAAAAGAAAAATCTAGCTAAAATCCTATATGTATATATATATATATATATGTCATCAAAGAGGAAAAATGCTAACCAAAAATAGCACATGTGCTTATTTTTAGTGGAATACATACTGAGAACAGAGCTAGCGAAAGGAAAAACAAGTACAGAATTGGTATGATTGTCTTAAAGGGTCATTTCCTTTCTATGGCGAAGCACTCAATTTGCAAGGAATGGTCTACACAGCGTTCTTAACCAGTGTGAATAATAACTCTTTCCCAGTAATGGAAAATCCTTTCTCCCAGGAGATAGGTAAATCTCAGTGCTTTATCAACACTAGTTCTTTTGAACTGACCATCCCTTTTAAAAAGAGAAGCAGACGCTGGCTGCCGGATCAAATATCTGCCAACGTGAACAGGAGAAACTCAGAGTGTTCATCAGCACTCAGTATAAATGCCCCAGAGGGCAGCTGCTACTCATTCACTTTCTAAAAGGACACAATGTCATTGGTCTACAAAGTGGGTATGCAAAGCTTGGAGGAGAAAAGAAATGAGGCCTCTGCTGCCTCCACCTCCCATGTGGATACCCTCTAAGCAGGGTTTCCTGAAGAAAAATGCTGGTCTCATAGGATTTTAAGTACGTTATCCATATTCGCTCCTCAGCAGACTATGTAATTTAAGAAAATAAAGAATCCCAAGCACTTCTAACTAAGGAGAAATTATTTCCTCTGCCTCCCCGCCACAGGACGTTCAATGCCTCTAAAAATCTATCTCCTGCCCTTTCACACAGAAAGTGACTTGTGCGCTTCATCTTTGTAAGGAGGTGTTCAACATGAAAAGGCATTGTGATGTTATACATTCACTTGTCCAGTGCCACTATTTTTCATTATTTCAGCCAGTAATTGAACTTCTTCTCCCCTAAATCCACTTTTTTGCTGAATACCCAGACATATCATACAAACAATGATGTGGTAGGGGCAGAAGGATGAGTAGGAATCTTTGAAGCAAGTGGTAGGAAGGAGATATAATAAAGTGGGAATACCTGCTTCTGCTGTTAACAACCATCACTCTTCCCTTTCAGTAACCATTTTAACAAAGAGATGCCCTGGTTGCTGGTGGCAACCCTCATTTGTGACACACTGATGGCGACAGCATATCTTCCCTCTATGGTCCCCTGGGCACAACACCAGATTGCCATGCATATTGATTTTTCTCTCATCCCATCAAGACATCACAGCTGCCCCCTCAGAGCGTGGGTGGAGGCGAAACCTCACTCCCGAGCAGGACAAATGTATGCTCACAGAGTTGCTCTTGGAAAAACTCCCATGCTGCTCTGAGCCTTTTCCATTTGCTCCTTCTGGGGCTGAGAAAATGAAAGCAAGGGCCTCAGAGGACCTTAGGCGGGTCTGAAAAATAAAAAAATAAAACAGCTCGGTTAAAACCCACTCAGTATTTTCTCTGCACTTTGCACTCTCCTCCTCTGGATATGGCTATGGAAGATGCTGAGAAAGAGAAAATTGAATCTGGCCTTGAGGTTTAGAGAAGGCAGATGCCTCTGAATTTAAGTGGTAAATCACTGTGGTCTTCATTATGGAGTGATTAAATTATCTGGACTTACATAATTAGTGTTCTGACACATCGGGCCTGGGATTTGTGGTTACATGCTTGGCACACGTGGTTTGGTGTCTGTGCTCACAGCTGGCTGAACATTATGATTTCTCTGTATTTGAAAATCAAAATCAGAAGCACAGGTAGGCAGTATGGTGACAAATATCACTGACTGGACAAACGTTTTAATGTTTCCAGGGCTACTAAAGCACAGAGATTCTTGGACCTTAGACCACAGGTCAAATATTCAGAAATCATTGTTTGAGTAGTTTTACTCTGATTAGAAGAGATTTTTGAGAGGTTAATTCTTCTTCTCACTCTTCTCCCATGGAAAGTCCCCAAGCATACCCATCTAGAAAATTGTTCATCTAATCGAGCACAACTCCCTTGGTTCATTTTGGGCTTCAGTCTGTTGATACATCAACAGCCACACGTCTAAGTGAAGTAGATGAGTACCTGGTGGGTTCCAGGCACAGCTGCCTTGCCTTTCCTCCACTCACCATTTCTCAGGCACACAGATGCACATGTGTACACACACACATAGGCACACAAGGGCAATCTTATCAGGTTGCTGATATACAAAATCCCTGTAGTCATAGATTCTGCTTTTAATTCCAAGGCTTGACCTCCAAATACTGCTGAGAGTTAATGCAAAATTCCACTGACTGATAGCAGATTCTTTCATGAGAATAGTTTTTATAGAAAGAAGGCTCTAGGATTATAACGAGATGGAGAGAAAAAGTAGCAGAGAAGATGAAAGTTGCCTATTTCCCAATTTTGTAAGATATATCCAGCTCAAAGGAACTATGATTAAGTCACATCTCTAGACTTGGTTTATGTCATTTTCATAAAATATTTTGGCTTGTAAGAATTATGGGACATCTTCGATGTCTAAGTAGTCAGTTTTCCCTTGATTTTATTTGCCTTAAATTAATTTTGTCTAAATAAAACACGTGAATATATCTTGATTTCACTTCAAATTTTAAAAAGCAATCCAGTTTAAGGCTTGCGTGAATGTATGTTCTGAAATATCTTCTGAAATTCTATAAAATGCCTTATAGGATGGTTCTGGAAGGCATCCTCCCAAATTTTGATATTATAGCCGCTTGAGGTTTTTCCACTGCCAGTTACCATCTAGAACAAAGGCTAGCATTTTGCTTTTTACATTATCCACCATCTTCTCTTTTCTCTTTGAGCTTCTGCAATTAATTGAGTTAAGGAAGAATACTGGAAGAGAAGAAAAAATCTTCCATGTAGTGCTAAACCAAACCCCATTAAAGGAGCCCTTTAAGGGAATTCTGCTAAATATAAGGTATTTTGGAGAGATAAGTGATTTTACTGATTTGTTCAGAGGTATCTTTGCTATTCTTCAATTTTTTGCTCAACTTATCTGTGAATGCTTAAAAAGACTAGAACAAAGTATATTCCCAAAGCCAGCTAAGACCTCACAGGCTTAACTACAAAAGAAGCAAGGGGATTTTCTTAGTAAAACACTTCATGTTTGAGCGTTAGGATCACAGGATAATAAAAAACACTGAATGTCTTATAATCATGAATTGACCTTAAAGCTGTAGGCTTTCCCTTTCCCAGGACAGGTCTTGTTCAACTTTTTTATTCGAACACGCTGGTGGAAAAACATGGTTAAGAAAGGATTAGTTAACCTGGCGGGGGTGAAAGAGCTAAGGTGAAATGCTTGGTGCTAGGTTTTTGTTCGTTGTTTGTTTTAAAATTCACGGAGGCTCTAAATCCTGTCACAGTCTATAAATAATTCTAGCAAAGAATGCCAGGAGGAGAAATGGATTTCTCTACATGGGAGCTGGATGGCATTTCATCTCCTTAAATACACAGTGATCTCACACCTCTTTCAAAGGTATACCTACTCCTGTTCCACTTCTGCAAATGCATCTTCAGACAATAGTCAATAAAATATCTAAAATGCATTTTTCATCCTTATTTTCAAGCATAATGAATATTATCATTGAAAAATAAATAAAATAGCTAACATTGTTTTACTGCTTACTACATACAAAGCATGTGTTTTATTATGCCACTTAACCCTAACAACTCCAAAGATCTAGGTTTTATTACTTTTTTCATTTGACTGAGGATCTGAAGGATAGAGGTAACTTATCCTAAGTCACAGAGCTAGTAAACAACAATCAAATATATGACCCACATTCTAACTCACAATCAATCACAGAGCCAAACATATAAACATAGGGCTAAATAGTCCATATTTTACTTCATTTATAGAATAAATTTCATTTTATTGAATTATAACTTCTATATATGTATTGCCAAGATTACACCAGAAAAGAAATTTCTGAATTTAAAATTCTATTCAGAAGCCTGAAAGGTGTTAAGCCACCATGACAATGGCTTCTGAGTTGATTTTCCATCCTCCCAACAATCTGTGTTACTTTGAGATGAACTCAAACCTGATTCCTTCTTGACAGGGAAGGAAGCAACAAGATTTTTATGAAGAGATGATTAGAATTCACTGTGTACTCCAAGGACTTTGATGGAACATGTCAAAATTTGTACCATCATGGCACGACTTGCACAAACCCCATGTAAGATTAGCCCATTTATTGACCTAGGCAGTCCACTAACTTGATGTTAATGTGGTATTACATTTAACTTGAGCTTCTCTCTGTTTCTCTTTTCTTTAAAGTGCCGACTTCTGATTTTGTTTACCTATTAGTATATGAACTCTGATTAGGTGATGGGAATAGAAAACTATGCCAAGATAATTGTGCTCTCAAAGCTAGTCCCTGTTATTTATTTTTGCCACAATGTTCTGCATCTTGTTCCTGTGAGAAAAACAGATAAAGAGATGAATCAGAATTGACTTCTCCATTGAAATTGATTTTCAAAAAAGTATCATACAGTTGGATGTAGTTTTCACAATTCTCATATTCTTAACCCCTTTTAGGCTCTGTATACAACGACTAAAAGTTAGCTAGCAGTCAACCTTTGTTTTATAAAATCTGGATATTGCAGGTATTTAAGTATTATGCTGATGTTTTGATCCAGTGATTTCAAATATACAGTATTTTTACCAAACATTATGAAAGCGTGCACAGCAGCATATTATACAAAGTGATTTACACATGCCTTCTTCTCACCTACATGGCCAGCTATTCAATTACATGTAGGCAGGTTTCCATCCTATGTCATGCCTCTGTAGCACGTGGAACTCCAACTCATTTTAGCCCCAAATGTACCCAGGTAAATTGTAATTATATATTTAATCTAGAGAGTTCAATCAATCTTTAGAAAATAAGAGTACAGTGAAGATCTAGTCTTTAGATACTATTCTTGATTACGAGCTTTTCAATGACCTTGGGGAAATTACTTAATTTCTGACCTGTTAAGTCTATAGATTTACTTAGAGTAGTTGAACAACGACTATAAAAACGGATTGTTCTGATTTGTACACCCATGTTCACTGCAGCATTATTCACCATAGTCAAAAGGTGGAAACAATCCAAACGTCCATCAACAGATGAATGAACAAACAAAATAAGGTATATACAAACTATGGAATATTATTCAGTCATAAAAAGGAATGAAGTTCTTATACATGCTACAACATGAATGAGCCTTGAAAACATTATGTTAAGTAAAATAACCCAAGCAAAAAAGGACAATTATTGTATAATCCCAATTATATGAAATACTTACATTAAACAAATTCATAGAAGAAGAAAATAGATTAGAGATTGCCAGGAATCGAGGGGAGTGGGGAATGAGTATTTAATACTTAATGGGTACAGTTTCTGTTTGAGATGATTTAAAAATTTTGTAAATAGATAGTGGTGATGGTTGTACAACATTGTGAATGCAATCAATGCCACTGAAGTATACACTTAAAATTGCTTCACATGGCAAATTCTATGTTGTATATTTTACCATAGTTTTAAAGAATTAATAATGTTATATGTCAAAAATTCATAGAATTGTACACTTTAAATGAGTGAATTATATGGTATATGAATTCCATCCCAATAAAACTGTTAAAGCAAACAAAAAGTGGATTGTTCTGAGGTTCAGGTGGACATCAGTAACTAAAAAGGTGAGGAGGTTAGAGAATTTAGGGTCCTCATGGAGAGGTCAATATGGTATACGAATACGAGCTGATGCTGTCATACTCCCATAAATTGCTCAGATTTGCCTCCATCTCTTTTCCTGCTAGGCCCACTTTATATTCTTGTGGCATTTTCATTTCTCCCCTATAGATTGGTCCATGCTGAGAAGATAGACATGACCCAAGGGCCTAGGACCAACCACTTTACCAAGCTCTTGGTACTGTCCAAGTTATGTATTAAGAGTTAAGAAAGTGACATGATATTGACTCCTCTTGCCTCTGTACCCTTGACTCTGCTAAGCCAGGATAACATTGCTCACATTTGCCTGCCTTTCCCCCAGTTACTCAGACATCACTTCAGATCACAGACAGGGTTGACCACCACATTGGAACATTGACAGCATTAATTATTAGATTGTTTTTAGGCCTTTCCATTCCCCCCTTAACTGAAATGTCCCTGGATACTTTATAGCCTAGGAGCTTCAGTTATTTTCTTTTCACTAAGTAAAGAAAAATTGCAGAGCTATTGAATCTAATCCCACATGTCACAAGTTTGGACTCAGATTTGATTCCGTATCCCAAGTTCTTCAGTAATCCATTTCTGTTTCTAAGTAAACCACAGCTCGTGACATTGCCTTTTGTTATACTATTTCTAGACTACGCAACCACAATAATACGATCATAGTATTCATTGCATTGTACAATTTTTGGCATATTTGTCAGTCTCCTCTAGTAGACTATGACCTTCAGAATGGAAGGGACTGTGTGCTACTTATCTTCTCGCTTCAATCACAGTGCCTGGCCTGTAGTAGATGCACAAAGTGTTTGCTAAATGAATCAACGAATAAAAAATGAATTAGGAAGTGAATGGCATTGAAAGAGACCATTAAACAAAATAAATCGTTTAATGACTTAAAAAAGGCATTTCAGTGAAAAATTGTCCAGTTTGTGACTAGTACGATATTCAGTGGGCCAGTCATCAATAACACGTGTAGAAATGTACAGATATGCTTTCTCATCACCCCATTCAGCCTCAGTAGCCACCAATACCCCTTCCTTATTGGTTGTGTATACATATTTACAGTCCAGAAGTGGTAGTCATTAAAGAAGAACAAGGTATTGTCTTTCAAAATAAGCATAATTTCCTGCTGGTAGCATAACAGAAATGTGTCAAAGTCTGGCTAACTAATTTTTTCCAGTTTCAGAGTGCTCACTGTTTACCTTACTCACTTAAACTATGATTCAATTGATGTGCCATTACATACACACCAGAAAGGGAGGAATGCAGAACTTCCAGTAGAATGCCTATTAATTGTAGGATCCTGTCACTCTGTCCTAAGAAATAATGTGTTAAGTACGTGACCCACTTGATTCCAATAGAAAATCAATACAAATTACTTAACTTTATAGCTTGTACACTCACTAAAGACAAGAGCTGAAATGCACACAGAAGCTGTAAAGTATACGAATGAAACAAAGCTGGAATGTATTTATAGAATGATAAAGTATCCACATTAAACTTAGATAGTGGAAGGAAAGTCTTTCAGGGATCTACACACTTTCAATTTCGTATGAGCATTTGTGTTTGATTCTGATGTCTAGCTGTATTTAAGGGAACTGTTTTTACGTTGTGTCATTTCCCTGTGTTATTTTTGTTCTTAAAGTCTTGAATAGGGCTACTGGGTACTATTAAAGTCTATTAATTTCAACTGCTGAATGGATAAAATTTAATACTGGTAATAGTGATGTCTTCACATAATAATGATGTAGATTTAACTTCAGATTTCATATTATTCACTCATTCACTCACAATGGAGTTATTAAATATTTGTTAAGACTTTACTACAAACCAGACACCATGCCAGATGTTAAGGACATAAAGATAATGGACATAGTTTGTCCTAAAAGAACTCACAGTTTAGTAGTGGGAGACAGACAAGTAACAGACATTTCCAATAATGGATTAGCAAAGAGGGAGACAGTCACAGGAGGCTATAGGGACATTGAGAGTGGACATTTCACTCAGTCTATGGATCATGGATGGCTCCCAGGAGGAGGTGACAAGTGGGAATTAGGAGCAGAGAAGAAAACAAGGACAGTCTGGATAAAGCGGCAGCATATGAAAATCCCAGAGACATAAGCAGACTATCTCCAGTGGCAGAATGCTGAGCCTCTTTGACATTTCAGAGATTCTTAGCTTTAAAGCCTTAGTTAACCAGCTGACATTGTCTGTGCTTGGCCATTATTTCTTTCCCACATCTCCAGATTATCTTGCCTTTTTGGGTTTTTCCCGAGAGTGTGAATCATAACCAATTCCTGTGATTTGGATCTGGACCTAATATGAGTTTATGACACCTTTACCTAGTCACTCTAGCTTGAGTGCCCATTTCATGTGAGTGCCCAAGCAAGTGGAGCCCAACAGCACGGAGCAAGTACAACATTTTCAACTAACAGGTACACGTTACTGTACAACCTTCAAAAGTGTGCTCACTTCATTAACTCATTTGCCTTCACAGCCATCTTAGTGTATTAGGTATTATTAATTATATTACCCACTTTAAAAAGTGAGGAAAAAAGTAACTCACAGATGTTTCTGACAGGAAAAAGATGGCACACGCAAACTGGGTAAAGGAAGATAGTTTATATAAGGACTACTTTTAAAATATGGACGGTTTCAGATAACCCACAGGACATAGTGTGCTACCCTGGCCTGGTAAAGCCAGGTAGGGAGCAGTCACTACCCTAAACCTGTGTATTTCTATCTTATTGCCACCGTAACAAATTACCATAAACATAGTGGCTTAAAATAACACAAATTATTATCCCACACTTCTAGAAGTCAGAAATCCGAAATCAGTTTTCACTCTGCTAAAGTCAAGGTTTCAACGTGGAGGATTTCCTTCTGAAAGCACTGGGAGAGAGTCGGTATCCTTGCCTTTTCCAGCTTCTAGAGGCTGTCCTCATTACTTGGCTCTTGTCCTCACATCACATCACCTTTTCTCACCCTGATTCCAGTCTGTCCGTGACCCTCTTATCTCCCTCTTACAAGACTCTTATGATTATATTTAGGGCCCACTCTGGTAATCCAGGATAATCTCATCTCAAAATCCTTAATTTACTCACATCTACAAAGTCCCTTTTGTTGCAAGGTAACATTCACAGGTTCTGGGAAAGATGAATATCTTCAGGGGCTATTATTCAGCCTACTCTAGCCTGAGAGATCAAGGTAAAGGAGCAGTTATCAGCACCCAGAGAAAGCTGTATACAGAGAGCACCTGGTATAAAATATGGACTCCTGCAGAGGAACAGAGCCAATGTGCAGACCCTCAAGGGATCTGAAAGGATAAATATCCTCTCCTCCTGCTCTTTTGCCTCTTACCTTCTGCCTGGGTCTCCCATTGGCCAAACCCAACCAGTAGCGAGAGGGCAACAGGAACCCACTAATGATGTCCATGCATGTCAGTTTCCCAGATGCAGAGCCAGGTGAAGAAGGGCAAAGAGAGGTCTCTGGGGTGGACAGAAGTCATCCAGTACCTTGGCTTTTTTAAAACTACTTTTAACTTTTAATTATTCTTACAAAAGATATTTGTGCTCATTAGTTTAAAAATCTAACAGTAAAGAGGTACAAAAACTAAAATAGAAAGTCTACCCCCAACCTGCCCAATATCCTCCACCCTCCCCTCCTTAGACTGAATCTCTAGGTGGCAGGCGACACAAGTGTCTGTATAGGTGGAAGTAGCAAAGAGTAGGTGGGAAAAAACTAATTATGCTCATAAACTCTTCAACTTTTTTCCTGATGCAAGGTATGCATGAATGCTCTTCTTTCTGCCTGGAATTCTTTTCACTTCATTATTTGCTGCTTAAACCCTACCATTTCAGGTCTCATCTCTAATATCATTTCTTCAGGAAAGCTATGCCTAACTGCCCAATATATATTAGATACCCACCTCCATACCCCTTATATCCTTTTCTAGGATCTGGCATCTTCCTGTAATCAGTAAAGATATTTTTATTTGTGTGCTTTATTGGTTAACGTGTCTTTATCTCCCCGTTGGTTTCTAAGCTCTAGGAGGCCAGATACCTCCTGGAGCCCCAGCAGTGGTTGATACAGAGTAGAAATTAAATGTTTTATGTGTCTATGTGTGTATCTCAACTTAAAATTTCAAATCTATAGAAAAAAATGCAAAGTTAAGTGCAAAGAAATTCATCAATATTTAATATATTTTCACATTTGTGCCCTCTCTCTCTCTCTCTTTCTTTCTCTTTCTCTCTGGCTTACTCTCTCTTACTTTTTCTCTCCCTTCCCCCCATTTTTCTCTCTTTCCCTCTCTTTTTCTCCCTCCTTGTAGATTTATACTGTGAATTTTTTATTTCTAATTCAAACTGTATTTGTATATCCGAAAACGTTTAAGAATACTTAACTCAGGGTGGGGAATTTTCTCGCTATGTTCCTCGGCTTCATGGTGAGTTTGGGGGAAACCGTTTATCAGCTGACATCCTATGATTCCCATATCTATTTTCTTCTTATATTAGCTTTGATTGCCATCTTCTGTTCATTGTGAAATGTCTTATATTTTCTGGGCCAGCAATAACAAGTGGACGTGTGGATTTGTGTGGCTTTCAAAATTTCTTAGCCGAAGACAGCTCTTTTCTGTCGGTCTCAGGAAGTACAGTTTCTACAATCAATAGTACTTTCTTTTGTTCTTTAGAGAACATGTTGGTATATCTTATCATTTTGTGATTCTTTTCTATTTTGGTATGACTCTCAATTTTCACTTTTTTCTTTTCATCACCAAGCTTTCAAGGTTGCCCCTCATCTGCAGAAATCATGTCTTAATGAGACTCTAGCCTCAAGTTCTATGTACTTTCAATCTCCTTCCCTTCAGGGCTCTGAGCTGTCAAGTTTTGGCCCTGGCCTCAGTTTCCCCCTTGTGATAGGAGACTCCCTTTGTCCAGTATTCATATTACTTGAGCTCTATTACCCTGGGCCCTCGGTGTCCTCTTCTCCCTTCCTTGCACCTGACTCTCAGCTCCAGCATGGGCTCTGCAGCTGGCTCCACCAGTTTGGAAATATTTTCATACTTATGTGCAAATTGTAGTTGTGGTGTTCACTATCTCCTAGTCATGGGATAGGCATGGATTGTAAGTTATTTTCTCTGCTTTCCTTTGGAGAATGTATGGAAAAATTTGTATTTAGAAGGATGCTCTATATTATGGAAAATAAGAATTTCAATTGTGTTTTGGGAAAAAGGGGGCTATCAATAGCCTCTCATGCAAAATATGGCTATAAAAGTGTTTGTGTCATATATGTTACTCATATTTTTATTATTAAGTTAAAAAATCTTCTCCAAAAATTGATCTCAACCTAAAGGTCAGCCACATCGATAACAGTATTCTCTCCAGTCCTCATTTTTGTTTCCAAAGCCCATCAGTAGACAGACTTTCTCCATGGGAATAAGCTTATTAATGCTGTGGTGGACTTGTAGAAGGCCCCAAATATCTGCTCTTCCCTTTCCTTTCAGGAATAGAACTCTAAGTTTTAGCTAGGCGTATGATTATCCTAAGCAAAGATTTCTTAGCTTTCCTTATAGAAAAGTATGGTCATAGGCTATGTACTGCTTAGCAATATATAAGCAAAAGTCTCATGGTGATGTCTATAAGGATCTCTAAAAGGAATAGGTACACCTTATTCACCCTTTCTCATTCCTGTCGGATGGAATATCAACATAACGGCTGGAGCTCAAGCAGCCGTCTTAAGCTAGGTTGTGGAAGCCCCACATGTTCAATATGGAAGAGCAGCAAGACAGAAATAGCAGGGGTCCCTGATAATTGTGGAGCTGTCTTATCATTGGAGGAATGCTAAATTCCAGATTGCATTTAAGAAAGAGAGAACTAAGAATCTGTGGTTTTTAACCCACTGTTGTTTTAGATTTTCTGTCATTCTCATCCAGATATAATTCTGAAGGCAAGCAGGGAAGGGACAACTACAGATACAAGCAACTGCTTCTGTATCAACTATAGCTGCTAAATTTAGTGCTGAAATCACCTCATATAAGTGGCTGATGAAAGTATAGTTCAATTCTGAATCATCAAGAATAATGTTATTTCATCTGTGCATTGAACTCTCACATACATATTTTTATGTATATACACATATATAAATTTCTTTCATCTCCTTGTTGATGTAATTGATCCTACATTATAAGACACTTGGTCTATCATATTTAACTTATAATTACCTTTTTTTCAACATTGTTTACTTAAAAAGCTCATGAATGTTTTGTAAGATTTAGTCTTAGATACCTTATAGTTTATATTTCTATTGAAAATGAATTCGTTTTTCATCTATTATATTTTATAATTAGTTATATTTAGCATTCCTGTTGATTTGTGTAAGTTGATTCTGTATCCAACAACTGTATTGGGCTCTTATATTAATTCTAAAAGTTTACCTTTAAATAACCCAATTATATGTTTAAAGTGTTCAGTGATATAAACATCACTGTAAATTCAACTATTTACTGAGTAACAACCAGTCTAAAAGACTATGCCAGGTAGAGGAGGGAGAAAATTAAAAGATGAGCAAATAAATAAGATATAACATGAATTAGTAACTATATTTTGATATATTGTCTCTCTACTATTATAAAAAAGAATAAGAAAAATCAATCATATCTTTAGGAGAGTCATTAATTTTGATTTTTATTCCCCAGACATTTCAATAAACTGAATAATTTATTATTGGAATCCATTTAGGTCGATGCAGTAACTTATTTTCAGGGAACAAGCCCATTTATAGATACTCAAACACTCTGGAAAAGTCTTGGAGTAGGAATGAATACTACCTGTGCAGAAGCCAGCTCAGTCAAATTCTTCATTGCACAACACAGTTCTTCTCAAATTATTCGCACAGGAGCTTTGCAACTGCGTAAATTATTTCAAGTGCCTGATATCACATTCTATGAAATCTTTTACCTTAAATGAATGGTTAGTGTGCCTGTCTGTTATTGATAAATGGGAGTGGAATCCATTAGTCATAAAGAAGAATAGGCTCTCCAAGATAAAAAATGGAAATAAATAGGGAAAACAAACCATGAATAAATAGCACCCTTGGAGAAGAGAGCTGAAAAAAATATACCAGATTTCATCAGAAACTTTTCTCTTTTTTACAGTTTAAAACAAGCCTTTTCAGAGCAACTCAAACATTTTTCACTCTACTCACCCAAACTTCATTATATTATCTCAAATTATATTGCTAATATAACTTTACTTTATTTGATATTTCAAGGATGCTCTAGAGAAGAGGAAAAGGTATCTACGGCCTGTGTCTGAGACCAATTATAAAGTGACATACTATTGTTTTATACTCTATTAAGAAAACGATCGTTGTGACTGTAGAAAACATATGATGGGAAAGTAATCACTGATCTTCCTGGGCAGTTCTCCCCCGAATTAACCTCAGTGATATTGTTGGGATGCAGGGGAATCACTCTGAGCCTCACTCAACATCAGGGCTCTTTGTAATGTGACACTCTTTGCTGGCATTTTCATTCATATAAATAATTTACTACAATAAAAACTATTGTTAGAGTAATATCTAGACCAAGAGTCAAAAATCACTCACAGATTTCTAATGAGAATTAGAGAAGTCCAATGGCAAATGGACATATGCCAAAATAATCAATTTTGCTATTAATTGGGCAGTTAACATTTCACACCCATTTGACTGACAAAGCTTTAAAAAAGTCTAACCATAATATGTTGAGAACAGGAATTCTCATGCATTGAATATATGAAGAGAATACACATTTTGGGGCAACCACTTTTGATAAGCAACTAAGTCATATCGAATAAACTGCATTTATGCATTCTTCAGCTCAGGAATCCTAGCTCTAAGATTATATTCTCATACTTGTGTTTAAAAAGAAATGCTTATTGCAGCAGTGGTTTAATAGTGAAAAAGAAAATTGAAAACAACCTAAATATCCATCAACAGGAGGATGGAAAAATAAAATGTGATATAGTCATACCAAAAAAACTACACTGCAGATAAAATAAACAAGCTATATTTACATGTGTTAACACGGATAAATATTTTTAAAACGTCATTGCAAAGAATACATACAACATGGAATGCTTCATATAAATTTTAAGACATTTGGCAACATTACTATTGTTTATGAGTGTATACTTAAAGAATGAAGACATTTTTCAAAACGAGACCCATCAATTCCAGGAATGGATGATGTATAACAATTTGATAGAGATAAGTACATAGGGATTTTCAACCAAATTTGCAGTATTGCATATCTAATATGGAGAATGGTTACATGGTTATTATATCATTCTCCCTATATTTTTCCATGTCTGATATAAATAATCATCATTATCATCATTATCATAAATATTATTTTGGGTACCCAGCATGGCAGGAAAGAGTATTCATATCAGAGCTCTGTACTCTACTGAGACCTGAGTTTCTATTTAAAGACCTCACCTGGGAGATGAGAACTCTCTGGAGGAAAAGAGGAGATACTATCCATAGACGTCTTCTATCAGCTCATGCCACTCTCTAGAATTTACCTGGAAACAAGATTTAGAAGCAATCCATGAATACCACAAGTTCCAGGTTTGAGCCCAAAAGCTCAAGCATTGCTTTTATAATCAATTCAAAGGAACTTTTTTCATGTTCTCTTCACCCCTTCATTTCCTTCTCTGGGCTTACATGTTTTCATGTCTGCTTCTCTTGCTTTGACAGGAAGGATTGGCCATGTCTTACTCATTTTTGAATCTCTCTTCTCCCCATTCCAAGGCTAATGGTGTTTTATGTGTTTCATTCCAAAGTTCATGTCTAATGAACAATAAAACAATGCCCCACTATTTAGTGCAGGCGCCAAAAGGCTACCAGGCTAGAGCAAAGTGTTCCTGACATATGTGGCTTCTATCTGGGGACGGAGGCAAACAAACAGACCTGAAATGTCTGGTCATAGAGAAACTGCTATTGCTGTGCGCTCTTCTTTTCTAAAAGTTAATGGAGAAAGAAAGGGGAGTCTATGGTCAATAGCTCTGGTTTCAAAACTTGGTGCCATGTATGATTAATGAGCTCTGTGATATCTGGAAAGCAGTTAATCTCTTACCCTGCTCCTCGTTTCCTCATTTTAAGAACAGTAGTGTTTGTAGGATTCCAGTAAGAATAAAATGAAATCAAATATGTAAAAGTTGATAAAAATATACTTTAAAAATATTTTATGGCATATTGTGCAATTGTGGTGACCATGTTAAAATCTGATGACATAATATTTAAAGATCAATTTGCTGAACATAATTCTATAAGGAACTGGCTAAGCTAATATGAAACAGTCATATAGCTTTCCTGAGTTCCATTGCATCAAATGTGAGATCTGACACTCCCTACAAAAGTTGATACAGAAGTACCCCACCAAGTACCCAGCACTTAGCCTGAGCTAGGTACTCCACAGATGTGTTGTAAATATAAAGCACTACTAGAAAATATTTTGTTATTATTTTTATTCTTCTAGCCTGCTTCTATTAACTGCCTTGTATACTTCGTAAGAACCATACTGGAACTCATTCACTACAATTGGGCCATTGCAAAATCTTTTGGACTCAGTGTTGTTCATATTAGGCTTGAGATCCCATTGTCAATTTCCTCTGTCATTGCTCTATGATAAGATTCCTTTGATAACTTCAACATTTGTGTTGTCACTTTCCCTAAATCCTGCTCCTCAAGTTCTTCCATCTATTGTCTGTCACCTCCATCCTATTTTATACGCACATCAGCATATCTGGAATTCCTCTGCTTCCAATATCAAAACCTACAAAAGTCTCCTCTCTGATTCAAACCACAGGCTATAGTTTTATTTCTTTGTTTCTTGATCTTACTGAATCCACTCTTTATCTCCAGTGTGCCTTTGATCTGGATCTCTTTCAATTCTTTCAGACTACCACATCCATCCAAAAGTTATTTGTCTGCCTACCCAAGCCTAGATTTCATGATTAGTCATTTCAGAATTGTTCTCGTCAGAAGCATAGAATTCTTTATATTCTTAAATTTCTGCCATACCCACTTTCTACTTTCCAATTCTGATTAAACCAATTATGTTATTCAATCTCTTCAGTCCCCAAAGCACAAAATATATGATCAAACCATGCTTCTGAAGGAGTCTTTCTCCTAAAGAAACTTCCTCAACTGAGCTACCATTCACCCCATCTTTTTCTTTTGACATCAACTATTCCTCAATCTCTTGCAATCACTTCTCATTCCAACATTCTTAAACTCTCTTTTTTATGGTTTTCAAAGACCTTCTACTCATCCAAACAACCTTCCCTTTGTTCATTATCATAACTTGGCACTTTCATACTTCTTGGCTCTCTTCTACCTTGATGCCTCCATTTCATACTCTCTTGCTTCTTTCTGTTCACTGAAGGCAATCTTCATACGTATTCTCTATCCCCTTCTGCAATTGCTCCAATTTTGCGATCTTATCTGTAATAATGGTATCATTAATTGCCTCTCTACAGATGGTTCTCAAATATGTACCCCCTGCTTAGCCTCTCCTGAATTTCCTACATCCTAATGATTATCTCTCCCTGGCAGAGTGTTCTGACAGCAACACACATGAGGGAGGCCCACTGGTGGAATAGCAGTTAAATTTGCATGTTCCACTTAGGTGACCCTGGGTTTGCTGGTTTGGATCCAGGGTACAGACGTTGGGACCACTTATCAAGCCATGCTGTGGCAGGTGTCCCACATATAAAGTATAGGTAGATGGGCACGGATGTTAGCTCAGGGCCAATCTTCCTCAGAGAGCATGCTCTCTCCAGATCCTGAATCCCTCCTAAAACTTTCTGTCTTCCCAATTTCAGTTAATAACATCACCAGCCTGCTATTCAGATAAACTCAGAATCACATGTTTATCTTTGATTCCTGTGCTCTTCTCCCCTCACTCCACAATTCTGTGCATTATAAGCCTCCAATACCTGTGGAATCATTACCCTCCTTTGGGGTTCTAATGCCTCTTTTATCTATCATCTGGCTCTTATGATACTATGTTAACTCGTCTACATGCCCCTCTTGTGGCTCTTGCTCTCTAATTACGTCTAATCCAACTGCTGCCAAAGAGAATCTTTGATCAGAGCATAGCTCTGATTAGATTACTTCCTTCACTCAGAAATCACCAGTTTTCTATATGTTACAGTTTGTTATTAAATGTGGAATTGAAAACTCCTCATAATGCAGATCCAGCTCATCTTTTCTGACCTTTTGCACCTGTAACCACCACAGAATAGTGATTATATGCTCCTCTGGAGTTGGGTAAACCTGGATTCACTCTTGGCTCTACTACTTTATTATTGCTGTAATGATATGCCATAATGTCATAATGTTCCAGGAATTATTTTAAGGGCTGGAAATACACAACTGAGCAAGAATATAAGGTTTCTGCTCTCATAGAATGTATACATTCTTTCAATAAGTACTTGTCCAGGGTCTACTGTGTGCCAAGAAGATCCACTACTATTGGACACGGGATACAGCTCTAAACAAAACAAGCAAATAAAAGAATAAATAAATGAGTGAATATACAAACACAAATATATAAATAAATATCATTTAAATTAGTTTCAACTTTTGATAGGATGTTCAGAGAAGGCCTCTCTAAGGAGCTAACACTTGGGTTGAGAGCTGAGGGAAGAGTATTCTAGGAGAGGGATCAGTAGTTCAAATGCCCTTGGTGAGAATGTCAAGAATGAGCTTGGATTTCTTATAGAAACAGGAAAGGACTATTTGATGGAGGATGCTGTGATTTTAGGCAAATTACTTACTCTCCCTAAGCTTCAGTTTCTTCAAGTCTGAACCGAGGATACCAATACCATACTTCATAAAGTTGTAGTGAGGGTTAGATAAGATAATGCATGCAAAATGCTTAAAGAGTGGTATTAACTGCTCAGTAAATGGTAGCTGTTACTGCCTCTGATGCAACCACCGAACTAGGCCTCCGTGATACATCTCCCTCCCAAATGCCTCAAACTTCCTCCCTCTTCCCTCTCCCACATTTCTTTTAGAGCACATTATGCTCCTTTCTTAAGAAAGAAATTTCATTTTTCCCCATATTTATCTATCAAAATAACATCACATATCAATATTACTTTTGCAGTGAAGGCTGCCTTGATTTTACCAGCCAAATGCATTTGTCATCTTTAGGCTTCCTTAATACTTTGTGAACGTCTCTCCTCTAGCCCAAATCACATTCCCCACTGCCTTAATTTCTTTACTAGATTCTGAACTTCTTTAGGATAAAACCTAGTGTTCAAATTTTTATCTCCAGCCCCAACACCTACACATGACATTGTGTTGCCAATTGTATAAATACCTAATAAATATTTATCAAATTGAATTGGTATTGAACTAATTCGGTTCACCTTGGGCTTGTCACTCGAACTTTTCTTTTATTGCTTGATTTATCAGGAGTGGCTAATGGTTTTCTTTAACTTCTCCTAGAAATAATATAGGCACACTACTCTAAAATTACACTAGATAGGAACTGGTATACAGCTAATTCTCATTATTCGTGGTAGTTATGTTCTATAAGGTTCTACAAACAACAAATTAGCAAATACTGAATCATTACTCCTAGAAGAAATATAGGGCTAAGCTCTTATGAACCTCTAGTCACAACATTTTTATCAACCAATTAATACATGACCTTGCTTAATGGGTATTGCTGCTTAAAGACACCTTATTTAATATATGTTGTTAATTAGTTAACATTGAAGCCACAGCCAACAGCACTGTAATTCATGCCTGAATGAAGTTTATCCAGCTGGATATTTTTCCATAAGGCGCATCGCTACCGTCTTGCATTTAGGATCACCAGACAGTACTTCAGCCTATGCTTGGGAACAATTTTAAACAGTAACATCTCCAATGAAAATACAAAATTTGAAAAAATATGGCACTAAATATATTGTAAAAAGGTGACTGTTTATAGTATGAGCTGAAATAAAAAGGCCACTCATTTTCTTTTTCAACCTGAGGTGGGAACATGCATATTGGGCAATTCAAGTTTTTCTCTGCTTTGCATGAGTCCACAAATGACCACAAAAGCATTGTGAGTTTTGATTTTAAGGTTGCAAATAAATTTTTGCAAGTAGGTAAATTTGCAAATGCAAAATCCATGAATAATGGAGATCAACTAAATGTGCCTCTGTGGTGTATGGTTATAGCAATGGTCCCCCAATAAGTCCTGCCTGCTTGGATCCACATCTTTGTGTAATCCCCCTTCACATTAGACTTTCACAAAGACTCTGGCTTTGGCCATTTGACTTGCTTTGGCCAATGGGACATTAGTAAATATGAAGCAATCAGAAGCTTGAAAGTATTAGCACATTAGGGCTTGTACTCTTAGAAAGCTGTCACCACGTGAAGAAGCTAGGGCTACACTGTTAGAGAGGAAGGGCTGAGCAGAGAGCCACATCCCTCATAAGACCTGTGAGTGAGGCCATCTTAGACCACCTAGCCAATCAAGCCACAAGATGATTGCAGCCACATAAATCACTCCAAGACATTCAATAGGAAAAGTGCCCAGCTCTGACCATCCTAAACTGCTGAGCTGCAGATTGTGACCAAATAAAACAGTTGAGGTTTTAAGCCACTAAATATTGGGGTGATTTATTACAAAGCAATAGATAGCTTATACATACTCTGTATTCCTCTGGTCTATAATTTTAACAAGATCTTCAAAAATTTTGTTCTTCAAAGAAATCTGCAATTTATTTGCAAGCAACCATTTCCCCTAATCTTAAAAAATTCACTTCTCTCATATATTTCACATTACAATTATTCCTTCTAGATTCTTAGCGGTATGAGCACTCAGAATTAAATGACATCTTCCATCCATGCTCGCCTTAAGCAATGTGATTTCCCAGGTTCCCCACAGTCGGCAAGGAGGAGCAATGTCCCCAGGGCAATTGCTTATTCTTCTGATATCTCCCCCTGGGAGTGTTTCTGCAGCAAAGACAGCACCTTTACCTTTTTTCTTTCTTTCTTTCTCTTCCTTTCCTGCTCCCTTCCTCTCTTCTTCCCTCTCTTTCCTCCCTCTATCCTTCCCTCTCTTTCTTTCTTTCTTCAGAAACCGTATCCCAAGTCTCTCTGACTTGTACAAGCTTTTTAAAAAAATTCCTTTAACTCTCATCCCCATTAAACTGCAAATTATGAGAACTAAAATTGTCTTATTTTACTATATGATTTCCAGCAGTGCCTACACTAGTATTTTTCAATTGTTATGGTATGTCTGCGTGCATATGCAATAAAAGCTAAGGGGGAAGAAAGATCTAGTATTTCCTTTCCAAAAAGGGAATGTAGAATGTAGGTAGGTAAGCGACATTATAAAATAAAATATGTACATAAAATGTAATAAAATATTATAGCAGACTATAATAATGAACTGATATTTTAAGACCTTATTTAGTAAACTGTTTAATGTATTTTTCTTTATTTTATTTTTTTCTTTTGTAGTAAGCCTGACCATTATAACTCACACTAAAGATTGTTGGGCTTTTGTACTTACTTTATGTAAACAAAGGGCTAGGAAGGATATCAAGAAAAAGTAAGGACATAACTTCTGGAGCATTCAAGAACAAAGTTGTAGACTTTGGAATTTCAGGACTTTTCATGAGAAAATGCACATGACCTGAGATGCTGATGTTCTAGTCCATGTGATTGCGAGTTCCTTTTTCTTTTAATATTCTGTGTGTTTAGAGTATGACATTAGGAAGTCAGCTCTTACAGAGAATGGAAAGGGTGAAAAATTACAGACAATAAAGAGTTGAGAGGTCTGTCTCCAACTGAGGAATCTCCTTCCATTAAAGCTAAAAGTAACATACTAATCCGTAACATAAATCTCTCCTCTCTCATCACTATCCTTTAGTTTTGAGGAGAAAATATGAAACTTAAAAAATAAATCTCCAGGGGCTGGCCCCGTGGCCGAGTGGTTGGGTTCGCGTGCTCCGCTGCAGGCGGCCCAGTGTTTCGTTGGTTCGAATCCTGGGCGCGGACATGGCACTGCTCGTCAGACCACGCTAGGGCGGCGTCCCACATGCCACAACTAGAAGAACCCACAACGAAGAATACACAACTGTGTACCGGGGGGCTTTGGGGAGAAAAAGGAAAAAAATAAAATCTTTAAAAAAATAAAAAAGAAAAAAGAAATCTCCACCTAATTTCTTTCCAGATAAACTAGATCTCTGAAACTTAGTACTACTGAAAGTGAAAGTCTCACAGCAACAATTTAAACTGAAAATACTGAACTTTACTTGAGCCCTGCACTCCCAGAAAACAACAGTGGTGGAGAAATCCTGTCCTCACCATTTTGTTTTCCAGAAAATGGCCAACGACAAAGAAACTTTCCCCACGTGACTCAAATGAGGCTCACCATCCACTCTTTCTCATAAATTTCAAAAGATTCCAGATGACTCCCTTGTTTATCTGTCTACTATTAAAGGAAAAGTTTTCCTTACACCTATTAAAATGACAAGGAAGATTTTATACAAAACTATTATCATAGGGGTCAACTGTATTACAATAGGGGAGAGAGATTGAGCTCAACTGCAAATACAGAAAGGATAAGTGGAGATTTACAGCCAAAGAATAGAGTAAGGGGATCAGTGGATGGAAAATTACTAAGAGGAAACATGAAGGGTAGGGGGATTCTTGCTAGAGAGGCCTAATAGGATACTTGCTAAAGGCAGAACAAGGACTTGTACATCAAAGAGTGGGGATAAGGAGCTTGAACAGTTATCAAGGGTGAGGGTACTCTGCTAAACTGACTTAGCAGGATTCTTGCTAAAACTAGACGTAGACACAGAAGGCAAAGATCAAGGACATAGTCGAGAATAAGGCTCAGAGGAGCCTGACTAACGTTTGGTCAAGTAGTGGCTTTCTACAAAACCCCAGGCTTCCCTTATTTTTCTTTGAGATATTTCTCATTAGGGGATGTTCTCCCTGTTGTAATAACCCAAATAAAATCGTCTCCTTGATTGTCCCCTTCATTTTGTCTTTGACAACAACATTGGAATGGTTACCTGTTTGTATCAGCCTAGAGGAGAGTTTCTCAACCCAGACCCATAGAGTGGTTCCAGGAGTCCATGCCCCTGGACTTGTAGAAAAAACTGTATGGGAATGTGAATTTGGGAGGCGTAAAGATTCCATGCACAGTGTTCATCAAATTTCCAGGTGAATGTTCCCCATAATAATTTAAGAAGCACTGATAAATGTTTTTCATGTTTTGATTTGTTTTAAGGGTAAGATGGGATTAATTCTGTATGACGTAACTCAGAATGGAAGAGATCTGTTCCCTGTTTTCCTTGGCAAAGTTCAAATGCACAGGTATTTCTTTTTTATTGAGACAAGATTAAAGAATGGGTAGGAAGATAAATTAATTGCAGAAATTCTACATGTCTTAAGCACAGAATTAATAATTTTATGCTAATTTTAGGGGGTTAAATAATCTCAATAAAATACAGTTTAAATGAAACGAAGATGAAAGTACTCTCTTTGGGATGGTAGACAATAGAATCTCATTCCATTTATACGGTTATGATTGCTCTTTTTCATTCTGATTAGCTCTGTTAATCACCATGAACTCTTTCAGAACAAATTAACAGTTCATGCAATCTTTATTTTTTTCACCCTCCCACAAAACTTTCCTCAAGTAAATGCTTATGCAGTGGGTGTGAATGTGCAACCACAAATATTGATCATCGAAAAATATCGAGTATTTTATTTTCTTTCAGCCAGGAAAAATATAACTTCACACCCCCATCCCAGTAGCCAGGTGAGAATTCAGTCTCAAACATTTCCAGGGCTACTCCCACCACCCAGGGAAGAACAACCATGCAGAGATTATATCCCTTCATTCAACAACTATTTATTAAACACCTGCTGTTAAGCATAGTACCAGGTACTGTGGATACAATGGTGAGCAAAAGAAGCAAAATTCCTACTCTCAAGAGCTTACAGTTCTAGAGTGAGAAAATAGAGAATCAAAACAAGTGAACTATCTGATACTGGCAGATTGAAATATACGTTATGGAGAAAAGTTATTTAGTGAACATACAGTGCTGGAAGGTGAGAGTTGTAATTTAAAATAAAGACTCAAGGAATGCTAAGAATAAAACATTTGAGCAAAGACCTGGTGGAGGTGAGAGAACAAGTCATGAGAATATTGAAGAGAAGAACATTCCAGGTAAAGAAATAGCAAGTGCGAAGTCCCTGAGGTGGGAACCAGAGGCATTGCCAAGAAGCAGAGCACAATACCCCACTGCTAAATAGATGTTTAAAACTCCATCTTCTTTCTGCTCTCGAGAAATTTCCTCTCATTACATTTTTATGTCAGATTCCTTCCTTTTCTCTCCTCCTGGCATGTACCTAGCAGAATCTCTTCAGTGAGATCCTTCCTCTTCTATAAAACTCAGAAAGAGGGATTATCTCCAAGAAGCCTCCATGCAAACAGCCCTGGGACCTGGGGATTTCTTCGTAGAATGTAGGTGGGCTGCAAAAGAAAACAGAAATCACGACCACAAATACATATCTCAATATGTAATCTCACCACACTTATTTTCTCGAGTCCCAGTGGCTGTACTACGCAGATAGGAACTAAACAAAATTTGGTGAAAATTGTAGCTGTAAGCAATGATTATGCCTCTTCATATGTCCCTAATACTGTTTCAGTGGTTCTGTTCCACACTAATCGTTAAACCCTGTGACTAGAAGGGAACACAGTGGAAGCAATGGAAAAGTAGAATTATATAGAGTGAGTGATAATCACTGTTGCCAAAAAAATATTAACTCACTGCTTCTATATCCATACAGTTTATTTTATTTTGAAATGGAAATTATTGTAAGAGAAAAGAGAGATTATACAAGTGAATGCAGTATTACTCTTTTTATTATTCAACACCAAGAGTTTGAGGGGGATGCCACATGTGTCTTCTCCCTTCTCTACTCTCCTCTGTAATTTCTTGATAAAATTAAATCTAGCTCTGCAGCTTCACTCATTGTGTGTCAATTGGACAGGACAGAGCACAATATTCATTCCTTCATTCAATTCATGCAAATAGGTATTCCTTCAGTAAACAAATAGATAGTAAACAACTCATGTGCAATGTGCTGGACGGATAGAAACACTGATAACAATTACTTACATTTATTAAATATTTACTCTGTCCCATGTCCTCTTCTATATAGTTTGTGTATCTCTGTCTCTTTTTTTTTTTAGGGGAAGATTCACTCTACTCTAACATCTGCTGCCAGTCTTCCTCCTTTTTCTCTTCCTTCCCACCCCACAAAGCCCCAGTACGTAGTTGTATATTCTAGTTGTAAGTTCTTCTGGTTCTTCTATGTGAGTCACCACCATAGCATGGCTACTGACAGATAAGTGGTGTGGTTCCACATCCGGGAACTGAACTTGGGCTGCTGAAGTGGAGCATGCTGACCTTTAACCATTGGGCCATCAGGGCTGGCTCAGTTTGTGTGTCTCTAAGACTTTTTGTGTGTCTCTTCAGGAAACAGACTCTAAGATGGAGTTTTGCTTGCAGGAGGTTTATTGATGTGCTGTGAAAACACTTGTGATTGTGAGGGAGGCAGGACTAGGCAGAAAGAGAATCTGAACATGATGCAGTTGCCACAGAGTAATTAGCTGATCATCCCTGGAACTGAGATGGCCCTGAGTTAAGATTTGTCCTGAATCAAACCAATGTGGTTGGGCTTTTGACCAATAATTGGGCAGGAGAGTGTTTTAGTTTGCTAGAACTGCCAAAAAAATACCAAAGACTGGCTTAAACAACTGAAATTTATTTTCTTATAGTTTTGGAGGCTGGAAGTTCAAGAACAAGTTTTCAGCAGGTTTGGTTTCTCCTGAGGCCTCTCTCCTTGGCTTGTGGATGGCTGCCCCTTTGCTGTCTCTTCACATGTTTGTCTTTCTATGCACTGCATCCCTGTTGTCTCTCTCTCTGTCCTAATCTTCTCTTCTTATAAGGACACTAGTCAGATTGGATTACAGCCCATCCTAAAGCCTCATTTTAATATAGTTGCCTCTTTAAAGGCCCTCGCACCAAGTAGAGTCACGTTCTGTGGTATTGGGGGTCAGGACTTCAACACATGAATTTGGAGGCAAAACAACTCAGTTCATAACACTCTATCCTGTGGACCCCCCAAATTCTTATCCTTCTCACATGCAAAATATTTGAACTCCCATTCCAACAGTCCAAAAGTCTTAACCCATTCCAGTATCAACTCTAAATCCAAAATCTCATCTAAATATCATTTAAATCAAGTATGGATGAAACTCATGATTCACCATGAGACAAAATTCTCCAGCTATGAACCTGTGAAACCATACAAGTTATCTGCTTCTAAAAATACAGGGGCAGGCCAGGATAGACATTCTCATTCCAAAAGGGAGAAATTAAAAAGAAGAAAGGGGAGCCAGCCAAGTGGTATAGTGGTTAAGTTCGTGTGCTCCACTTTGGTGGCCCAGGGTTCACAGGTTCGGATCCCAGGTGCAGACCTACACACCGCTCATCAAACCATGCTGTGGCAGCATCCCACATACAGAATACAGGAGAATTGGCACAGATGTTAGCTCAGGGCCACTCTTCCTCAAGCAAAAAGAAGATTGGCAACAGATGTTAGCTCAGGGCCAATCTTCCTCAAAAGAAAAAGAAGAGAAGGTCACAGGTCCCGTGTGTGAGGAATATGTGACCTCCAGCATGCAGAAAAACCTACCAAGTATTTTTTTTCTTTCTCACTGGTGAGAAACGTGAGATACAATAAAGCTTTTTACTTTGGATGGCATGTTCTCGCGTTCTAGCTTAATCAACCCCTAAAACTCCACTAATGTGGCAGCTCCCTGGATATTTGTGGGCCTCTCACTCACTCTTTGGAGGGTGACACCTTAGATATCATCAGTTTTGGTTTAGTGGATCTTACATGCTGATCCAAGTGGAGAAGACACCTGGAACTTTCTTATTGTCAGTATAGGTCTATATGCCCATAGTGTGATGGGACTGGGAGGGGAGGAAGTACTAAGGAGATGAGGAAGAGCAGAAGTAGACTTTAAATACTCTAATATGTTACCAATAAGGAGAGAAATGAGGTTAATATACGATTAATTCAGGAACAAGTGTCTGATAGTTGTGTTTTTTAAGGGAATTATCCTTGACCAGAGATCTTTATGTAACTCCGTAATATTACATAATATAGGTTCTTTAAGTCCTTGGTCTGCAACCCACAGAAACACTCTATCAGTGAGGTTGACTCATAATGAGATTCTCCTAGAATGATGCAGCGGACAAAGACTTTAAGGCAGACTCATCTGTGTGAGATTGAAGAAATTATTTAACCCCTCAAGTGAGCCAAATTTCTTCTCCAAATGGGTGTGATAACAACAGCCATTTATAGTGTATAACAGGCATTTGTAGAGTGCCAGGGACTGTGCTGGTGCAGTGGGTGTTCATATATCCATTTTACAGGTGAGGAAACTGACAGTTAGAGAGGGGAAGTAATTTCCCCTTGGCTGATAAATGATGGACCTAGGATTTGAGTTGAGTCATTCTGACTTCTAAACCCTAGATCTTAATCACTCTACAAAACTCTAGTTCAAATGGCTTTTGGAAAATTAAGTGAGCTAAATTATTTGAAGTGTCTGACTCAGACCTGACATATGTGTGGTGTTCAATACATGCTTGCTGAAAAATATTGAATGAATGGATGAAACACATGCAGACTGCCAATTCAGTATTTTTATTTAACAAGAAAGGCCCAATATATGATAAGGAAAGGGGATAGAAAGAGGTAATATTTATTTGGCACTGACTGTACCACATGCATTAAATATGTGCAGCTTATTGAATGGGTTCTGTGATATCCAAGTATTAGATAATTCTGTTATTGATTTCGGGCAAGAAAATGAGTATGTCCAAACAAAAATGGACTTTTGGTAACCGTAGCATCTGTGGTAGGCTGAAAATAATGCCCCTTCAAAGACAGTCATCTCCTCATCTCTGGAATCTGTGAATATTACAATATATGGCAAAAGACTGAATATTACCTTATATTGCAAACAGCATAACTAAATTAAAGATCATGAGAGGAGTTGCTTATCCTGGATTATCTAGCTGGATCCAAAACAAAATCATGTGTATCCTTATAAGAGAGAGGCAAATGGAGTTTTGAGACAGACACACGTAGAGGAGAAGGCGATGCGAAAACAGGCAGATGATTGGAGGGATGCAGCCACAAGTTAAGGAATGCTTAACTTCAGGAGCCACCAGAAACTGGAAGAGATAAGGAGCAGATTCTCCAATAGAGCTTCCGGAAGGAGTGTGGCCTGCCAACACCTTGATTTTGGGATTCTGGCCTCCAGAACTGTAATAAAATAAATTTCTGTTGTTTTAAGCCACCAAATTTGTGGTAATTTGTTACAATGGCAAGTGGTAATTTGTTACAACGGAGAGAGGAAACTATACAATGTCTTTACAAGTGATACCTTATTGGATTGTGCTAGCTTTCAAAGGTAACATCTGGCAAAATAAATTATTGTCACCATAATAATGACTGAATTCTATAGAAAAAATATTATTGATTGCTATAAAAAATAAGGACACTCCAACATCTTGTTGGAGAACTACTTTTCATTTCTCCAAAGACTTGAGGCTAGCTAAGAGAGAAAGGATGCTGTCAATGAATTATATGAGTGTGTGGTGTCAGGGAGGGTTAGATGACAGAAGAGAAGGAAGCTGAGTCTTGAAGTTGGCAGTGCCAGTGGAAAGCTGGCAGCAGGAGAGGATGTCTGCTGGATCTTCCCATAACCCATGGCTGGGAGGACAATGTCATGATTACCTCTGGAAAGAGATAAAAAATACCACGCAAATCCATGCACAGAAGCAAAAAGGACCTCTAAACATTTCAATGAGAGGGGGATTGTAGGAGATATAGTAGGTGGGAAAGAGTGGATACTCAATGACCCCCTTTGGAAGGAAAAAGGTCAGTGACTATGATGACACAGATCCAGTTCTGGTCCAAGCAGACAGATATCATTTAGGGAAAGCTGACTAGGGGCACAGTTCTATGGGTCACGTCAAAGAAGGCATGAATACCAATGCCTTACCATTGAGCTTGCTGAGTATTTTCTCTCACAAGTATCTGTCCTCCCATAACAATGTGAAGACAGAGCTCCATTCCATTGACTAGAAATCCCCGTATCTAAAACAGTGCCTGGAATGTGGTAGGAATTCACCAGTTGTTTGTTGAAAGAATGAACTTCCAGTGGCACTCAGCTTGGGCATGTACTATGGAGGGAGGGTCTGAAAAGACCATCAAATGAGGGTCCATTATATGGAATTTGGCCTTCATTGTCTTGGGAAGACCTTCTGAATATCCAACGGAAGACAGTCAAAAGGCTGCCCAATTTCATACAATGGACTCCCATTTAAGGCTTTTATTAGACTTTGACTCTTGTCAGGCCTGGACTTATAAGGTAAAAAGGCTTCAAGATCTTCCATACCTACCAGTTCAGTCTGCAGTTAGAAAACAGAAACTGCAGGTTTGGGATAAGTATCAACATGCTGGACCAGAAGCAAAACATTCTTGAGTCCCAATCCTTTGTTCCTTCTTAAAGCCACATTGGCACTGGTGAGGCTTCAGAAGCTCCCAAAAAATTCATATCAATTTACTAATAATTAAGGCCTTTTGTATTAAAACAACAGTGCATGATGTTTAGTAAAATTGATTTTTCCGTAAGAGAAGTTTAATATAAACTGGCTATTTCAAGAAAATCATGGCTGTCAGCAAATAGAAATGTCATATATTTAAATCACAGCAATACTCTGTGTTAGTCATTTGACTTCTTTGGGCCTCAGTTCTTTCATCTGTAAAATGAGGAGATTGAAAAAATAATTATAGCCATGTTATAGTCACCAATGGTCTAGCAACCTATGACTCAATCACTAAAAGCCGGAAATGTTCTGCTTCTAGGATGATAAATCTCTTCCCTACTGCTATAAATGTTCTTAAAAGGAAATCAAAATTTACAGGATGGCAGTGGAAATTAGTCTATGATGTGGTGCTTTAATTCATTAATGTTATTAATGAACAACACAAAGCAATGCAACAGTAACTTGGGAAGTGGAAACCCTGGAGACAGACAAATCCAGTGATTTAGGGGACTGGATTAGCTTTCCATATTGACCAGAGAAATAGTGTGAGCTCTTTGACTACATGAACCATGTTTACACCATGCCTGGAATATAATAGCAGGCACGCATGCCCACTGTGAAAGCCTATTGTTACACCTTTGTTTCCACACACAGGCATGTTGAGGAAAATTAAAATTGCTTGTAAATTCTTGGCATTGTATCCATGTTCAGCTCTGTTGGAGTTTCAATAAAGATTTTCCATGGCAACAAATTGATGACGGTCACAATTATAGTTAGCAAATTGTATTTTTCAAATATTGTGTCCAAGTTTCCAAGTATCTTTAAACCCTTTGTGTAGAGCATCTTATTCTGTCGAACAATTGCCTACAAAGTTGTAGGTATTACAAATCAAGGAAGCAAGCTATAAACATGACTGTGAATTGGGGTTCTGTCCACGATGTCAAAGTTAACTCCTCTCTCACCTGTCACAACAGTGTCAGGCCAAGGTCCTTGCTGGTGCTTTTAATAAGTGGCCAACTCTAAAAACCCCACAACCAGAGCCACTTTTTGCCATCGTCTAAACACAGCAGTTGTGAGCTTGGTCCTCAAGGGTGATAGAACTGACCTCAGATATTTCTTTCACTGAGATCACCGGGGACTCCTAATTGCCAAATTCATACAACTATTTTTAATTCTCATTCTATTAGACATATCTTGGACATTTACATATTTTTGTATTTTCACTGTTCATTGACGTTCGAGGTGGAACTTCCCTATTTCACCTCTTTCTTTCATTGCCTATTCCTCATCCTCTAACAAGCCTTCAAATGTTAATATTTTCCAGGTTCCTGTATAAACTCTCTTCTCATTTGGTTCATCTATGATCAATCACTTTTGTGACTTTAAAAACCACCTTTCTGCTGAAAACTCTGATCTATCATCTGAACCCCAAACTTGATTACACACATCCCCATCTAGACTCCCCACATGCATTTCAGATTTAGCACTTAACACAAATTGTAAGCTCCAAGATGGAACCCATAATCTCCTCCTGCAAGCCTGCTCCATCTCTAATGTGGTGCGCTTCTGCTACTGGTGCCCACATCTTTCAGACATACCAATCAGACTAACCCAGTCATAGTATAGTACACTCACGGTATAGCCAATGGGTCATCAAATTCTTCAGATGTTACCTAAAAAAGGCTTCTGAGATCCTTTTTCTTGTCTCCATCCCTACTTCCTCTGCCATAACTGAGATTATCATCTCCTTTTTTGTGTTTTTATAACCCTTGTCTTCTTCCTGTTGTCTCTCTCTGCTCTTGACCATTCCTCACACTGTTGCCAAAGTCACTTTCCTACAAAATGAAGTTAATTGCATTACTTTCTTACTTGGAAACCTCACTGAGCCTCAAGAACCTTCAGTAATTATGAATAAAATTCTAACTTCTGCACTTGACATGTAAGTGAGTTTACAATCTGGGCCCAACCCATTCTAGCATCAGCTTGTGCCACTCTTTGCCAAACGCTTAATACTACCAACATGGAACTTCTTTAACTCCCACCTCACATCCAAACCTTTTCAGGATTCTACATTTTTTTTTTTAATTTTTATTTTTTTCGGATGTACATCATATTTCAAATTCTGGATACATTACATCATGTTCACCACCGGAACACTAATTATAGTTCATCCCCTCACATGTGACCATAATCACCCCTTTTGCCCTCCCCGCTGCCCCCTTCTCCACTGGTAACCACCAGTCCAATCTCCAATGCTATGTGATTTTTTTTTTGGTCATTTTTATCTTCTACTTATGAGCAAGATCATACAGTAAAAATTGACTTTCTCCCTCTGACTTAGTTCACTCAGCATAATACCCTCAAGGTCCATCCATGTTGTCACAAATGGCTGGATTTCGTCATTTCTTATGGCTGAGTAGTAGTCCGTCGTGTGTAAATACCACATCTTCTTTATCCATTCTTCCCTTGATGGGCGCCTAGGTTGCTTCCAAGTCTTGGCTACTGTGTATAATGCCGCAATGAACATAGGGGTGCAAGTATATTTATGTCTTTGTGTTTTCAAGTTCTTTGGATAAATACCCAGCAGTGGAATAGCTGGATCATATGGTAGATCTATCCTTAATTTTCTGAGGATACTCCAAACCGCTTTCCATAGTGCCTGCACCAGTTTGCACTGCCACCAGCAGTGAACAAGGGTTCCCTTCTCTCCACACCCTCTCCAACATTTGTTGTTTCCTGTCTTGTTAATTATAGCCATTCTGACCAGAGTGAGGTGATACCTCATTGTAGTTTTGATTTGCATTTCCCTGATAGCTAATGATGTTGAGCATCTTTTCATATGCCTGTTGGCCATCTGTATATCTTCTTTGGAGAAATCTCTGTTCAAATCTTTTGCCCATTTTCTAATTGGATTGTTGGTTTTTTTGTTGTTGAGCTGTATGAGTTCTTTGCATATTTTGGATATTAACCCCTTATCTGATATGTGGTTTGCAAATATCTTCTCCCAATTGTTAGGTTGTCTTTTCGTTTTGTTGATGGTTTCCTTTGCTGTGCAGAAGATTTTTAGTTTGATGTAGTCCCATTTGTTCGTTTTTTCTTTTGTTTCCCTTGCCCGGTCAGACATGGGACTTGAAAATATGCTGCTCAGACCAATGTCATAGAGCGTACTGCCTATGTTTTCTTCTAGAAGTCTCATGGTTTCAGGTCTTACATTCAAGTCTTTAATCCATTTTGAGTTGATTTTTGTACATGATGTAAGGGAATGGTCTACTTTCATTCTTTTGCATGTGGCTGTCCAGTTTTCCCAACACCATTTAGTGAAGAGACTCTCCTTTCTCCATCGTATGCTCTTGGCTCCCTTGTCGAGTATTAGCTGTCCATAAACGTGTGGGTTTACTTCTGGGCTCTCAATTTTGTTCCATTGATCTGTGTGTCTGTTTTTGTGCCAGTACCATGCTGTTTTGGTTACTATGGCTTTGTAGTATAATTTGAAATTGGGGAGTGTGATACCTCCAGCTTTGTTCTTTTTTCTCAGGAATCCTTTGGCTATTCGGGGTCTTTTGTTGTTCCATATAAATTCTAGCATTCTTTGTTCTATTTCTGTAAAAAGTGTTGTTGGAACTTTGATAGGGATTCTGTTGAATCTATAGATTGCTTTAGGAAGTATGGACATTTTAACAATGTTAATTCTTCCAATCCAAGAGCACAGAATATCTTTCCGTTTCTTTGTGTCTTCGATTTCTTTCAACAATGTTTTATAGTTTTCGGTGTACAGATCTTTCACCTCTTTCGTTAAGTTTATTCCTAGCTATTTTATTCTTTTTGTTGCAATTGTAAATGGGATTGTATTCTTAATTTCTCTTTCTGCTACTTCGTTGTTAGTGTATAGAAATGCAACGGATTTTTGTACATTGATTTTGTATCCCACAACTTAACTGTATTCCTTTACTATTTCTAAAAGTTTTTTGGTGGACTCTTTAGGGTTTTCTAGATATAAAATCATGTTGTCTGCAAAGAGTGATAGTTTCACTTCTTCTTTTCCAATGTGGATCCCTCTTATTTCTTTTTCTTGCCTGATTGCTCTGGCTAGGACTTCCAATACTATGTTAAATAAGAGTGGTGACAGTGGGCATCCTTGTCTGGTTCCTGTTCTTAGAGGGATAGCTTTCGGTTTTTCTCCATTGAGAATGATATTTGCTGTGGGTTTGTCATATATGGCCTTTATTATGCTGAGGTATTTTCCTTCTATACCTAATTTAGTTAGAGTTTTTATCATAAATGGATGCTGTATCTTGTCAAATGCTTTCTCTGCATCTAGTGAGATGATCATGTGATTTTTATTCTTCATTTTGTTAATGTGGTGTATCACATTGATAGACTTGCAGATCTTGAACCATCCCTGCATCCCCGGAATGAAACCCACTTGACCATGATGTATGATCTTTTTAATGTATTGTTGTATTTGATTTGCTAGTATTTTGTTGAGGATTTTTGCAACGATGTTCATCAGTGATATTGGCCTGTAATTTTCTTTTTTTGTGTTGTCCTTGTCTGGCTTTGGTATCAGGATAATGTTTGCTTCATAGAAGGAGTTAGGAAGCCTCCCCTCCTCTTCAATTTTTTGGAAGAGTTTGAGAAGGATGGGTATTAAGTGTTCTTTGAATGTTTGGTAGAAGGAGTCTACATTTTTGAACAAATTCTTTGTTCATGATGTGTGCAACTTCTCAATAAATCATTTTCTTCTTATTTAAGGAATGGTTCATTGCTCCTGTTCTAAGCTCTCAGAGCTTTTAGTTTTTATATATGTAAGTGCCAACTCACCAAATTGCACTATAATTTCTCCATTTATGTCAGTTCACACCACTAGACTGTATTAATTTATCAACTTCTATGTACAACATTCTTGAAAAACCTAAAAAGTGGAATCTGATATGCAACATATTTTATAAATTACATACTAATTTCATTTTATAGTGTTTTTAAAAAACTGTGGATTCAAGTTGTGCAAAGAGTAAGTTTATCAGACATTTATAGCTTGTAAACCTCAGATAAGAGTACTTAATAGCCAGTCAAGAAATTGCAGTTAACATCACTAATGCACTCTTGAAGAATAAACTCCACGGCCTGCGTTTTTCCTTGAAATCTTCACTTTTTGAAAGCTGTGGTTGCTACAAAATATTACTTGAAGTGTGACAGAATAATAAGAAAAATTTAACCATAGAACACCCTCTTCACTGGTTTTAACAGATTTCCTTGGGAATGATGAATTATTTGAATGCCTACTATGAAGTCATTCATAAGAACTTAATAACACTGAAAGTTTTAAAGCATAAAGTGGTGTTTCCACGCTCTAAAATATGGCAGCAACTCCATTACTTAAGGTTGGCTATGCTACCCCAAGTTCAAAAACAAATGCTCTAGCTTGTTACTTTCGCTTCATTTTTTGACAGAAGCCCATTTTCTACATCTTTTACAGAATTTGTCATTGCTTTTCTTGTTTTGTAAGACTTTGTTGATGGTAAAATTGCTGTCTTAAACTTAAGTAACGTAATTCAGAGCATTTTAAAAGGAAGGAAAATTCTCCCTTTGTTCTATTAGATCTTAGATCTGAGTGTGTGTTTTGATATTGCCACATGTACAACTGAAATTCTCCCTTCCCTGTATGAACATATTTAGATCAGGGCATAAATGTTGATGCTGCCACATTCCCTATTTTCTACCCGTCCTTAAGCAGCAGTCATTGAGAACTATGCAAATGAGAACGATGGGTAAGCTCTTTGAAAATACAGAGGAAGGAACAACTTATTCTGAATGAATAAAATGGAAGATAAACATCTTAATTTTGAAGGCAATATAATTGAGCTGTACTACTTTAAATTAATTGATAATTGCAATAAAATACCAATTCCAGATTCCACAGGATATTCTAAGACAGTTGAAAGTTAAACACTTTTATTTTTACCTTCAAAATATTAATATATGAATGCATATGAAGCAGACAAGAAGAACAAAGAAAATAGATGACAGGTAGATAGATAGATAATAGAGAGATACATAGATAGGGGACAGATATAGCACACACAGATGATTAATGATAGATTTGCTTATTAATTTTACAAAATGTTTTAATATTGTAATAGAATGCCACATGCTGTTAGATTTTTAAAAATTAGGAAGAAATGTTCAAGGGAATAAGAATTGAGATTTTTAAAAATATTTATTCTTCTGAGAGCCTTGGGCAAAAATAACTTGGCAATGGGTAATGTTTCTTTTTTTTTTTTTTTTTTGTATAATTGGATATTCACACGGAGAGTACTTTATTTGGATCAATATTTCACATTTTATGTTGCAATAACAACTGAATTGAATAACATGTAATTTGTTTTGTAAAATATAGAAGAAAACATAATAGCATATTTAAATGACACAGAAGAAAGAGAAACTCAGGTCAATTCAAGAAATGAGGGTTATTAGAGAAAAAGTATGCTTTAACAAATAAAGATAACTTTTTGTAAGGCAAAAGGCAGGAAAATAAAAATAACAGAATGAGGAAAATATAACAGATAAACATAATTGATAAACTTTTGCTATTCAAAATATAGAGAAAATTGAGATTAATATATATAGTCTCTATACAGATTCTGTTGAATAAATGATCAAAAACAGTATACAAATGGAGAAATACAGACAGTTAGCAAGTGTTTGGGAAATCAGCCTCCATTCTAGTAAAAATTAAAGCACCCTGAAGTAATTTTAAAGAGTCATTTCTCTTTGATTTTTTTAAAATGCTTTTTTTTTTTTTTTGAGGAAGATTAGCCCTGAGCTAACTGCTGCCAATCCTCCTCTTTTTGCTGAGGAAGACTGGCTGTGAGCTAACATCCATGCCCATCTTCCTCTACTTTATATGTGGGATGCCTACCGCAGCATGGTGTGCCAAGCGGTGCCATGTCCGCACCCAGGATCCAACCCGGGGAACCTCGGGCCGCCGAAGCGGAACATGCACATTTAACCACTGCGCCACCGGGCCAGCCCTAAAATGACTTTTAGGAATCCCCAGTGTTGGTGAAGATGTAACAAATAGATGTCTTATAAATTGCATTTATCAACATGAATAGAGCCAGCCTTTTAGAAGTAATATGGCAGTACAGCAACTCTGAAAATCCACTTATGGTCTTTGTCTGAATAGTTCCAATTTAGGAAATATACATTAAGAAATAAGCTGAGAATGGAAAACCAAGAGGATCCACTTATTCTGAATGAAAATTGAAAGCATCCTAAGTTCTGAAAAATAGTGGAATCGTTAAGTAAAGAGTCCATTAATTAAATGCTATAGTATGAAATACCATGTATATTATATATTATAGTATACATACAAGTATGTAACCCATGGCAATTCCAGGAAATGTAAACATAAAATTATATTAAGAGTAAAAATCTCATTAGACCAGATGAACTTAACAGATATATACAGAACATTTCATCCAAAAGCAACAGAACTCACATTCTTCTCGTGTCCATGGAACATTCTCCAGAATAGATTTTATGTGAAGCTGCAAAACAGGTTATAATAAATTAAAGATTACATCACATTAAGCATCTTTTCCAACCACAATGGTATGAAACTAGAAATCAATTACAAGAAAAAAACTGGAAAATTCACAAATATGTGAAGATTAAGCAACATGCAAAAAAAAAAAAGAGAGAAATTCTCAATATAAACATTAAATAGACACCTTCTTTTTCTATCCCAAAAGGAAAAACATGAACTAAAGAATGAAACATTAAGGCTTCAACTGTGGTAGGAAGAGCTTTAGAAATATTAGTGGTGATATAAGCTCATGGTCAAAAATCAAATTTGTGGTTCAGAGTATGTTAAGCTCTTATTTTATTTTGCATTGTTTCGTTTTGTCCTGTCATGACGTATTTTTTTTTTAATTTTATTTTGTGTGTGTGTGAGGAAGATTAGCCCTGAGCTAACATCTGTTTCCAATCCTCCTCTTTTTGCTTGAGGAAGATTGTCCCTGAGCCAACATCTGTGCCAATCTTCCACTATTTTGTGCATAGGATGCTGCCACAGCATGGCCTGATGAGCAATGTGTAGGTCCATGCCCGGGATCCAAATCTGGGAACCCTGGCCGCCAAAGTGGAGTGCACAAACTTATCCACTATGCCACCAGACCAGTCCTGTCATGATGTATTTTTTTAGCTTTTTATTTGAGCTATGATGTAAATACAGTAAAATGCATACATACAGCAAAACTAATATCACATGTTCAGCTTGATGCAGATTTACAAATATGTTTATCCATGTATCTACCTAAAAATCAAGACATTGAATATTTTCAGCACCCGAGAGGATTCCTTGCAACTCTTCCTTAAAAATACCCTACCCAAGAAGTAATCACTATTCTGACTTCCATCACTATCTTTTGGTTTTGCTTTTTCTTCAGCTTTAAATAAATGGAATCATACAGTCTTTAATCCTTTGCATCTGTGGGGCCAGCCCCGTGGTGGAGTGGTTAAGTTCACACACTCCACTTGGCAGCCCAGAGCTTTGCCGGTTTGGATCCTGGGCACAGACATGGAACTGCTCATCAATCCATGCTGAGGCAGTGTCCCACACAGCACAACCAGAGGCACTCACAACTAGAATATACAGCTATGTACTGGGGGGATTTGGGGAGAAGAAGAAGAAGAAAATAAAAGAAGATTGGCAACAGTTGTTAGCTCAGGTGCCAATCTTTAAAAAAAAAAATCCTTTGCACCTTTGCATCTGTTTTCTTTTGAATATATCTGTGAGAGTCATTCATGTTGTTGAATGTATCAGTAGCTTGTTCTTTTGTTATTGCTGTGTAATATTCCATTGTATGAATATATGACATTTTAATTATCCGTTTTAGTATTAGTAGACTTCTTTGGGTTACTTCCAGGTCTCCATAATTATAAACAAATTTGCTTTTAAAAGTCTTTTGGTGAACATATGCAGGTTTGTCTCTTGGATATACACTTAGGATATGCTTGGAAATAGAACAGCTAAGATGAGGGCTAGGCGTATGTTGCCATCTGGTAAATACTGGCTCATTGTTTTAGGGAAAAAAAATAAATTAACAATGGGCCTGTCCAGTTAGCAATGGGCCCCATCACTTCTATAGCCTTATTTATTTATATTGTTTGGTCCAGAATGGCTTTGAGTTTGCAACATCTAACAGAAAAAAGAAAGTAGTTCTCTGACTCACCTGAAATCATGTGTCAAATTTTCAGCAGGATTGGCTTTTAAGTATTTCGGTTAAGGAAAGGTGAACTTTTCCAAATACGGTCAACACATCTTCTCAGGAACAAGGTTACCTCAAAGTCAAGAGCACTAGTTGTTTTTCACTTTGCCAGTGATGCACACAGAGTGGATGCAGTCCTGTGCTCCCGAGCCTTCCTGCGGTAGCTCAGCCCGGGTGCTCGCTCTTTGTGCTCCGACACTGCCTGATGAGCCAGCCTAATTGGCCTTGCTCACTCTGTACTGCCACAGGGCTCAGCGCTTAGGCCAAGGCAATCAGCTTCGTGCACATTTCTACTGCAAGGATCTTTCCTTTTCTTGTATTTCACTTAATAAAATTAGTCACTACCCATGGTGGATTAGCAGCAGCAGCAGCTCAGCTTCCCAGGATTTGCATGAATTTATTCTCAGTGGAGAGATCAAGAGGCAATTTATTCCGTTGTTGGCCTTGTTAGGAGCTCCCATCGTCCTGCCCTGCAGCTCTGTCTGAACAGCATGTTTGTGATTATTTATTATTTAGAATAATTATTCCTACTTTTGCAGGCAGCTACTAGGGGCTCATTTCCAGACACTAAATTTTTCTGAGCTAGATTTACAAGAGCAAAAGGAAGTAAGAGAACAAAAGGCAAAAGTTTTTAAAAAATGAGCTAAAATGTCAAAATCTTGACTGATCACAAAACACCTCTCAAAGTCCCTGTTTTTGCCAAAGTGATTATCAGGCTGTTTCTCTGAGAGATAAGAGAGTGTGTTTTCCAACAGACTGTGCCTATACACTGGGCATGCATATTTAATAACTGGGAACTTCATTTTTTCCAGAGCGGTGGATATAAACATTGTGTTGATCTAAGGCTGGAGCTAGAGAAGGGGCAGTCTCTCTGGATGTCTACACCAAACGAGAGCTAGACAGGAGGGAAAAGGGATGGTGCACAACTATCCTCTCCCCTTTCGTGCCTGAAGGTATTTCTGTAGCTCCACAGTAAAAAGAGCTGAATGCAGAACTAAAATGCAAAGGCGCTTTCCTTTCACAGCATCGGAGAAGACGCTAGGCACGTAATCCAAATTAGTGCCTTACTCTTCTCACAAGTGAAATGTGCATCATGATAGTACCGACTTTGAAGGACTCTGGTGGGCATTAGGTGGAATCAGGCCTTTCAAGGGCATAGCATGGCACCTGGTGCTTAATAGCATTCAATAACATTAGCTGTCATTATTATTGTGACTGTTATTGTCCTTGTCTTTGTTCTTCTCCTTCATCCTCTTTATTCCTGTTGCTCCTCCTCCAGCCTCCAATTTCTGTATGAAAAAGCCACAAATTGTACATACTCTTCAAAATGGCCTATGTGACTAGAAAAAGCCACAGAAAATTCAGATATATAGAATCTAGGCTTTTTTTTTTTTTTTGTATATAATGAATCACCATTCCTTATTTTCCTTGCAGATCAGCTTCAGATTTTTGTAGCTCAGAAAGCTGTTACTTTTCTTCCTGTGTTTTAGCTCTATAGGATCATTTATAGTTTTACAGGTTATTTTTCCAGTGAAAGAAGCTGAAAATCTGTGTACAATAATTTCTTCTGGTGGGTGGCAATAATAGAGCTTTCATGCTAAAGATGAAAATTTTTTTCCAAAGGTAATTTAGGTTTAGAGGAAAGGTGCTAAACCATTGTAGGATGGGATTGATATTTTCATTCCTTTTTTTTTCCCCTTAGAGCATGTTAGGTAATTTAAGTGATTATTATGTGTTAGCTTTGGTTAGCGAGAGGAATGTCTGGGCTATGTGGTCTTGCCCATAGTACCACAAGAGGAGACCACAAATGTGCTTACCTGACTGTGACGTTAGCAGCCTGGCACGCTGTAGGTGTGATCTCCCCTTGACTTTCTGTATCCTCCAGGCTTCCATCACTCTAATAGAAGAACCTACACTAACAGTCTTTGCCCAGTCCCCTTACTGGAATGGTGACAAACATTGGCTTGCCATCTCTTATATGCTGGAACCAAACTCATTCAGAAAGGTCATATCCCCACTTATAAGAGTTCTTAAACTTTCCATCAACAGTTGCTTTCAGCCCACAAAACATGAACTATAAAGACACTTGTTAATGTTTAGCATAGGTTTTGTTTCCTTTGATTATGCAAAGGGACAGAAATTATAGGTCTGGCTCCTTATGATTTTAAATCTAGTACCCTCTGTGAGAAATTTCATAAGTTGGATTCATCTAAATATTTTTTTCCTGCATCCAATATGCTGAAATGTAAAATGCTCTATTTCCTGATATAACTAATAATAAAAATATATCAAGTGGTCAGTATTAAAATTTTTCAGATAGCCTACCAGTTTTGCTTTATGAATTCTGAGTTCTCAGTTACTCAGAGAAAGAGTAGGAGATGCTGATGTTCAATTATTCATCATGTAAAACAGACATGTAGGAACCGACAGTTTGCCATGATCCCTGGAAAATTTTTTACTAAATCTGGATGTTAGTAAGCAATTGGAGAGAAGGAAGGAGCAAGATTTACACATCTCCAGGAAATCAGGGAAGTGGAGGGCTGGCTCCACCAGACAACAATCCACAAGCACAATAGTCAGCAGTATGGCACTGCTCTGTGAGACCAGATAAGCTACAGTGTACAGCAAGGAAATCAGTTGATAAGGTCTAAAACATGATGATACAGAATTCCTAAATAGTTAGACGATCCTACCAGGCTGCTGTGTTCAGTTTAATCACCATATTTTTACATTTGGGAGAATACGGAGCATTGTGAATGCTACAATATTTTTATTTTTTAAAAAAAAGAAGAAGAAAAAAAAGGCAACATCAAAACACTCTGGAAGATTATCTTAGAAACTATTACCAGTAGTTGCTTTTGCTTTTAATTGTATGCATTTCTTTATTGTTCAAATTCCTTACCATGTCTAGTACTATTTTTATTGAAAATAAAAAAATGATAGATTTTGAAAAATTACTTGGAGAAATTCAAAGACAGTGTGATAACAAAAATAATAATAATGCAAACACTTTTATAGTGCTTAGTAGGTATCAGACACCGTTCTAACCACTTAATATCCATTCACTATTTCATCCTCATAATAACCTTAGGAAGTAGAAACAATCATTATCCTCCATTTTACAGATGAGCAATGTAAGGCAGAAAGAGGCTCAATAACTTGCCCTGGTCACACTCCTGGGAAGTGAGGAACAATGATTTGAAGCAAGGCAGTGGCTCCAGGTTCCGGACTCTTGAACAAATATACTACAAAGTAATTAAGATAAAGAAAGAAGGCTGAGAGATGGTGTGATTTTTATCCTTACACACATGAGGAATTTGAAAGGGAAGAGAAGTTTATTAGTTATGTCCACAGAGAACCTCATTCCTAATACGGTCATGATCCACATAATAACGTTTTGGTCAATGGCGGGCCACATATACGGTGGTGGTCCCACAAGATGAATACCATATAGCCTAGGTGTGTAGCAGGCTATACCATCTAGGCTTGTGTAAATATACTCTATGTTGTTCACACAACAATGAAATCACCTAATAACACATTTCTCAGAACACATCCCCATCATTAAGTGATACTTAACTGTACATAAACTAATTAAATCAGAAAGAAATGAAATTTTATGTATGAAAGAACTTGGCTAGTGGTTGAAGAAACTCTGGAATGGCAAACCAAGAAGGTGACTTTGAAAACATGGCTTTTTTTTATTATCAAAAATACCTCCTTAGAGTAATTATGGTAATTAAGCCTCCCATCTTCACCATTATGTTATCTTCTCTGTGATGCAATGTCTCTCATCCTCTAATTTCATTTCCTTAGTCTTATTTACAAATTGTTCCCCTCCAGTGATCAGGTATATTCGAATGCCTTGAGGGATAATATCTCGAACACTACCCACCCTCTTTTATTGCAGTAACAATCTCATTTGATTGGTCCCATTACTCTTGCAAGGATGAAATTAAGATGATTAAATAAAACATATAAAACGAATCATTAAGGGAGTCTATGTGAAGCACATGCAGGAAAACTAATAAAGAGATTTTTGAAGCTCACATTTTTAGGACACAATTTTCCAGTACATAAGGAAAAGACCATAATAGCCATGTTTTCCAAAGAATGTCACAATGAAATTTCTTTAGTAAAATAGCTAATGAACTGGTAATTGTATTCTTATTGAATATGCTGGTACTTATCATTAATGTGATCCATAAAATGAATCATATATCTGACTTTATTGAGATTAGAGTAGGAAATGAGCTAACAATGCTTACAAATAAAAATAAAGTCTATTGCACTGACAATGGGGGACATCTTATTTTAGAAAGAAGGAAAGCATTGAGAGTTTAAATGGTTATTTTGTAAATGTGATATATGGTTTTCTCTTCTAGTTGTGTCTAGGGCCCATGATCAAGAAGGCTGAGTTCTTGGGGCCAGCTTAGTGGAATAGTGATTAAGTTTATGCACCTCACCTCAGCAGCCGAGGGTTTGCTAGTTCAGATCCCAGGTATGGACCTGCACACCGCTCATCAGGCCATGCTGATAGTATCCCACATATAAAATGGAAGATTGGCATGGATGTCAGCTCAGGGACAACCTTCCTCAAGCAAAAAAAGGAAGATTGGCAACAGACGTTAGCTCAGGGCCAATCCTCCTCACAAAAAAAAAAGAAGAAGGTTGAGTTCTGCCATTTCTGTACCAGAGAATCTCCCTGCCTTTAGTGATAAATAAAATTTAGAGAGGTTTTCTCAGTCAGCTTGATACCCCAATCCCCACTCTATTATATACTCATCAATTCCATAAAGTCCTACATGACATTTTTCTCTTGCTAGAATATATGTGATGGACGATGTTCCCAGTATCACAAAATAAATTATAATTTTTGCACAATTCCTTGCCCAATACCTATATTGCCAACCTCTCTCCCTTTTACAAAAGCATGTTGAAATGCAAGAATCTGGGAGAGATATTATTATATAGATAACCTTGAATTCTTCTCAATGTCACAAATAAAATTTATTATTTTAAGTATTATTTGTAGCAAATCTTATACCTAGTCAGTTTGAAAGATCTAGTTTGTCGTGAGACTGTGGGAGACAACTGACCTAGACCATGTCATAACAAGTCTGTCATTGGCCTAATGACCAACCGGAACTATATTTCATTGCCTGCAAGAGAACAATGTTCTCCTTTCTCTCTCTGCTTTGCTTGAATTTAAAAAGGGAATCCTTGAGCGAAAAATAGAGGCAATTGTTTTCTCTGTGTTTCAAAGATAATATGATGTTTATGTATCTGATCTTGGAGGTCAGACAGACCTGAGTTCTAGTCCCAGCTCTGCTGCTTGCTAGATTTGTAATCGTGAACAAGTTATATAACCCCTTTGAGCTTCAGCTTCTTCATCTATAAAATGAGGCCAATTAAATAAAAGTCAAACCACTAACTGTTATTAGTAGGAGAAGAAGTAGTTATTCATCATCGTCTGGCATGTTTTCAGAAGAAATCTGATTACATAAAAGCTCCCTCCTTTATCCTAACAAATACATCAAGCCTTCTGAATAAATATTTGCATGAAACTATTTTCCCCAAAAATTACCATCAGAGTTAGGTTCATTCTTTTCTAACACGGGAGTTATCTGAACAAGTAATTATTTAGATTCAGGGAAACTAACATTAATTTGTTACCAATCAATCAATAAGTCAACCCTGGAGTCTTTGATGCCTGAAATGAGTCTTGAAGATGAAATAAGTAGAATGGACCTTCCTGGAGGATGTTACTAGCATGACACAAGACTAAGAGGCATGGCAGTAGCTCTCAAACTTGAGTGTATACCAGAATCACCTGGAGATTAAACAGGTTGTTAAACAGGTTGCTGGGCCTCATCCCCAGAGTTTCTGGTTTAATAGTTTCCCGATAAAGTCCAAGAATTTACCATTCTAACAGTTTGTAGTTGACTTTGATGCTGCTGGCCTGGGACCACACTTTGAGAACCATTGGAACAGGATGATATCTTAGAGGACTGCAGGGACCGTGGCTTGTTACTGATGTAGTGCAATGAGTACATGGCCAGAGATGAGTCAGAAGAGCGAGAAATGACCCAGATCATGGAGCAGCTTGGAAGTGTACTAAGACAGGTATAAGTTTAGTCTGAGGCCCAATTTAGAGGGATCTGTGCTGTAGGAATGGATTGGGGACAGGGAAGCCTGAAGCCTGGTTGGCCAGTTGAGAAACTGGTGTAATAATCCAGGGGAGAGATGATGGGGGCTTGAGTTAAGTCAGAGTGGGGATGAAGATGAAACAGACAGAAGTTGATGATGTCTGAGGTAAAAGGTTGGAAGGAACCTAGTTTGAAGATACTCTTCAAGGACGCACAATGGACTCACTATCTATAATCAACTATATTAACTATAATAGCTCTAATTATATGTTAAAAATTGTTTTGAATTATTTTATATAAGTAAATCCATAATAAAATAACACAAGTTTGAACGAATTTAGTAGGTTCCAACCAACTACTGACCTCTTTGGCAATCTTTATCCATTTGGGAAACAATTCCCAAAGAGTAATAATGCGAGCTAACGTGCATTCAGTTCTTGCTTTGCACTAGGAACTGTACTACATATTCTACTTTAATATTTTCTTTATTGAGGTAACATAGTTTTATAACATTATATAAATTTCAGGTATACATCATTATATTTATGTTTCTGTGTAGACTATATCATGTTCACTGCCAAAGACTAATTACCATCATCACCATATACATGTGCCCTGTCACCTCTTTTGCCCTCCTCCTTCCCCTTGTCCCCTCTGGTAACCACCAACCTAATATCAATATCTACATGTTTGTTTATTGTTCTTATTCTTGTTTTTATCTACTACTTATGAGTGAAATCATACGGTATTTGACTTTCTCTGTCTGACTTATTTCACTTAGCTTAATACCCTCAAGATCCCTCCATGTTGTTACAAATGGCAAGATTTCATCCTTTTTATAGCTGAGCAGTATTCCATTGTGTACACATAACACATCTCCTTTATTCAACCCTTGATGGAAATTAGGTTGTCTCCAAGTCTTGGCTATTGTGAATAATGCTGCGATGAACATAGGGGTGCATGGAACTTTATGCATTCATGATTTCATGGTTTTTTGGATAAATACCAAGAAGTGGAATAACTGGATAGTATGGTAGTTCTATTCTTAATTTTTTGAGGAATCTCCATACCGTTTTCCGTAGTGGCTGTACCAGTTTACATTCCCACCAACAGTGTACGAGCGTTCCCTTTTCTCCACACCCTCTGCAACATTTGCTGTTTCTTGTCTTGGTGATTATAGCCATTCTGACTGGTGTAAGGTGATATCTCATTGTAGTTTTGATCTGTATTTCCCTAATAATTAGTGATGTTGAACATCTTTTCATGTGCCTGTTGGCTGTCTGTATATCTTCTCTGGAAAAATTATCTGTTCAGAACTTTCACCCATTTTTTAATTGGGTTGTGTGTTTCTTTATTGTTGAGATGCATGAACTCTTTATATATTTTGGATACTAACCCCTTTTTCTACCAGCTATATTGTTTGCAAATATCTTCTCCCAATTGTTAATTTGTCTTTTCATTTTGTTGATGGTTTCCTTTGCTGTGCAGAAGCTTTTTAGCTTAATGTAGATCTATTTGTTTATCTTTTCTTTTGTTTCCCTCACCTGGTAAGACATGGTATTCAAAAAGATGCTGTGAAGACCAATGTCAAAGAGCATACTGCCTATGTTTTAGCTCTTACAGCATCATACGTTTTCTTCTAGAAGTTTTGCGTTTTCAGGTCTTACATCCAAGTCTTTCATCCATTTGAGTTAATTTTTGTGTATGGTGTAAGATAATGGTCTACTTTCATTCTTTTGCATATGGCTGTCCAGTTTTCCCAACACCATTTATTGAAGAGACGATCCTTTCTTCATTGTATGTTCTTGGATCTCATGTTAAAAATTAGCTGTCCATAGATGTATAGGTTTATTTATGGGCTCTCAATTCTGTTCCATTGATCTATGTGTCTGTATTGTGCCAGTACCATGCTACTTTGATTTGTATAGCTTTGTAGTCTATTTTGAAATCAGGGAGTGTGATACCTCCAGCTTTGTTCTTTTTTCTCAGGATTCCTTTGGCTATTTGGGGTCTTTTGTTGTTAAATTCCTACTAAGCCCTACACTTTCACTCCCCTCCCCCCACGTTTTATGTTTTTGATCCCATATTTTACCTCTTGTGTGTGTATGTATATCCCTTAACCTCTTATCATGGAAATAGATGATTTTAGTACTTTTGTCTTTTAACCTTCATGTTAGCTTTATAGGTGGTTGATCTGCTGCCTTTACTATATATTTGCCTTTACCATGAATTTTTTCTTTGATAATTTTCTTATTCCAATTTGTGGTCTTTTCTTTTCCACTTAAATAGGTCCTTCAACATTTCTTGTAAGGCTGGTTTATTGGTGATAAACTCTTTTAGTTTTTGCTTGTCTGGAAAACTCTTTATCTCTTCTTCCATTCTGAATGATGACCCTGACCTTGCCAGATAGCATATTCTTAGCTGTAGGTTTTTTCCTTTCAGCATTTTGCATATATCGTGCCACTCCCTTCTAGCCTGTAAAGTTTCTTCTGAGAAGTCAGCTGATAGCCTTGTGGGGTTTCCTTTGTATGCAACTTCTTGCCTTTCTCTTGCAGCTTTTAGGATTCTCTCTTTATCTTTCATTATTGACAGTTTAATTATAATGTGTCTCAGTGTGGGCCTCTTTGGGTTCATCTTGTTTGGTGCTCTCTATGCTTCCTGTACCTGGATGTCTGTTTCTTTCCTTAGGTTAGGAAAGTTTTCAGCTATTATTTCTTCAAATATGTTCTCTGCCCCTTTTTTCTCTGTTCTCCTTCTGGGACACCTATAATATGGATGTTAGTATCCTTGATGTTGTCCCAGAGGTCCCTTAGACTGTCCTCATTATTTTTAATTCTTTTTTCTTTTTTCTGTTCAGCTTGGGTGATTTCCTCTACTCTTTCCTCTAGCTCACTGATCCATTCTTCTGTGTCATCTACTCTGCTGTTGATTCCCTGTAATGATTTTTTTCATTTCCATTATTCTTCAGTTCTGATTAGTTGTTTTTTATATTTTTTAATTCTTCATTGAAGTTCTCACTATGTTCATCTATTCTTCTCACAAGATCATTGAGCATCCATATGACTATTAGTCTGTGCTCTTTATCAGGTAGATTGCTTATCTGTATTTCATTTAGTTCACTTTCTGAGGATTTGTCCTGTTCCCTTATTTGGAACATATTCCTTTGTCTCCTCATTTTTCCTATTTCTCTGTGCTTATATCTATATATTAGGTAGATCAGTTATGTCTCCTGATCTTGAAGATGTGGGCTTATGTAAGAGTTGCCTCATGGGGACCAGCAGTGTGCTTTCCTCTCATCACCAGTTCCAAATGTTCCAGGAGTGACCTCTGTGTGGGCTACATGTGTCCTTCTGTTGTGGCAGAGTTGCTCTTGCTGCAGGTGCACAGATAGTTTAGGCTGTCCCCCTGGGCCAGCTGGTTGTAAGGCTTGGCTGTGTGAGGCTGCTATGTTCACCTTAGTCACTTTGTTGGGTTGGGGGAGTCCCAGCACAGCTGACTGCAAGGTCCAATAGCACACAACTGCTGCTGTTTTGCTGTTAAGTGAGTCAGGCCCCCAGCATGGCTCATTACTAGGCTCAGGAGATCACAATTGTTGTAGGCTCTGGCCTACAGGTCTGTTATCAGCTCTCTCAGAATTGCAGCTGGGTGGGACCAGCCTCAGGTTTGGCAGCATGCAATTGTTTCAGGACTTGGAAGGTGGGGCAGATCCCCTGTGTCACTGTTTGAGAAGAACAAGTCTACTGTGGCTGACCTGCCCCAACACCCACAGACCCATACACTCCACCAATACAGTCCTGCCCTGTGCACATACCTTGCCCCACCAGAGCAGACCCACTTACCCAACTGCAGAGGCCCCACACACCCCACCAATGCAGGCCCTCCCCTTGTACATGCCCTGCCCTACCAAGGAAGACCCATTCAACCTGCTGCAAAAGTCCCACACATCCCACCTATGCAGGCCCACAAGTTCCCTATGGGCTTGCTGGTAGGTGGGGTCAGTCCCTGTGGTGGGCCGTCTGCCCTGGCTAAGCTCTAGTGGGCAGAGCAAACCCCTATGCTAACAGGCCAGAGGAAGAAATCCCGTGGCATCTGCCAGTATGTGTGTCAACACACCTGTACTAGGTCACAATAATGGCTGCCACCAGTGTCTCAGTCCCTTGGGAGATGGGCCCAGCCACTTCCTGCCTCTCTGAGATGCACTTAGAGCTTATCAAATGAGTCTGTTTTACCAAAGGACTATGCACCTTTCTTTCTGGTGATTTTGTCTTGGTTTCTAGAACAGGTGACTCTGTGTGTAGTCCTTTAAGAGAAGGCTTTTCTTTCTCTTATGTTCAATAGTTTTTCTAGGGGTATTCCCCATTGGTTTTAATAGCCAGCAAAGCCAGGCATTATGGCATTCATCTTGGTTGTCCTGAATTCAAAAGCTGCTTATTGTGGCAAAGCTCTCCCACTCAGATCCCCAACTCCTCCAAGAAAAGCTTCATACCTTAAGATTGCTCCCAGCTGTGAAGCCTTGTGGCTAGCATGTGAGCTTTTCCTCAGCAGAAAGGTATTTCTGCCTCTTCCACCTCTGTCAGTGTTGTCCCGTGATGTGGGGGTTCTTTTTATCCAGTTTCCGGTTCTCTCTCAGAGGTAATTGTTCCACAGGTAGTTGTAAATTTGTTGTATCCATGGGAGGAGGTGAGTACAGAGTCTTCCTGCACTGCCGTCTTCCTAGCAATCCCCTCTACTTTAGTATTTAATTTAATTCTCACCACAGTCTATAAAGTAGGTACCATAGTTAGCCCCACTTTACCAATGAGGAAACCACGGCTCACAGGTTAAATCATTTGCAGTTTCAGATATCTTCCATCTGCTCCTCAAAATCCACTTTCCATTCTTTTCCACCTGCTTTCTGCCCCAGGAAGCCTACCTGTGTGGACAAGCTTCTAGCTGGATTTAGCCAATGGCAGAACCTGGCAGGAGAGCGGAGGAAGGGAACTGAGTGAGGTCAATTTTTATTCCCTCCCCACATGTTGGCTATGTTCCTCAACAAAATGTAACAGATTCTCTGAAAGTAGCCCTGTTTTACACAGCTTTCTCCTTCTTGGTTCCAGGAACCAATTCTTCCCCTCTTCTCTTCAGGTTTAGGTCTAGGAACATCTCTTCTGTTACCAGCACTGGGGTACCACACTATCCCTCATAGTTTCCTTGCAAGTTGCTTACACTTTTGAAATTAGTCCCTTTATGAAGTCTTCATCAAACTACCCTACTTTGAGCTTTGAGAGTGGCAACTCTTTCCCACTGGAACCCTGACTGATATAATTGCTCAAGGATCACAACTAAGGATTAGGGGGCGCAGGAATTAGAAATCCCACAATCTGACTCTAGGCTCCAAGTTTCTAGAGTGCTTTGTGGGGGACACAGGAGAGGGGAGAGGAAGGATAGAGGAGAAGTGTCTTCTCTCTCATATTTTGGAACTGAGTGCAGAGAAGGGCAAAGAATGACCATCTAGTTAAATAGGTTTCTACAAATCAAGAAAAGCTAAGAGTCCAAAAAAAACAGGCTACCGACAATTCATTCTTTGACCTCTTGACTGGTTCATCCTAATTGGGAAAGAAAAGAAGACTCTCTAACCGGTCCTCAACACCTTTATTTGAGAAGAAGTCTGTTTAAAAACAGATGGGGTCTAAAGTACAGCCATTATGAAGATAATAAGTGGCATCCTTGGTTTCCTCAGTTCTCACCTCACTCTAGTGCCTGCCCCTTCCATCAGCAAGACAAGCAATTAAAATAATGTGGAGAACAAAATGAGACAGAATGGAGTCAAAGCTGCTGTGAGGTTTCTGAAGAGGCTGTTTAAACTAAAAATCTCATATGGGATTCAGATGACTAGTTTTTAATGGGTGAAAATACAGTTAGAGGATGAGAAGCAGAATTCTAGAGTATATCTTTTTATTCTCTCCTGTTTATATCCTATTCAGTTAAAAGAACTCATTTTCTTGCAGTATGTGGTATCATAATCCTGATTATAGAGTGTCGTATATGGTGATATATACCATATATATGTTATGTGTAACCAAAATTAATATACATGAAATCATCAGAAAACAGATGGATGTTCACCTTTCCAGAACTGATTAGAATTGTTAACCAGAGTTCAGAGAAGAGTTCAGTCACAGCCAAGATAACTAGTTCTGTGGGCTCGTGATAGTTTTCTCAACAATATGACAAGCCATAAAATCCCTGTCCTAACCATGGAGAAGTTTAGGTTATGCACCCACCATTCTACATTTTAATATGTTAATTCCTTAACCCAGAAATCAAAAGCTATGGAGATGTTGCTATAAAATTAACTGTTAGACATTGAAAATAAACATGGTAATGTGACCACCACTGAGAAAATAATAAAGACTTGAGAAAATGAGAAAAAATGAAAGTTACTAGACCTAGCAAACCTAATTTTTCTAGGAAAATTGTAAAGTGACAACAAATAGATATACAATGCAAAAGTAGTTTAAAAATTCAGAATTCAAAAGACTTACTAATCAAGATCTGATTTCCTAATGAATTGCAATATTCAGCATAATTCATTTATGTGCACAAAATAACGTAGGGTTTTCTATAAAACCACTGTGATAATCACATTCAATACATATGTGGTCAAAAATAGTTCAGTTTCTTTTCCTGGAAAGTGTCTTGTTAAATTGGAAGTGACTGATACTCCAGTGCACTATAGAATCTAGATCTCTTGCCTTAAAGCCCAGGGTTATTATCAGGCTGGTAAATTTCTGTTCTAACAAATATACAAAAACTATTAATAGACTGTCTTAGTTCTATATCCCTACCCAACTTTCTGCCTGTTCCCTTGGCTTTAATCAAGTGAATCTATTCCAGGTCATGCCCACATGCAGCTGACTTAAGTGGACTGCAGCCTTGAATGGGACTTTCATTGCTTCCATCGATGTGACCAGTTCAGTCCCCACAGCCAAACTGATCATGCAGCAACAGACATCCATCTTTGAGACAGCTACACTTAACAATCCCAGCATGCCTCTGTCAATTTACTTTCAGCCACAGACAAGTCTGACCCTCACATTGGACAGGCTTTTCCAGACTAGAGAGAATGATGTACGGTTACCCCGAAATTCTAAGGCTACCAATTTGAATGATCCACCATTTTATAATCATAAACATGGCAAATGACTGGTGGGGGGGCGGCACAGGGGGCGGAGAAGGAAGATTATGAGAGTAGTAAGCAAACCAAACCTGGTCTCTAAAACAAGTAATTCTTTTCTGTAATATTTGTAAGATGTGTTTGTCTATTAGAAATAGTTAATGTTCATTGTACCCTTTTATGAGCAAGGCATTGGTCTAAGATTTTTTTTTCATTTATTATCTCATTCAATCTTTTCAGCATCTCAAGTTTTTTTTCATTTATTATTTCATTCAGTCCACTTGACATCCTACAAAGTAGGTATTATTAAAATCAATTTATAATGAGGCTAAATAATGTGCTCAAGGTCACATTACAAGTGGCTGAGGCAGGATTCAAACTTACATCTGAAATGTGCCCGAGCAACGTTGCGTTTTAGTACTACAAACTTCCCTGGTCATAGCTAAGGTCACCACCACTCTCCATTCTGGTGATATACACATCATACTTTGTGGCTCACTTCCCTAGTACTCCCAACCCTAACTCCTACCAAACCTTACAAAGAAGCTGAAATTTATTCCAAATTATAAATAATGGGAAGGAGCTTAAAAGATTAACAAGAATCAAATTTCAAGACAAAATTAAATCTGATGTGAAGCACGAGTAGAGAGATTTAATAGGGGCAGGAGGGATTTCCTGGAACTCTTAAAATGATACCCTTTCTAGTAACACATGGGCAGTTGATGTGACTATGGGGACAAGTAAAAGAGGTCACCATGAAGTGCAGGTGATTAACACTATGCTGGAAAGGGCAGAGACCAGTCGCTGCATGTTTGACTCATCATTTCACTTTGAAGCCTTTTTAAATATCAAACCACTAAATCACTTCAAAAATGTGATTTTTTTTTTAGAATTCTGGTTAAATATGGAGGAATAAATGTATAAGTCTATTTCTACACAATATTTTAATATTACCAAGATGAAAGAGGTGAAATAAAAGCTATAAACCCTCAATGACAAAACAAAGAAAGAAATAAAAATACAAAAAACTGAAGAGGGGACAACAGAAAGGAAGGAAAAAAAGATGGACACATATTCTGTGGGTAGGAAGTTGAAGGAAATGTAACTGATTAACTGAGAAGAGAAAGCTAAACTCTATGTGTTACATAAGTAAATAATAACAATGCAAAAGATACTTAGAACCCAAGGCTGATTTGAGAACCGGTCATGATGTTCCGTGAAATGTCAGGGTAGGGCTTAAGGCTGAAGAGAGCAGAGTAGGTGGAGGTGGAAAGGCTTCATAAAGAAGAGTTAGACCCAGATTTCTGCCTGCAGCCTTGACATACAGGAAAATATTCCTCCCCAACCTTCAAAGACTAGAAGAATTTTATTCTCTCAAGAAAATGAACCAGAGAATTTGGACTCAAGGTCCCGCATGTGATGAGGCCATGAAGAGTTACCAAAGAGAAAGCAAGGAATTAATTGAAAGTCTCCATAGTTTTATATTGGAACTCTCAGCTCCATTCTTACACTTCCGCTCACAGACTCCTGCCATCTCAGGGTATGTCTACTACTTGAGGATTTGTCTCTGAAAAATTTAAGGTGGTCTCTGAGCCCAAAGAGCTAATCTCAAATGCAGCCCATCAGCTGAGAAGCTATGCCCAGATTTTAAATGGTTCACTCTCAAAATGAACAAACAGCAAATGGTAAGAGTAACAGCAATTTGAAGAAATCCTTCTGCACAAGAGAACAAGGGGTAAGGGGGAGTGGAGTTTAGAAGAAATAGAGACAGCACAAGGGACAAAAAAAAATTTAAAAAATGAAAATTTTTAAAGATATATCCACAGAAAGAGAAAAGAGATTGTATCCATAAAATGCAAAAGAGGAGCTATTAAAAGAACAAAGAAAGTGAACATAAAAATTTTATAGCTCTTGGGGAAAAATATCAATGAAACGGTAGAAAGAGCAACCAAAAAAGCCTTAGAGAAAATGGAATAAATAGCAAACAGATGGACAATGAGAGAGAAAAAAAATAACACATTCAAGTGCTAAGAGGTCAATCATTGAAACAACAGTTTCATACAGAATGGAAAAAATGAAAGGGAGGAAATAATCAAATCCGGGGCTTTTTCACAGATTAGAAAAAATCAGTTTCCAGGTTGAAAGAGTCCCCCAAATTCCCACATCAGTAAATAAAAAAGACCCTCTTCAAGGCCCATCACAAAGAAAGTACAGCCTCCTGGAGATAAATGAAATTCCCAAGAGCTCCCAGGTAGGAAAGTTTAAGTCATATCCAAAGAATAGGGAACAGAATGGCGTCTGACTTCCCATCAGCAGAGCTAGAATCTAGAGGGACTACTGGAAAGGTACCTTCAAAATTCTGTGGGAAAGTTATTTCGCCCTAGAATTCTATGTATAATAAATTATCTATCGAATGTAGAAGTAGAATAACAATATTTTCTGATATTCCAGACCTAGAAAAATGTACCTCTATTTGTACGTTTCCTAGAAAGTTGCTGTAGAACATGCTACTGCAAAATGAAGTAGTAAACTAAAGTAACAATAACAAAAAATAGCAATAAGAATATTAAAGAAACACTTCAAGATAAGTAAAGCAAGAGGAGAGCCTAACAAAAAAGACAAAGTGAATTGTGAGAAGTCTGAGGATGCTGATGTGCACCAAGCATGGAAAGCAATGAGCCCAGACTGAAACAGAAAGAGCTGTGAGAGGGGAGGACTCGGGTGCGAGCACGGAGTGGGAATGCTGCTGGAGTATTTAAAAATAGTACAAATAACCATGTGGCAAATAGCAATAGGATTTGAAAAAATTTAAGAACAGAAGGAATTTTTAAAACGAGGCAATTAGTTAATTAAAGAAGAACACCACCTGTACAAGAAAGGAAATACAGCTACAGTGCACTACTTCGCTCACAGTGAACAATATTTATACAATAATATAAACACTAACCCATAATTGTACAGGCCTATCTATACACGTTATGTCTACATTTATATATATAAACCTCTAATTTAAACAGGCATATTTATATATATATATATATATTAAAATTATGTGAAAAATAAGGAAAGTGTGAATAAGAAAGCTAAATATTCAACCATGATAAGAGAAGGTCAATAAAAAACCAAATAGTGGCTGTGATATTATATATACACACATATACATACACTAATATATATATAAACACTATATATAGTGTTTATATATATATATATATATAAACTTATATATAAACACAATATATATAAACACTAATTTGGTGTTTGTCTTCAATTTCTGGCACAGAGCTTCAAAAAGACCCTTGGAATTTCCTGAGTGAAAGGAGTGTCTTTTGCTATTCAACAAAAGCCTTTTTCAACCATACCTGAGTTTATGCTAATGTGGTGAGGTCCCTAAATAGCTTCAAGATGGGAGCTAGTCTGCAGAAAAAAACAACCAGATGACTAGAGCATTGGAACTTTCAGCCCCACCTCACGACTTACAGAGATTGAGTTCAATCATGCAGCCAATGATATTAATCAATCATGCCAGCATAATGAAACCTTGATAAAAACTCTGGACAGTGAGGCTCAAGGAGTTTCCAGGTTCAATGGCTGGGAGGGTAGCATGCCCAGATTCCACTAGGAGAGCTCATGGAAACTCCCTCCTCCACCAATACTTTGCCCTATTCATCTCTTCCATTTGGCTGTTGCTGCGTTATATCTTTTATAATAAACTATAATTTAAATACAGCACTTTCGGTAAGTTCTGTGAGATGTGCTAGCAAATTATCGAACCTGAAGGGGGGTTGTGGGAACTCCCAACTTTATAGTCAGGGAAGAAGTCTAGGTGGCTTGGGGACATTCACTACTTACAGCTGGCATCTGAAGTGGGGACAGTCACATGGGACTGGGAGTCTGTGCTAACTCTGGATTTAACTGAATTGTGAGACTCTAAGTTGGTGTCAGAGAATTGGCTGTTAGAATGCAGTGGCAAAAGCATAACATTTAGAAATATGAAAGTTAGTGCCAGAAGAAAAAGCTGAAATGGTTTAAAGTCAGTTCTCTAGAGAGTGAGATTAAAGCATGGAGAAGAGTGGGCAGGGGCTGCATTATTTCCTTAAAATCTTTCAATTATTTTTACTATGTGCATGTATTACATTGATAAAAGTGAAATTTGATTTAAATAAGAATTAATTCATTTCTAAGAGGTGAGGGTATCATTTTATTTTATTATTCACTAAGCTGTCCAAATCATAATGCCCATTACTTAGCCATTCATTCATTGATTCATTTGTTCCAAATTTATTAAGATCTAACATTCTGTGCTCAGTGGGAAATAAAAAGATTTCAGGAATTTGTAGTTTGATTAAGACGAGCCATATGAAAAAAGTGAGGGAATAAATGCAGAGCAATATATACTATAATATTAAAAAACATTATCATCAACTGGTATAAGTAGACATTTTTTTTCTACCGGGCAAATTTCATAACATATATTGGCATAACATGATTGATTGAGTAGAGGATACAAATTGCATTATACATATTATCATTTGTTATTACACAAAACTCCTCAAAAATTATCATAGTGTATGTATGAAAAATCATTTTGTAAGAATAGGAAAACTCGTGTTTCATGCAAAATGTGAACCCAAGCTGTTTTATTTTCATGCCTAGCTTCTCATTTGGCATCCACTTTTTAGTTTAATCTTGGAATGTTGATTTGTGCTACAATTTGTTTTGATGGTTTCCAAAATAACTGATTTTGATGTGGTCTTACGCACCATTTCAGTTTTACTCCATGACATTTAGGTTGGCTTCTTCTTTACCCATTCACATCAGTCAATTTATTACTTTTAGCTTGCAAGAAGAATGTACATGTGTATTTTTCTTCATTATTGAAATTGCCAGAAGAAATATAACTCTGCAATGGCAAGGCTGAATCCCCTAATCCCAAACCCCTTCTGCCCCATTGAAACAGTGGTTTTCATTACGCATTCTTTATTAACTTGAGATTTCTTAGGCAAGCATCTTTGCATTAGTGCAGAACAAATATTGAAACATTTAACAACAGAAAGCAGGATTCACTAGGGCATAATCAAACAATGAAAACCACTGTCTTAGTCTGACAAATTCTGCAAAATTGTCTCAGTTAGTTGTATCCAATGAGAGATGGAGTCCAGTGGGGTCTATGGCTGGAGTGGGAATTTTGGCAACATCAACAGTTGAAGCAACTGGTAATGACACTACGCTACAGGCAGGTGAACCCCATTCTTTCATGGCCTTTCCCCCTCTTTGTCTGTTTTCTCTCTAGTCTATCTTTTTATTCTATTTATTTATTTATTTATTTATTTATTAATCTTTTGTTCTTTTTTGTTTCCTGTCACTCCTGTCCTCCCCCGTGCCTTTATCCTGCCAAATACACCTATTCAGCATGTACGATGTGTCAGGGCTGATAAGCACTATACATGGATTCACTCATTAATCCTCACTACAACCCTATGAGATGGATGTTATTGATATTTCCATTATCCTGATAAAGAAATCAAGAGACAAGATGAACTCCCCAAATGCCCATAGCTAGCAATCCTACATTCTTAATTATTACGTTATACGTGTTACTGATACACAGCTTAACAAGCCAGATGCTCTAGCTTGTCAACCCCCTCCCCCATACACACACAAGACTCTCTGTATCTGGTGAGTCTTAAAGAGCCCAAGGAATCCCGGCTTCAAGTAGTTCACCCAGTGTGGTCAGTCTTTTGCTGCATTGCATTTGTTAGTTTTCCAATTTGCCTTTGGCTTCTTAGACCACTTCTACCTTCCAAAGCAGGGTGGAGAGTTGTTACAAACACAAGAGGAATAAGTCAGATTTGCTGGATCTGAATTTACCCTTGTGACATGGCTGTTTTGATTTTAGCCTTAGGGGGGCCTTCTTCCTAAAGCTTACCTGTGCTTTATAAGCCGGTGTGGGCAGACCATTGCTCATAAAATGAGGAATCATTCCTGCCTATTAGCAAGTGAGTTTATCTCCAGGAAACCATTGAAAGTCAGTACAAATCAGAAGAGTTTCGGCAGGAGCCTAAATTAACCTGCAGGAGTCTTTCAGAGCTGCCAGCAGTATTACTCTCTGCACTGCAAGGTCAGCCCAGTCACGATTTTGGCCCTGCTTCGAAAGTGGGAATGATTTTTGAAAGGGAGCTTGCCTGTTGCTTTATGTTGTGAAGAAGAAGAAAAAAAACATTAAGAAAATGTGACTAATCAACTGCTAGAAGACCTGAAAACAGAAGTTTTCTGATTAGTAATGCAAAGCTGGGATCATGTCTTCTTGTATTTGTCAGAGTGGGGAACATAGAATCCTGCTAACCTATTCAGCTAGCTAAAAGGTTTCCATGACAACTGTGGGAACTCGGAACATTCGGTACTCTTGTCTTCAAAAATAACCTTTCCGTATAGGCAAGAGATTGTTAAAAGTTCTAACCCACCTCACCTTTCCAGTTCAAGGTAACTACCTGACCATTATCTTGGTCTCTTACTTCCCCATTTGAGAAAATTCAAATGGTCTCTTTACCCTACGGCGTAGGAATGAAAATTCAGGTAACCAGCCCAGGATGGATTGTGTTTAATCTCTGCAGGCTACAGCCCTTTTACTTTGTGCACGCACTAGCTTTTCTAGAGGAAACAGAACTTACTTCTCTGCAAGGAATTATAGATACGAAGGTTGTTTCTTCTCTCCTTTCAAAGCCAATCAAGTTGAAAATAGAAAATATAGTTATCTCTTATAAAATTTTTTCCCTGAAATGCCAGCAACACATGCTAGTGGTAGATAATATAGGCAATAGAGAAAAATGCTAAGAAAAAACCCATCCATTATCTCACAACCCAGAGAGCCTAACTGTGGTTAAAAGTTTTATACATTTCCTTCTAGTGTTTCTATCATATCTCTATTTTGTTAGCTCACTTTTTTTTTCACTAAACCATTCTTCAAGTTTGCCCCGCAGAGATAAGCTTCTATAATGGAGGGTTTATTGCAAAAATTAAAACTAAAACAAAAACCACATGGTAGATAATCACTTGCGTGGCAGTGCCTCGAAAACTGACTGCATGAAGAACCCCAAGCAATGGCTTACTGAATACTCAGATGTAACTAACCTACCTCATCTAGGCGTTGGCATCCTTGTTTCTCCAGAAAGAGGCTCTGATTGGTCTGTTGGCCATCATCCAATATGGAGCATGTTTTCCCTGGCTTACTGCTTGCCCAGGTGGCACGTTTAGTTTCAGGTATCACAAATGGCAGAAACCTCACTAGGGTCGCTTCAGCCTTGTGCAGAAGGCAGTCTCAAAGGCTCCTTATCAGTATACTTTATACACAATTTTATATCTTTTTTTCCCCTGGGAGTTATCATCCGTGGCATTTCAGGAGTGAGAAGCTAGAAATGGTTCACGCCAGGTACAAGCAATAAGGGCAGGGGGCATTATAGAGAAATTAAAAGCGATAATTAATAAATAAAGCCAACTAAAATTCAGCCTACTTTATATTATCACAGTGCTCCCGCAATTCTAAACATCAGAGATAAAATACTCCTTCTCCAAAAATACCTTTTGTCGGTCTAGTTTCTAAGCAATTAATGAAGACACTGATGGGTTTTACTCGTATAATATGTGTTAAAGCTTCAAATTAGCATGTTTTAGTTACAGTTTAATAAACTTTGTCATCTACGTGGAAGTTAATTCAAAGGACTCCCTGTGTGGTTCATGACACAGAGAATTAGCTAAACATGTTCCTCTCCTCTCAAAAGTGAGTTCCATAGGGTTCAGAATCATTCCAGTTCACTTTGAGCACGGTTCATGTATTCACTTCCTATGGCCTGTACATTCCTGCACTTTGCCAGTAGATTTGAAATAAACAGCAGTAGGATAATGGTTATAAAGGAAAAGAAAGAGAACTCGAGTTACTTCAATTCTCTCATTCTGTGTGCAAATCATTCTCTAAAATGGAGAATTCAGTCTTTTGGAAGTATTTCTCCATAGGCTTTTCCCCTCTTCCTTCCAAAAATATATGTATTTTCAAAATATTAATTTATTACTTTTTCCTTTTTTGTACTACAATATTTATTTTAAAAATCTATTTTAGTCTATTTTCTTTGTTGGCATGTAATCATGTAAAAAGTTCAAGATTGGAAGAATTTTACTATTCATACTATTCATGTTTCTTTTCAGGCCATTGTTGATATTTGTTACGTTTTATGGTTACTGCTGAAAATAATTTTGTCCTATAGAAGAGAAAAGGGTATTTAAAATAATTCATTCCAGATGGCAAATACTCTACATATTCCATTGTCTATCATATGTTAAGCACTGAATATATTAAGTTTTCATTATAAACACTATTCTACTATAATAATATTCCTTTATCTGGATACGCCAAAATTTATGTAACTGTTAATCTCTTATTGGACAATTAGCTTGTTTCCAGGTTTTGCTATTATAAATAGTGCGATATTGAATATCTCTGTACACATTTTATTCCTACTTTCTGACTTTGCCTCAGTCTAATTTTATGGAACTGCTTATAAGCAATAAACTGGGCCAAAAAGCAGGACAAGAGCACCGCAATCGATTATCCACAAACTAGACGATGTGAGTCATCGCTGCACTGAACTCCAGCTTATTCAATAGTTAATTATCCACCAGCTGAGTATCCATAATTTATATGACCTACCTACAGCAGCCTAGCAAAAAAACAAAAATAAAAGACAAAAAATCTTGTGACGCATTGTCTTTAAAAAAACCTTAAGAATCTCCCCTTTCTTATATATGCATCTATTATTTATGTGCAGTACTCTTGAACATTTCCATCTACCATGTTATGCAGAGGCTTTGCAGAATAACATCCTCCCAGGCAGCTCCTAGTCATCTGGGGCATCCTAATCTGCTATATTTATTCATGTTTCGACGCACACGCTAAAGAAGAAATTGGCAAGATGATGCAAGGGACTATGGATACTCAGCTTTGTTCTTAAGCTTGGAGTCAGGCAATATTTCTCTGGGTAGTCTCCTACCAAATTTGCCTGCAGAATATAAGGAGAATATGATTTATACCCAAGCTAAGGAAGCAGCCCTGCCCTGAGATCACAAAGTAGTATATTTGGGAGAAGATTGTTCTGTGAGAGACAGTGCAAAGTCGTGTTTAAGAGTTTGGCTCTAGTGCCAGACTATCACTTTGAATCCCCCTGGCTGGTTGGATGACCCTGGGCTGCACAGGGGCAGTACTAGGCTCTGGGATAAAAGAATAAACAAGCTACAGTCCTTGCCTTGATGGGGACTTACAGTTTAGAGAGAAAGTCAGACAACTAAATAGATCGTTATATAAGAGAATATAGATCAAGTCATTCCACCCAGCCTCAGGATATCTGCCACTTATCATATTATTATTGAGATTGATGTTTCCTCCCGTAGAAGATTAACTCTCTTTGAAGGTAGATCATAGATACATACATATACATTGAAGATAGGTTCTCTCTACACATAAACATCCATATATACATTTATATATATACAAACATTTACACACATACATAAATATATTTTTTCCTTCAGGAAAAATCAGTGGATGCTCCCTTCAACCTCCTTTACTATTCGGCTTTCTTCATAATTTTTTCCCTTCTTGCTCAACTAAGAGTACCTGGCTCAAATCCAAATTCCACTTCTTGCCAGTTTTCTGACCTCTACCAAATCTACTTCAGCCTCACTTTCTTTGTGTATAAAATGAAGATTAAAGGGGCTAGCCTGGTGGTGTAGTGGTTAAGTTCATGCACTCCGTTTCGGTGGCCCAGGGTTCGCCCAATCGGATCCTGAGGCTGACATATGCACCGCTTATCAAGCCATGCTGTGGCAGGCGTCCTATGTATAAGTAGAGGAAGATGGGCAGAGATGTTAGCTCAGGGCCAATCTTCCTTAGAAAAAAAAATGAAGACCAAAAACAATACAATCTCAAAGGGATTTTGTGCAGGTTATAATGTATATAAAATGTTAAACATAGTGCCAGCACATAGATAAGATTTCATTTGATATCTCCTTATATCTGTTAGAATGGCTATTATCAGAAAGACAAGTGGGGGCCAGCCCATGGCTGAGTGGTTAAGTTTGCACGCTCTGCTTCCACGGCTCAGGGTTTCACTGGTTCGGATCCTGGGCCCGGACATGGCACCACTCATCAGGCCATGCTGAGGCAGCATCCCACATAGCACAACCAACGGGACCTACAACTAGAATATACAACTATGTACTTGGGGGCTTTGGGGAGAAGAAGAAGAAGAAGATTGGCAACAGATGTTAGCTCAGGTGCCAATCTTTAAACGAAAAAAAAAGACAAGAAATAACAGGTGTTGGTGAGGATGTGGACAAAAGGGAACTCTTGTACACTGTTGGTGGGATTGTAAATTGGTGCAGCCACCATAGAAAACAGTATGGAGATTCCTCAAAGAATTAAGAATAGAACTACTATATGATCCAGCTATTCCACTACTGGGTATTTATCTGAAGAATACAAAAACACTAATTCAGAAAGATATATGCACCCCCTATGTTCATTGCAGCATTAGTTACAATATTCAAGATATGGAAACAACCTAAGTGTCCATCAATGGATGAATGGATAGAGAAGATGTGGTATATATATATATATATGAATACTACTCGGCCATGGAAAAGAATGAAATCTTGCCATTTATGACAACATGGATGGACTTTAAGGTAGTATACTAAGTGAAAAAAGTCAGGAGAAAGATAAATACTGTATGATTTCACTCATATGTGAACTATAAAAACAAAACAAAACAAACACACAAAGAAACACAAATATAGAGAACAGATTGGTGGTTACCAGATGGGAAAGAGGTTGGGAGGTGGGTGTGAGGGGCGAAGGGGATGAATTGTAGAGTGATGGATGGTAGACTTTGGGGGGTGATCACTTTGTAGTGTATACAGATGTCAAGTTATAATCGTATACACTTGAAACTTACATATTAAAAAAAAGTTCAATTGATGTTAGTTGCTTTTACAATTAGTACTTAAATTACCTGAGTCAATACAAGAATCACCCGCAGACTTGGAGCTCATTATTATTGCCCTCCCTCTAGGATCTCACAAGTATTAGCGAATATTTTTTGAACATTTATAGGGAATATAAAACTATCTAAGCATGGAAGGGATTGTTTTCTACGGCCGTCTATGAACTATTAGATACAGCAGACTGGTCCCAACTCCTTATCGCCTAAGGAGCTGCTCTCTCCACACACCCTCACTACCCTGTGAGTGCCACATAACCCCAAAGCTCAATTCCAGCCTGTGGAAGAGGTTGCTACCCACACAAGTAAGCCGAGTAGAGGGCAGAGAAATGTCTTAGGCACATAGGTAGGTATCACTCCTACAGAAAATCTAAAAGGCAATACGCTGGCTTCTCTCAATGCAGAATTCTCATCAGTGGGCCACCAGAAGGAGACAAAGCATGGGCTTTGTCCCTGCCTACTCACAAGGGCCATGGTGACTCATCCCCAGTGCTGCTGGCCAACTGTACTCGCTGTGTAGAGCTTGGGGATCTTTCCTTTTGGATTTAGCTGCTGCCCAAATGGCCTTCATCATTCAGCTAAAGGGGATTGTCTTTCAGTCTAGGGAAGGCGGTCAACAACGGGATTAAGTCTGCTTTCAAATTGTTTCATGTCTTACTTGAGATAAATCCTTTAAAAAGTCCAAGAGCTGAAATTTTGACAACTTCATTCTCTGAATCTATTTTGACAACTTCCTTTCAAGCCAAGGAGTGGTTCACATCCAGCTACCCCAGCAAAGTAGTGAGGGAGGACTTCAGGGCAAAATCCAATGAAACACAGAAGGAGAGAGCCACAAACGGTACAACTTACATTTATTTCCTCTGTATAGCAAGTTAGCCTTGGTAAGAGAACAACAGGGAAGCAAGCACTCTGGAGTGGTCTGGCCCTTCGTAACTAATCCCACTCCTAGTCCCACTGAAAATGCAGTACTTAAATATCCCCACATTACTGGGGCAGGGAAGAGGTGAAGGGTTAGATTAGGAGAGGCAGGCTCTAATAGTGGCTATGACTATGCACTCTGGAATCAAAAGGACCTGGATTCTCCTCGTACACTGCTGGTGGAAATGTAAACTGGTGCAGCCTCCATGGAAAAATGAAGAATCCTCACAAATTTAAGAATAGAACTACCATATGATCCAGCAATTCCACTTCTGTTTATTTATCCAAAGAACACAAAAACACTAATCTGAAAAAATACATGCACCCCCATGTTCATTACAGCATTATTCACAATAGCCAAGACTTGGAAGCAACCTAAATATGCATCAACAGATAAATAGAGAAATATTTGGTATATAAACACAATGGAATACTACTCAGCCCTAAAAAATAACGTCTTACCGTTTGCTACAGCATGGATGGGCCTCGAGGGTATGATCCTGAGCAAAATAAGTCAGACAGAGAAAGCCAAATTCTGTATAATTTCACTCATATGTGGAAGATAAAACAACAACACAAACAGACACAAAGAATCAGAGAACAGATTGGTGGTTGGCAGAGGGGAAGGGGAGTGGGAGGAGGGCCAAAGGGGTAAAGGGGCACATTTGTACAGTGACAGATGGCAAGTAGACTTTTGCTGGTGAACATGATGTAGTCCACACAGAAGTTGAAATATAACGATGTATATCTGAAATTTATATAATGTTATAAAACAATGTTACATCAATTTTTTTAAAAAGTCCTGGGTTCCTATCCTTCAGCTACTGACAAGCCAAGTTACTCAACCTCTCTGAGCTGTGGCTTCCTCAATTGATAAAATAGACAATGAAGATAGTTCTGACTTCACAGGGTTATTTTAGGAATTAAATAATAATAAATTCTTGGCATAAAGAAGCAATCGGTAGATGTTAGCTTCTGCTACTCTTTAGGAAAGTGGATGGAAGGAGGTTTAAGTCAAGAAAACTTTGTCATACCTGCGTAGTGCTGTGCTAAGCCTATGTTATTAGGTTTCCAAGATCAGGAAGCCATTAGATGCCTTGTGTGATGTCAGCAGCTCATTTTGGTTGTGCAAAATTCACCTTTGCAGGCCTCCTAGAAACTGGTAGAGAATGAAGCCCATAAAAGATTCATGCACATTTGGCGGTTACCTCTCAGAGAACGCTTCTCAGGGGATTGATTAAGGAATTTAATTTAAACCAACAGAACCAGTAGTATTTCTGCTGATCCCTTGTGTAACAGTGTTAGTGAACATAAATATACATGGACAGGCTTTGGATATTCTGTGATTCTTACAATTATCTAGTTCAAAGGAAAGCAAACTGATTATCATATGCATGAAACTGAGAAAGAAAGTTCTGCTCTGTGTCAGCAGCAGGAGGAAAGGTGGTTTTGAGACATGACTGTCTTGCTACTTTTATTTGATGTGTTTCCAGTGATTGTATACAAAAAATAATCACCAAAATATGACACGTGGAAGCTAATTGAGTACGTATTTTTCTTTTCAAATCATTGTATTCAAACCTTGAACAAAAGTATTGCTAGCTAACAAACCCCTGCCATAATAGGCACAGCCAAGGGATTAAATGCTACGAAATAAAGGGGTCAGAAGCCTTTTCTTATATTTGTTTATCATGAGGTATTTAAACTAACAATTATGTCTAGCATTATATTAAGCAGCAAAGAGTTTCTCTTTTTCAATAATAGTGTTTACAGAAGCTTAATATATAATATAAATAAAAAGTAGAAGTTCTCTGGTTAAAGTGTAGGTTAGGTGCCTGAAATTCTGACCTTGTACCTTCCCCGTTGGTGCCTAGAAATAGCCCCTGAAATGACCCTGTGTGACCCAAGGATTCAAAAGAGCAGAGTTTGAACCCAGCTTGTGGTATGCATTCCTTTATGACCCACTTTCACACTATTTTATTTTATCCTCACAAAAGCCTGTGATGTGGAGCTTAACACCTCATTTTACAGATCAAGAAACCAAGATTCAGAAGCGAAATATTTTCCAAGATCACTCAGCTTGTGAGTGCCTGCATTTGGACTCAAACTCGAATCTTCTTCCTCTAAAGCAAACTTTCTTAACGTTGGCACTGCTGATGTTTTCTGCGGCACAATTCTTTGTTCTCTGGGGCTATGTTGTGCATCAGAGGATATGTAAGAGTGTCTTCGGCCTCTACCCACTAGAAGCCAATAGTATACCCTCTCTGTGATGACATCAAGAGGGTCTCCAGATATTACCAAAGGTCTCATGGACTGGGATGGGAAGACAAAATGGCCCCAGGTGGAGAACCAGGGCTCTTAATCTAGTATCCATGGATCCCCAAAAAGGCCCATGGATAGGAGTCTAAGGTCCTTGAACTTAGATGGGAAAGACTTACATCTTTATTTTCACTAACCTGTACTAGAAATTTAACATTTCTTTCCATGATAAGTGTAGGCAACCAGACAACCAGATAATTAATAAAATTATCAGTACTTGTGACTTTTAACGAATAGAAAGTACCAATATACCAGAGTTTTTATCGGATTACAGTTACTGCAGACCTTTCAAAATATCATTGAAAATTAGAGTAAATAACTAATCACTATTTAAAAATTATGGTAGATATTTGACCCACTGTCTGATCTTATTTAAGACATTGCTAAAGAAGCGTGTGTATTACTAGATCTCTTAAATTTTATTAACTATGTTTCAAAATAATTGTTTTTCTTTGTAAGTCTTTCTTTACTTTTTTGCATTTATGCATTTTCTGAGAAGGTGTCTGTAAGTTTAACTCGGCTGTGAAAAAGCTTACAAAGCCCTTCTCTAAAGGTCCTGCTTCGTACCAACTTATATTTGGGGAGAAAAGTGCTAAAGCTTTAGTAGCTAAGAGCACAGGCTTTATTCCTCCTGCATTCAGGTTATTGGGTCTAACCTTAACCGGATTAGATAAGCCTCCAAAGCTCAGTTTCTTCATCTGTAAAATGAGAGTAAGACTAGTACCTACCTTCCACAGGCGCTCATCAGGTTAACTGTTTAGTACAGTGGCACATAGTAAGTGCTTAATAACTAGGCGTTATTATTATTACCAGTGTCTTATAATATGGACTCTGTTTGGATATAATTGTCTAGTAAGTGTTTCGCTGATAGCAGTGGCATTGACAAAGCACAGAAATCTCTGAAATATATGCCAGGGAATATAAACTACATTAGTCTCTCTCCTGGCTAGTGGTGGTTAGCATTTTCCATTTGCAGAAGATATATAAGAAATTCATTTCCTTGAAGAGGGATTTGAAAGTGCTCAAAATTCCATTTGTTCCTAGACGCTGCGAGGCTGGAAACAGCATTTATTTCACAGTGCTGTGCTCTCTGGGTGAGAAAGCCGTAGGAACAATGACAACCGAAGTAAACGGGATTGTTGGACTGGGTGGAGCTTCAGTCCCCAGGTTTCTGCCTTTTGCCTGCCCCTCAGTGCCAATTACCAACAGACCCCTGCTGATCACACTTTTCCATCCCTGCTCAATTCTCACTTGAAAGAATTTCTTTTCTCGTGTGATGCCAATTCGTGATAAATGCTCACAAAGGCATGACGATTTCAATTGCCAGACCATCTGGCTACTGGATATTTTATCGTGGTTTTTAGAGCCAAGAGCTTCACCACTTGCCCTGTTTCTAAGGAAACAGAAGCTATGGTGACAATTCGTGACTTAGATGAACTGTCTCACCACTCCTTAAAGATGGCCTCTGGGGGTCAGCAAGCACAAGCTGTAGTTGTGTTCATGCAGCCAGAGCACTGGGTACTATATTGCTCATTTTCATTATTTTTATTTGCATCTTCCCTTCTGAATCACTTGGTGAACCAAGTTGAACTGTGATCCGAGCATAGAAAAATATTTATTCTACCTTCTTTCTCTGGGAAGGATGGAAGGATGGAGAGATGGATGGATGGATGAATTTCAATCATTTAGTCAGTCAACAAACACATACAGAACATTTGAACATCAAGTCACTTCCATGCTTAAACATTTCAGGATAAATTCCAAGTTGTTTAGTTTAGTAAACAAACAAACAAAATACAATGATGTTCAAACTGCAGCCACTCATTAATGGGTAAAATCAATTTAGCAGGTGATGACAAGCATGTTTACAAATGAGTAGACTAGAACAGGACAGAATAGAGCAAAGTGCATTCTAAGTATTAGAGGTAAATGTTGCTTCACGAAACTTTTCTTAAACATTTTTTGTGTGTGTTGTATTGAGTTGAAAGCTAAAATACATTTCTTGTTGAAGAGTGAAGTTAAGAAAAAATTTGGAAGCCGCTGGCAGCAAAGACCCTTTTCCCACCTACCAACCCTGTCTCTACACAGTATATCAAACTTCATTTTCTAATTATACTGCACCGCTCCAGCTCTCTGACAGCACACCTTCTCTTGTGGCTCTCGATCCTTCCACAATGCACTCTGACTTTCTTTTACAGCACGTCCACCAGGGCCTCTTTCACTGCTCTTTGTCCTACCTCTAGCTTCCTCCAGGGAGCCTCTCCCACCCCATCAGCTTGGGCTGAGTGCCTTCCTAGCAGCTTATAAGCCCCTCATGCATCCTGACACATATACACCTTTTAACTGATATTTACTTGTCTTTCATCTTTTCAACTCTATGCTCTGGAAGATCACAACCATGTATAATTGGTTGTTGTAGTCACAGCTTTTAACTTCCACAGGGGACTGTGGAGAGCAGCCAAGCCTGAGAAACAGTAATCTAGTTCAGTGTTGTTGAAGTGTGAAATGCTTATTAATGGTGTGGTACCCTGGATGACTTTTGTCTAGAGAGTGGATGCTAAGGAACATTAAATGACAATAATATTAAACAGTATTGAATCACACAGTGAGGAAATTATTCCCTTTGCAAATCTTACCCATCCTTCTGATTACAAAAGGGAGAAAATTCTCTTTGGTGTGTTAAAGGACAGATTTTTTTTAAAAAGTAAAATTGTGACTCTCATACCAATATAGAAAGAACACATGTGAAAGATTAAACTCATTCATTAATAAGGGAATGAGTAAGATGTTTGACCAGTAAGGTCAAAGCAAGGTTCAAAGGACCCCACATACATAGACAAGTAAGGAATGCTAAAACGAAATTACAAAAAGATGGAAAATGCGTCTATCCACAGGGCAATAATCAATTTCCACTCACTTGACACAACTAATTTGTGTTTCTATGGGTAAGAATCATTTGCATTATCATCATTTTCTACAAGTTATTGAGTTGTAAAATATTTCAAAGTACAATGAAAGGCTGAGGTAACATAGAGGGGTTATCTTTTTGGTCCATTTCAAAATCTTTCATAATTGTTTCCAATTGGCACAGGTCTTCGTCTCCTTCTAACAATGACTAATCTTCTTTGTATCACATAGAGAGCAAGCCGCTCTCTCAGAGCCTCTGGCATGCAGCAATGACTAGCTAGAATTTAACAATATTGTTTTATTTTCTGTGTGATAACTTTACACTTATCTTTTATTGTTTACAACAAAATTGATTTTTATTCATGCTAATGGTGTGAATTTTTTGTTAAAAAAATGTGTTAATATGAGTCTATTAAAGGAAAAGAATGAGAAAATTACAACACAGTGCAGAAATATTAGGAGTTCATAAGTGTGCTGGTTAGGACAGACACTTAGAGCCCGACTCTCTGGGATCACGTGACTTTAGATAAGTTACTTAAGCTCTCTATGCCTCAGTTATTTTATCTGTAAAATGGATATAATAGTAATATCTACCTTATCCTGTTTTGGTGAGGATTAAATTGGTTGATGTTTAGAATAGTATCTGCATATAGCAAATACTCAATACATATTAGCTATCACTATTATTATTATTTTATGACAAAAATTGTGAAAAATTGTGACAAAAACTGTAGTTTGAGAAACACTGGAGTCTAGAACAACAACCAGGTTATAGGACTATCTTTGAGTTGCCAGGACCTGAGAGTGTTTCTGAAGGACATCAAACTTATTATAGTTTCTCTCTGCTAGCTCACAGAATCTCTTGCTTCATATATCCTTAATTCTTCCTTTTTTCCTACAAAAACTCTTCAGTCGTGTGTCAACTGCACTGACCTTCAAATCCATTGATCCTGCTCCCAACAATGAGCTCAACTCCCTCCTTACTGAGCTTAGAATCCATTGTCCATCACTATGATCATTCATCTACATAGATACTCAATTCCCTTATCCCTGCCCCATAATATTTGCCTAGAAAATTTCCAGCTCTGACTAAACACAAATAACCCATGCCTGTATGAATGGAGGAACAGGATTGAGAGAAAAACCCAGCAGTGACAACTAATCAAACTATAAATGTATAACGAAACTTTAAGAAGCCCTCAACACTGTCCAGCAATCTTACCACATTTTCTTAACCAATTGACCATCCAATATTCTGAAATTATTATTTCATATCTTTTCTTCTCTCTTCTTCATTACCCACCCTCTCTTCTCAGTTGTAGCAATTATTCTTTCCAATATTTCACTAAGAAAAAGGGAACAACTGGAAGAGAAGGATCACATTTTTCCAGCAGCAAATCTACCAAACCTCTGAAAACATCCCCACATAGACTAACTCTCTCCAGTTACGATGGGTGAACTGTGTCTGCTTCCATCATCCAAGGCCCAGGACTCCACCTATATACTGGCTCCATCCCCTCTGGCTACTCAAGGACTTGGCTTCTACATTTACTCCTTCTCTTTCCTGCATCACCAAATTTCCCTTCTTCTACTGGACTATTCCTTACAGCACACAAACATGCTGTAATATCCATTTGACCCCTTGCACACTCCAGCCAACACCCCATCCCTTATAGTCAAAATCACTGCAAGAGTTGCCTCCATTTCTTCAGGATATCCTACCCATCACTCCACTTGTCAAGGTAACCAGTGAACACCCTTTTGTTAAATTCAGTGGAAAGTTATCAATTTTCATCTTACTAGACCTCTCAGGAGCATTTGACTTAAACCCTCTTTCTTTTTTTTTTTTTAATTTTTTTTTTTAAAGATTTACTTTTTCCTTTTTCTCCCCAAAGGCCCCCGGTACGTAGTTGTATATTCTTCGTTGTGGGTCCTTCTAGTTGTGACATATGGGACGCTGCCTCAGCGTGGTTTTGATGAGCAGTGCCATGTCCGCGCCCAGGATTCAAACCAACGAAACACTGGGCCACCTGCAGCGGAGCTCGCGAACTTAACCACTCCGCCACGGGGCCAGCCCCTTAAACCCTCTTTCTTGAAACATGATATTCTCTTTCTCTGAGAATAGCACACCCTCTAACCTCTAATTATACCTTCGTACTTGATTGGCCACTTTTTCTCAGTCTCCTTTACTGATTCTTCATTCTCTGCCAGATCTGTGAATGCTGGATTCCCCTTCAGCCTAAACATTGTTCTCAAACTACACCCAGTTCCACAGCTTGCAATATCATCTATATACTGATCATTCCCAAATTTCTATCCCTAACTCTGACCTCTCACTGAGCCCCAGAATTGATTATTCACCTGCTTGTTTAAAACCTCCACTTCAAAGTCAGTAGGCATCTCAAAATCAATCTGTCCAAAACATAACTCTTAATGATCCTCTCTGAATTGGTAAAGATAAAGATTAAATTCATATATCAAAGAAACATACTACCTTAAATAAGAGCAAAGTTTATTTCTCTCTCGCATAAATGTCCAGGTAGGTGGTGGTATCAAACAGAGTACAAGCAGTGTTATCATGAGTATTTGGGAGTAAGGGATTTATTAAAGGAATAAGAGGTTACTCATTTTGGGGAGAACCTGTGGAAGTTAGGGTCCAGATGGGGATGCTGGAGTATCAGAGAAGAGTTTCTCATGAGGTCTCCTGGAGCACTACTGTGAACAGGCAATTTGGAGATCAGAGAAGAATCCTGGAAACCAGCTACTTCCACCAGCCAGTGTGGGAAAACGAAAGGGAACTGGTGAAAAAACCTATGGAAATGTGTTACTTCTGCTGAGCTAGCACTTCTGTAGGTCCATAGCCAAGCATCTGGTGGTGGGATTGTGGCCACCATTGGTCAATATGGCCAGCGGTCAGGAAGATTAGTTGAATGCAGACTAGGGGAGAGCAAGTACAAAGTTGAATCTACCAGTACCTAGACAACGTGTTTATGTAGGAACAGCAGTGGGCCAAAGAGGACACTGAGGGCAATGCCATTGTTTAAAGGATAGACAAATCAGAGGGAGTCCATTGAAAAAGAAGAAATGGGAAAGTCAGAGAAATGAGAGGGAAACAAGAAGAGAACAGTAGAATGTCAACCAAGAGAACTGAGAGCTTTATGAGGCAGTGAGTCATCAGCCGTGTCCTGTGCTTCAGGGACATTCAGCAAGGTAAGAACTGAAAGGTAGCCATTAGATTTGGCTGTATGACAGCCAGTGGTGACCTCTGAGTGCAGAAGGCTAAGTGCAGTCACTAATCTGTATGGTAGGAGAAGCATGTAGACAGTATTCCAAAAAGGGAGTGAAGGAAGGAAAGCAATCGCCAGAACAGGGGCCGTGGCCCAGAGAAGAGTTTTGTTGATGTTATTTGGGGTTTTTTTGTTTATTTATATGTCTGTTTGTTTGAATCGCTAAGGCTGGAACATGTTTATAGGCTATAATGAAGGAAATATTTCAGAAAAGAGCAAATAGGAAGTATAAAAGACAGGATAGACAGTTGACTAATTAAGGTCCTGGCTTTGGTGAAAAGAGATAGGATTGTGGAAACAGTTGAGGATTTTACCTCAAACAGAAGGTTGGGTATGAAAGCACTATAGGTGAAAAGAAGAGGATTCACTTTTCTGAGATTATCTGATAGGCAATGTCCCATATGTGAGGCTATTAGTAAGAAGAATAAAGAAGGTTTTGAAGAGTTTCTTGAGTTCAATAGAGAGAGTTCACCAAAGATTATCGAAAGGAATGTAGAATTGGATTTAGGGTATGACTCAGGTTGATTACCATGAATTTGTAGTGAAATTGCCCTAGACAGTTATGCCACATTGTCCTCCAGTAACTGATCAAAGTATAAAGATGGATTGTCAAGTTGCTCCCACCAAGATTAGTGCTCTTCACAATGATGGAGTCAATCAGTTAGGATGAATTCTGCTTGCAAGAAGAAAAAAAATTGAACTAGGTTTAAACAAAGATGGGTCTGTTTTTCCTACAATGAAGTCTAAAGATAGATGGCTATGGATATTGGTCCAAAAGTTCAGTGAAAGTAAGGCTAGTCTCTCTGTAACTTTTTCTGCTTTTTGACTGCATATGCATTTGATCCAGTAAGAAGAGAGTGGAGGAAGGATGGTGCCAACGTTATCAGTGCCTTTTATTAAGAAGGCAACACCTTTCCTAGAAGCCCCAGCAGACTTGCTACATCTCACTGACACGCTTCGAGGAATTGGAGTCCCCCAGATAGTCAGGGAGAGGCTGGCAATAAGTTTAGCATGTGTCAACAAGCAATGTCTACTCTAGAAGGATTCAGAGGAGTTGAGCCTCGATGAAAAAATGGTTCAAACAATAAATCATATGATCTAGATAAAGAGAGAGAGGGATAATACCCTAACCAAGTGATCTCACTTAGGATCACAAATAACAATATAAAGTTATACTAAGTGCCTTTTGATTTGAAGCAATAGGAGGTACATTAACATCTCCTAAGTAGCGTTCTTACCAAGAGTGTTAAACCTGAACCTAATCTTGAAAAACAATAAAATTAATCCAGATTGTGAGACATTCTACAAGATAGCTGACCTGAAATTTTCAACTATGTCAGTGTCTGGAAAGGAAAATGGAGCAAGGGACTAATCTAGGCTAAAGAGACTAAATGGTCATGGCAATGAAATACAATGTCTGGTCCTCGATTAGACTCTGGACTTTTTTTAAAAAAACAGCATCAGTTATAAAAGACACTTTTGGGATAACTGGATAATTTTTAATATGGGCAAAACATGTTCAAAGTTAAATTTGTTGAATGTAATAATGATTTTGTTATTTTGCTGTAGTGTGAAATATCCTTGTTCTTAGAGGATTCATGCTAAAGTATTTTGGAGTAAATCATCATGATAGCTGCAATTATTTTCAAATTATTCACAAAAATACTGTATATATTTCATGGTGGTACTCACACAAATACGCACACACAGAAATGGAGAGAAAGAGAATAAGCAAAAGTGGCAAAATGTTAGCAATTGGTGAATCTTAGGGAAGAAAACACAGGTGTTCATTGTACTATTTTTTCAACTTTCATATAGGTTTTTAATTTCTCTAAATTGAAAGTTGGAGGAAAAGAAGAAGACGAGTATTTTGGAGTTTCAGATTTACTATATGGTGAAGTTCTGCTTGAATTATTCCAAATGTGAGCATGAGTGTAGGTGGTTGAAAGTTAACGTAAAGGTCAAGGGCATTTATATGGAACATACCATAGCACAATGTTTAAGAATCTAGGCTCTAGTTGCCAAGTGCTGGCTTGGCAACTTATTGTGTCATCTTGAGCAAGTTCATCAATTTCTTCATCTGTGAAATAAGGTGATAATAGTACCTAACCTGAAGGTTGTTTGCAGATTAAATGAGATAAACCATATAGAGTAATTAAAATAGTGTCAGGCTTATATTACAGTAAGTGCTCCATAACTGTTGGCAATTATTATTTAAAAGGTCCCAACTGTGAGGCCAGAGGGTTAAAAGGTCACACATCTTGTGGCAGGCTGAATTATAACCGCCCCCCCCCCCAAGATATCCATGTCCTAATCTCCATATCCTATGCATATGTACCTTACATGGCGAAAGGTACTTCATAGATGTGATTAATTTAAAAATCTTGAGGTGGACTATTAACCTAGTTTATTCAAGTGGACCCAATGTAATCACATGCATCCTTATAAGGGAGGCAGGAGGCTCAGAGTAGGAGATGTGACTGAGGAAGCAGAAGTCAGAGTTATAAAAGGAAGAGTCACGTGCCAAGAAATACAAGTGATCTCTAGAAGCTGGAATAATCAGGAAAACAGATTCTGACTTGAAGCCTACAGAAGGAACGGAGCTCTGCCAACAAGTTGGTTTTAGATTTCGGACCCCCAGAACTTTAAGATAATAAATTTGTGTTGTTTTAAGCCATAAATTTCTGGTAATTTGTCACAGTAGCGATAGAAAACCAATAAATATCTGAATGTGGAGAATGTCAACGGTGATGGCAGAATTTAGGACACAGAAGATGGTTATGCAGAAGGCCTTAAGAGATTGTGAATAAGGAGTCAAACCCAGAAAACAATTAAGAGTAAAAGATTAGAAAAGGAGACACAACTGCTGAATAGCACCATACTGTTCAAACTCCTCATCTTTTATTCTGGCCAGATATCATTTTTTTCTTATTAACTGAACTCATTTCCATTTGGGTTAAGAAACAATAGCTGCATCTTTGAAGCTTTAGCTTATCGTCATTTGGCCTTGAATACTCAAAATTGAGATTAGAGTAACATTATGCATCATTTCTAGGTGACAAAGGAAAACAAGGATTGTTCTCTTCTCATGTGATTTGTTTATTTGAATTTCCTTTCTGTGAATTATACTGGATTTCACACATTTACTCGACCTAAGTCTGTGGAGTTAAGGCTACAGTTTTACCACCTAAACACTAGCAACAATTAATGTAAAAAAAATGCAATTAATTTATAACAATTAACATAAAAATACAATTAACCTACAAAACTGATGTAAATTTTTTTCATATTTTCTTTAAAAGACTTGCTTAAACCTATTGAACAGAATTGCTGATTCGGAAACCAGGAAAACTCAGACTTTCTTGAAACTGTCTGATGGGCTGTAGGTTATTCCCTAAAGTAGGCTTTTACCACGAGACTGAAGGTGCCAATCAGAGGCAAGCCCCATTACTCCCTCAGGGAAGATCAAATCAAGGAGGGTGAGGTCCATCACACTTCTGTCCCCCGAGAGTAACAGGCTTATTGGCTGAGGTCTGAATATTAGACATGCTGGGCAGCTCTCCACCAGCCAACTCCAGCCCTTCCACAAGCGGGAACAAGCACACAGAAACGAACTCATTGCCGACTATGAGAGAAAAGTCGAACTCTACAAAGCAGAAATAAACCGAAAAGAGTTCTGCACCCAATGTATGTGTTTATAAACTTCAATTCAGTGGTGTTTTCTTCTACACATCAGTCATTTCTGACAATACTCAACCCACAAAGCTCTTACTAGTCCTCAATACCCTACTCTGTAGGCAAGAATATCTATAATTTTTACTTCCCTTCTTCCAAGCAGGAAATGATTTTTCCCTTTTGTCTATAGGGGTTTTATCATATAATTCTGAATTGCTTAAATTAGTTTTCAATGCAACATTAATATTGCTTTTTCTAAGAAAATCTGAAGACCAGAGCTAAAGTAGTTTTCTAGCTGTGTTCTCTTGTCAAGATCCTATAACAAAAGCTAAAGAGCAACCATGCTTGGCATTTCCTCTTGGTTCTTGTCAGTTCCTTGAAACTAAATGCCCTCAAGATTGGACTGTGCAAGCACAAAACAAACAGTCTCATAATTAAACAAAGATATTCTCAGAGCAGACTGGTCCCAGAGCCAAAAAGAAAAAGCCTGTAATAAAGAATCCTGTAATAAAGAATGAGATAATAGACTTCAAAAATACTTAACCAAAAAAATATAAAACAACGGCCCTTTCTAGGGTGTTGTCAGATGGTAACATTTTAGAACAGAAAATAGAGTTTGGAAGTCAGCATCCCATGAAATAAGGGACTCTGCCACAAGGATGTGTATGTCAGCCTCTTTCTGGGAATGTCTTATAAAGTTTCTGTCACAATATGAGAGTAGCTACAGAGAAGATTTCATTCTAGGTTCTGAACTAAAAGAGGCCAATTTTTAAAAATTGAGATTACAGAAATGAATGAGGACAGTAAAACTTGGGAATGTGCACAGCATGCATGTTATAGCTGAGGGGTATGCTGGGCTCACTACCATCACAGACCTTTGACTTTCATGTGGGACATGTCCCCAGTTCTTGGAAAGATGAAAATTTGTTTTTCTCTAGATCACATTCCTGTGAGAATGTCATGTTTACTATGCATACTTTCCCAACATGATTGTAGCTAAAGTTTTATTTTTTATTTAAACAGAAATTTTTTACTCGCTGGAAACTCACTAAAATGGTTCTAAGATCAATAGTTACATTTCCACATACAGCATATGAGGGAGTGTTTTACAACTTATTTATAAGTGTCTAGTTAATTCTACTTTTCTTTTTTAGTTTATCCAAAGCATTTTTTATCTAGTTACCAACCATCACTTTCTTGGACCTTGTCACTTTCTCTTCACTTCCATCATCAGCACCAACAGTAGAAAGTTAGTTTACACAGGGGTTAAGGGCTGGATTGTAGCATCAGACAGCCTACATCCAAATGCCTACTCTAGCATTTTCTAACTGGGTGACCTTGGCCAGTTCACTACATCTTTTTCACCCTCAGGTTCTTCATCTCTGAAATAGCACCTACCTTTTAGGCTGGTTATGAGGATTAAATGAGATATACAACATCATAATATGCCTGGTGCGTGGTTAATAATTTTTTGATTTCTTTGAAGGTCCATTTTTCACCCACCCACCCCCTAAATCCTTTTCCTTTACTTCAATGAAAATAGTACCTTGCATTGAGATTCAACTGCTAGGAGTAAGGGAGAAAGTAAGTCAATTAGTCTTAGTCGCTAATTAATTTATAATATACAGGATTTAAATTTGTACCTAAGCTAAACTACAAATTAGTAACTGGCATAAACTCTTGTCATATCTGAAAAAGAGTTAAAATCCTAGTTATTAAATCATGAAAATCTTTTCCATGAAATAGAGGGGATAATCTTGTTCTTTGACCTATTGGATATACTAGTACAGAGCTCGGCGAAAAGGTCCATTTATTAACGTCCTTCTTTCAGCCTGAATAGTTTCCATCCTCAACCAAAGTCATTTCCTTCCTTCACAGACTAACAAACACATTGCATCTTCCCTGAAGCCTACACAAATGATGATAGAGGAACATCATTTTCCCTACCTTGAATGCATGTATCATTTTATTTGAGCCACTCATTGGGAATTTATCACATATTGCTTTCATTTTATTTATTCACACATGTATATGTGATATTTCCAATAAAGCTATATTTCTGCTTATACCCTTCAGTGACTCTCCATTGCCTGCAAGATAAAGTCCATGTTTCCATATAAAGCTCTCTCTATATTTATTTCCTGCACTTCTTTGGCAAGGCCCCTGTGCTCCAGCTGCACCAGAATACTCCAAGTTCCCTGATGTAATGTGCATATGCTGTAGTCCATTGTGCTAAAAAGATAAGAAAACAAATAAGTTAGATCTAAGTCATGAGAATTGCTGAGCATAGACAGCAAGTAAGCCAGTAGCTTATGGGATATAGACAAAACTTATAGGATAATTAAGTATAAATAATGAGTAAGCAAGTTGCTTGTGAAACATAGGCAGCATTTATAATATGTGCTCAGTAAAGACAACAAATTAACATCTGTGATATACTAAAGAAAAATAAATAGAAAAATATGATGGACCAAACAAGAATGTTCTTTGCAGATAGAAATTGATAGAAAGACCAAAGTCTTGATCATCAATTAACAACTATGGCACCCCCAAATTTGGCCACCCATTAGTAACACCCAAAAGCTCCTGTTCTCGCCCCACATGTGCTCTACTCAATAAATACAAATAAAACCCATGGCTGTTCAAGGAGCTAATTACCGTGACACAGCTATGGTTGGATATAATTGTCTCTCTAGCTCTCCCTACAGCTCAGTGGCCCACAGTACATTCTGTGGGCTACCTTGCTTGAACCTCAGCTCTGGTTCTTGGAATCACACCATCAGTGGGGGAACTCTAAAGTGACAAAGAGAAAGAGAAGACATGGACATTTTATGCTCCGGAATTCACATAGTGAGATTCTTATGCCTACTTGTACCTTACCCTAAGTGTAGCTTACCCCATTTCTATCCCCTTGCTTCTCACCGTATTTTAAATTGATTTAATATGTCATGTAATTCAAGTATTTTAATTTGGACTGTGAGCCTTTCTGTTCCATGACCTCTGGGAAGTTTTCTTATTCGTATACTTAGAAACTACCATGGCATCAAGATAATTTCTCACAGGACACCTGATCACATCACTTTCTCTTACATGCTTTTGCACAAGTTTTATTCTCCCTACCTAGAATGCCATTCCCCTACATCTTCCCTGTGAATGCTTATGCTTAAAAATCAGGTCATACTGATCCTACTTTTAAAGTCTTTCCATCCCTGCTGTTTGTTTAAGCACTGCACCCTGTGTTAGGCAGCCTCTAAAATGGTTTCAATGATTCCCACCTTCTGGTATTCACACCATATGTAATTCCCTTCCCTTGAATGTGGCTGTACCTAGTGGCTCACTTCAAAGGTAACGAATATAGCAAAAGTGATATGCTGTCGCTTCTGAGATTACATTTCAAAAAGACTTACTTCTGTCTAGCTGGCCCTTCATTGCTATTTCTCACTTGCTTTATTGGAAGCCGGTTGAAAGTTGCCCTATGGAAATGCCAATGTGACAAATAAGTGAGGAAGAGCTCCAGCCAACAGCCAGCAGGGCAATGAAGCCCTCAGTCCAGCAACATGTGAGGAACTGAATCCTACTAACAACCATGTGAGTGAGCTTGGAAATGGATCCTCTCCCACTTGAACCTTCGGATAAGACCACAGTCCCAGCCAACACCTTGATTGCAATTTGTGAAAGGCCTTGAGGCAGAGGCACCTAATCACATCAATCCCAGATTCCCAGTCCACAAAATCTATGAGATAACAAATATTTGTTGTTATAAGCTGCTAATTTTTGCGGTAATTTGTTATGCAGCAATAGATAGCTAACACATTCCACATAGAGATATCTACTGTAATACTAATCACAGAGCACTGATGTGAATGTCTGCGCAACCCACAAGATTGTTCACACCTTGAAGATAGGCCTTCTATCTTAGTTATGTTTTCTTAGGGTCTAGTAGCTCCTGGAATGTTTTAGGTTCGTGATTGGGATGTTTAGAGATTTGGAGGTTCCTTTGATTAGTAATTTAATCATCATAATAATAGCAAGCATTTACTGAGTCCTGTCCTTTGAGACAATTTTCTAAATGCTTTACAGGTATTATATTATCTAATCCTAATATTAACCTATCTTAGAAAGGAGGAAACTGAGTCACAGAGAAGTCCAATAACCAGCCAAAGGTCAGTAGCTAAAGGAGCCTGGCTGTGAACACAGGGTGTCTACCTAGAGTTCACATTCTTAACCACAAAGATTACATCCATATCTTATATTTCTAATACTGTATGCTCCTTGTGTACATTGTACATGTTTTCGTTTTGCACACATTCACCAGCATGGTGCCTACTATAGAGAGAATCAATAAATGTGAGTGAGTGAGTAGAGGGATCAGCATCAGAGATTTTTTGTTTCTGGCTGAGTTTTTATAGTCTGAGCCAGGGAGACATGCACATCAGCAACAGAGGAATTCTTTGACTCTTCCCTGAGGATCCATTATCATCTGTGATGATGTGAAACACAGACCATTGGTCCACGGAGACCCTTTCAATTCCCCCTTCTGTCTGAGTGAAAACTAGAGAAATGCCACATTTTCAAGAGCCTTTATTTCTGTCAGTTTTTGTTTCCATTTTGAAACTATTATTTTAAATGAGCTCACTCAGGAAAAAAATACATTAATCTCTTGAAATAAGATTCAGCTGACGTATAGCAATCCCATTACATCACAATGTAAGTCAAACTTGAAATGATAGTAATCACAAATGAAAGACTGCTGCTATCGCTGTTGGGGGTGGGGGAGATTTCCCATAGATTATAACAAACTAAATGATGTGAACAACCTGTACATTCTGTTCTCAACCTTCAGCCCACATTCAGGGAAAATAAGTTAAACTCTACTAAACGGAATTCCTTTTTCTATTGGTTTTTTATCTGTGCTCACTAAAATAGTATGTGTCTTATTTTTAGGAGTTTAGTCTACCGATTAGTAGATACAATTGTCAAAATTATAGAGGAATACTGGGTGAGCAGTGGAAGCCCAGGTGTGATCCAGGACAATTTGCCAGCCTTATTGACTCTATATATAGACCAGGGTGGTGAGCTAAATCGTAACAAGAGACAATGTTCCAGAAAACCTGACCCCACCAGTGCTTCAACCATTTTTAGCCTTGGAACTTTTATAGACCCCTACATTTAAACTATATTCTGGCACTGCATTACCTAGAAGTAGAAATGAGATAGCAGTGAACATCAAGAGCCTTCATGGAATGGGACTCAGTTGTGCTGAGGGCAGGAAGATGTAGCAAATAGGATATAGGGTCCCCAAATGCAGTGGGAAATGCTGAAAGATTGTTATCACTATGTTGCAATTTTGTATAGAAGTAAATCTCAATAGCACACATGGTGCCAGAATAAGACTTTACTGTCTAGAAGCTGCTAGATTAAAATTAAGGAAATAAGATTTTAGAAAAGTGAAAACTTTAAATAATAGCTGAAATTATGCCTGAAAATACTATACTCTTGTGGCTTAACATCTTCAGGCAAAGCCCTATCAGGACTCTGATAAATAGAGGAAAACCAGACAGAACTATTCGGTAAGAATTTTGACAAGTGTTTCTCCTTAGGTTAATACATATTATGGAAAGCAAGGGCACTGACAAATTTCCAGAGACTTTCCATAAGGCCTACTCTTTCTGATATATATACATTAATAACCTTCTACCTGTACAAACTTAATTGGGGGCGGGCTGCACATGTCTTCTTACCTGATGATTCTTTACATGTAGTTCCTGCGGAATTACTTTGTGATTTTTCAAGGCCCCTCTGGTAAAACTGAAAGATAATTTTACATGTAAAATATAAATATATATTTAGATGCAGAGATAGATGCAGATATAGATGTAAGTGGAGGGAAGCGCAGCTGTAGATATAGATATGAATGTACATATATACGATCTCACTTAAGAATGAATGGCAAAATCACAAAAGTTGTCAGAGATTTGAACATTTGATTGAGATACGGTCATGAGTGCCAGATTTGTTGTCTTTTTTTCCCCTTAAATAATCAGGGACATAATAAAGTCAGTAGAAAGCACAGAAACTTAAGAGACAGAGTCTTCCCTATTTAGGTAACCAATTGCACAAAAGATAAAAAATAATCTTTCACTTTGTAGGAAAAGGCATTATTTAGTAAATCAAGTAAGCAAGCCTATCAAGATTAATTAAACGTCTCTAAAATTTTAATACATTGCATAGCTTATAAATATATAGGTATTATAAATCAAAGTAAATAAAATTCACTTTCCAAGTTTGTCATTTGTCATGCTCTTTCATATTCTGGAACATACATACACTTCACTTTAGCACAGTGCTTCTTTATCAAGGGGTCTATGTGATCATAACTATCTTCATAATGACACTAACATGCAATACACTCATCTTCACTCTCTTAAAATGAATCAATAAATACATGTTAAAATTTTTCTCAGTTTTAATTTCAAATATGGTAAATAATGATGAGAAAACTAGAGATCAAATATTTTGAGAGCCATGGCTTCAGGAAAAAAACTTTTTTTTTCCTTAGATAATAAAGACACACATATGCAAGTGCATTTCTTTGTCATTATTATTCCTAGAATAGTTTCAGCCAGCCCTATTAATTATAACTTTTAACCAAAAAGCTAAACTTATATTTCACAAAGAAAACTAAGGAGTAGAAAATTGAAAACTCATACATAAGCATTTCAGCAAACCAGCAGAGCTCATGAGCATACACAACACAACTTTTTACGGACATAGATGTCCTTTTAACATCTTTTTAAAGTGGCAAAAATAAACACATTCATTAACATCCCCCAAAGCGATAGCCACTCCACAGCCTAAAAAAATAAGAAGCAAAGGTATATAAACTTAAAATTATGATCAGTAATCAATGTTTAAATATACCATTTACTTAGAAATTATCTAAGTACCCAACTATTATCCATTAATTCACTCAATTTAATATTAGTCCAAGGCTTTAAACTAGGTATCACAAAAATTGTCTTGAAGCTGACATATTATAAAACGTAATTACTGTTGAAGTTTGTCAGAATAATAATTCAATTTATTTGGATACAAATTTGCATTTTTCGTAATCTTAAATATTATGTAGTATTCATGTTAGCATGTTTGATCAGTAAACCTGTATAAGTTTAAGGAAAGCAAACCAAACTAGAATAAAACGTATGCTTGCATTATATTTAATACTGATTAATCAGAAAAGACATAGCTGTTTTATATTAAACCAAAATTTTTAAACTAGGTCCATTTACCAAAGACTTATCTTAATTAGGTGAACTTGGATCCTTAAAATGTTTCTGAGCTAGCTTCTATAAGAAAATATTTTAAGTCTAGAACATTTAAGATATTAGAAGTACATTTTTCCTTATTTTCTGGGAATTTAGGAATATTTTATTTTTATTAGCACTTATTTACCTAAATAAACCAATCAGGACAGAGCTTTGTTATATTAAAAGACTTTATGATTTAATTTATTAATACTCTCATATAATGAGAGGTAAAGGTCTTTCTGAATTATAGATACAAAGACACTTAAAGTACTTATAAATTCACATCTATTCTTTTGTCACAGGTCAAGAGGAAATATAGAAACACAGAGACTCATGGTCCAGATATCAAACAGCTGTTTTCCATTCCACTGGGCACAAGATTCTTAACTGACTTGAGTTCGAAATGGACAAATAGATAAAACAAACAAAAAAGACTAACAAACCAGACTCTCTGTTGCCTCTCATCGAACAGAGTATAGAACTCTAACTCTAATCCATTAACCTATTTATAGGAATCATTAAATCGTCAGACCATGAAACCAAATTCTCAATCATTGCTGTCACCAATGGGAATAACTTATTGGCTGTAAGCAAACCAGAAACAAAAACAAAACAAAAAAATCAGTAGAGGGGGGCAAAAAAGAGAAACAGAGTCAGCAAAGTTAAATTCTTGAGTTTCACCTTAAAATAAATCAATAAATACATATTTCACCTCTGGGAACCAAGAAAAGACATGTCTGAGCTTAAGTCTCCTATAAAGTACACTTTTCTGGCAACACATTCTGCCTGGCTCTGTTAGGTAAACCCACTGGTCATCTTGACAGATTACCTCCAAAACTGATAAAGGGCAATCACTTTTTAAAAATTAAATTATGTAAAAATATAAAATAAGCATGCATCAAAGATTTCAATAATTCATTCATTAATGAGAGAACTGGTAAGATGTTACAACCAGTTCAAAGGAGAATCCGTGGGGTAGCTATACTGAAGAGACATAGCATACTGAGAGGAATTTACAAATAGATGCAAACTGGCAAAACTGGCCAATACCCACAGGGCGATAATCAATTACCATTGCAATCTATGCATAAGAATCGTTTCCATTACTATCATTTTTCTATAATATACAGAGTTGTAAAACAGCTCTTAGACAGGGAGAGGTAACCCTGACCACTATATCTAGTAATCTTTTTGGCTTATTTCAAGATCTTTCACAAGTTTCCCTACAAAATGAGAGGTAAACGCCTTTCTAAGTTACAGATACAAATACACCTACAGTGCTTATAAATTCAGATCTACACTTTTGTTGCATGTCACAAGGAAATAGAGAAGCACAAAGCTCTGGTCATAATACGTTTCCCTCCTCCAATATAACAGATTTCTCTCCTGACCTCAAAACAACTCCCACCATAGAGGGATACTGTGACGATTTGGGGAAATAATATATGTGAATTGCCTAGTGTTGTTTCTTCCACTTCCATTTGTCTATTTGCTGTTTTAAATGTAGCATGCAAATTTCTCTATTAAATAAAACAATTTATTGGTAAAAAATTTGAATGTGAAAGTTTATGCAATGATTCTTAAGGGGAGCTGCTTTTTACGCTTTGTTCTATCCATAATACCTTCCATTGACATACGTGATATTATAAATTCTGAATGTTTTCAAATGCACCATTTACTATAATATTATTGAGGATTAATTAGTACAAGATTCATAAATATTAAGCTAATAAACTGCATTCAAATATTTCAAAATATATAAAAGTCAAGAATCCTTTGCTATGAGGCATCGTATTTTCAAAACCTAAATTACTATGCACATGGAATATTCAAAACTAGGTTCCATATATTTATTGCACAATATTTTATTAATAAATAATTAGAATTTAAGATTAAGATTTATTGGATATAGCATTTTGAATTTACTTAGTAAGATAATGGTCTCCACTAAAATGTAGTTCTAATTTATGCAGTTTTGGGATAATAGGACTGCACTGCTTGTTTACTCATTTAAATGGTCAGGGTACTAAAACAGTCTTTTGTTCAGAGTAATTAATTACCACAGTTAATTGGAGCATTCAGGTTTCCATAAACCTGAAAATGGTCAAAATGGATTTCCTTATTCTCAAGGGTACTGGTTAGAGAAATCACTTTATGTTTAATGTAACTTGGGTAAAGCTATATATATCATCTCCCTTGTTTTAAGAATTTACTTTAACTTCAGCAATCCATATATGAGCTCATGTATCGTCTCTGAATAAAGTATACTTAAGAGTTTTTTTGTTCGGTTATTTTTAGCTGGAGGGGTGATGATAAGAAATGCACATTTATTTATCCTGAATTTCTAGTGACTAAAACTTTCGTTAAAAAGAAAGAACTACTCTAAAAAAGCAGGTAATTCACAGAACTTCTGTGAATTATGTAATTTATTGATACTTGTCTTTTAAGAAACCAATCTCAGCCTTCTTCGGAGATAACCATAAGTTATGTATTTGCATACCAACAGATGTAAATATAGATAAATATTCATTATTAATATTCAGTGGAGAATAATGATGACATTTAAAATTACACTTTAAATGTTAAGGGTGTGTTATTTATATATATACATTTTTTTTGTTTTTTACATATTTAAGAAGAATGTCAGGTTACTCCTTGTTATAAGACATTTTTAGTTTTTTCGTTTAGTTCCATGTATGTTTCAGTTCTTAGTTTATCTAAACATTCCTTCATTTTTTGAATCAAAAAATCAGCCAGACAGCCCAAATTATTAATTATTAACTGCCTATGAAGTTAGCTTTCTAATAGTACTGATATAAACTTGATGTTTTAATGATTAAAAACAAAAATCTTCTCATGCCATGTAAATTCTTGCTTTTCACATAGAAAAGCCCAGCTACTGGCCCACTCACCTAAGAGGAGAGGGAAGTCTGATACGGATTAACCATTGAGGGCCCCTTCCATTTATCCTTTTGGCGAGGACAGTCCCTATTTCGCTACTGGAAAGGAAATCAACTTTTTGTACCTTGAGACCCTAGTCTATGGGTTCAATAGCAAGGGGAGAACAGGTGCTTGAGCCTATGTTTACCTTTGGATTATTTAATGCAAATACCATTGTTACAGCCACTTCTCTTAAGCCACAGAGCACCAAAAAAACACAGCAGATTAGAGGTCCTATGATAACTGGCTTAATTTAAGCATGTTTCAGGCAGCTTCATGACCCTAGAAATGATCCAGCTGATAATAGCCTGAGACTGTTGATTTAGCAAATGCACCCAAGATGGTTTTTAATAAGAAATTGAATTAGGGTGGGGGAAATGAATCTTAATCCTAAATCTGTATTCCAAACAACACTGGCATAGTTTTTTTTAATAAAGACAACACACTGGTCTTTTTCTGTCTTCTTTAGAGAAGTAATGATTTGAATATTTCCTTAAGTTACATATTAATTCCATTCATTTACACATCTGTGCTGGACGCTGGGCTGGACACTGGTAAATGAATCATTTCAAGGTCATTTCCCTAGTGGCACTTACCATCTATTCAAACAGCCACACAAGAAACAAGTAATCAAACAAATAAATGTATAATCACAAATTGCGATGAGAAATGTGAGGAAATATATACCAATTCCAAACACTAAGACATGTAAGTTGATAGATTTCTTGACTGAAGGGACTCATTTCAGATTATAATCATTGTTCACTATTAAATGCCAGTTAGATATAAAGTCGGCGTGTAAGTGGGTTATTTGAGGATTTATCTGTTCATCTGAGAACATCAAATTGAAGACTCATGGAGAGATTAAAAATATGTTAACACATTGCTCTGTTTGCTTCATCTTTCTTTAAAGAAAGAGTGACAGATATATGGACAAAGGAAGCGAAGACAGGGAATGTAGGGGAGGGAAGGGAGGGAAGGAGGAAGGGAGGAAGCAAGGAGGGAGGGAGGGAAGGAAAGAGGAAAGAAAAGAGAGAGGGAAAGAAAGATGAGGGAGAGGGTGGGAAGGAGGACTTTCAGAGATGGCTACAACTCCATCTCCATCCCATCCCTTCTCTCCTCCTCCCCTACCTCTCCCTCTCCAGACACAACTACTATGCAAAAATTGCTGTGTCTCATTTCAATGTATATTTTTGTATTTTACTGCACGTGTCATTTACTAAAGCATATAATTCAGTCTTGCAAAGTTTTAAATAAGTGTAGCTTTCTGTAGTCATCCCCCTGGGGTTTTTTTCTCACACAACAGTGTGTGAGGTACACCCATGTTGATAGACGTACATCTAGTTCATTCCTTTTATCTGCTCTTAAGTATCCCATTGTATATGCACCAGGGTTGTGTATATATTTTGCCTGCTGGACCATTGGGGCATTTACTCATTTTTGCTATTACAAGGAGTGCTTGATGAGCATCTCTGCTATGTCTCCTTGTATGCAACTGAGCAGGCATCTACAAGTAGAATGTCTGAGTCATACGGAACCCTCCAGATTTTGCCTATTTAACATTGCACTTATAAAAATGAATAGAAAAGAAATCTAATTATATTTTGTAGCTCCATATTGGGAATATAAGCTTTATAAAAGCACAGGGACAGAAATTGTATTTTATTATTATTGCAACATCTGGAACACTTCATCATTGACTTGAACACATACAAAATTCACTTCCCATTTTTGTCTTTTAGAATACATGATTACCTCTCAAATAGCTTGGTTATGATGGTGTTCATTGTGAACCCAAAGAGCAACATAGCTTCATTTTAGATTTTTATTTCCATAATTTATACCTCCCTCTCAAAGAATTTTAATAGTAAAACTATGAAACTACATGTCAACAAAGATATTAAATTCAATTTATATTTATTCATCTAATTAACTAAGCAAGACAGCAGCAAAGTTAATCCACAATGGGATTCTATTCACTCCTGCCTGATATTTGGTAAAATTCTATTATTGGTCTTCCTTTAATCATGAGTTTATACATCACTAAGAATTTTAGTTTCCAGGGAAAGAATGGTTCCAAATACAACTTGTAAACAAATATATTAAAAATATTTTATTGTGCTAGCAATCAAAAAGTTAAAATAACAAATTAAAAGCACCATTTTTTTAATTAACCAAAACAGTACAGTATCCATTTGACCAGTAGCATAGGGAAATTGATACTCTCTTGCGTTATAATTTAGGACATTCTTTAGGAAAGCATTTTGGTCATACATATTGTAAGAAGCCATAAAAATTTGGATATAGTAGTCCTACTTGTGTCTCTATCCTAAAGAAATAAGCCAAAATATGGAAAAAGCTGTATATTCACATAAACGTTTAGCCTAATTTTAAACTGATAAAATGGGAAACCACTAAATGTCCAACATGAAGTGCATTGTTTCATACTGAAAAAATTGCAATTCTGATGCCGAGGAAGAAAATGTTTATGATATTGAGATTCAAAGGGAAGAAAAGAGAATCTTAAACAAGGTTTGGTAATCGTGCCAGCTCTTTGTTCTGGGAGATATCATAATATGCCAAATAACAGAGCAGCTTTACAAATAAGCGCCCCCCCTCCCCAAAAATTAACAGTGAAAGAAGACCCGTACCTTAGCTTTACCTCCTAATTCTGTTTGAGTCCTTTTTTAACTATCCTATACTTATTGATTACCAAGTCATGGCATTCTATACAAGAAAACATTTTCTTTGACTTTGATTTTTATTTCAGTTTCTAAGTCCCTTCCCATGGTTTAAGAGCTTGTTATTATTTTAATTCCTGAGTCTGTCCACTACAGAAATTCCTCATGATCAAGATGATGAGAATAAACATGCTCTGATTTGAAGAAAGTAGCCTTATTTTTTCTGCCTCCTAACACATATCTCAGCTAACTACTACTAGGAAACCTTACACAGGGTAGAAATTTAATACACGTTTTTATACTCCACAGCTCTATGAATATAGTGATATAATTTGGGAAAAATAGTCTGTCTTGAATTCAGCCAGACATCTATGGCAAAACATGACTGAGATTGGCACTGGATCCTTGATAAGAATCTATTAATTACTATTTCCCTATTAGGACCTTTTCAGTTTTTTTTTTTTTTTTTTGGTCCCCTGCCCCAGGCTGCCCTGAATTATGAACAGCTTTTCATAGTCACAAAGTGGCTCATGAATCACCATGACCCAATAGAAATGAATAAAAATGAGCCCATTTAGGGGCCAGCCCACTGGCGCAGCAGTTAAGTTCACACATTCCACTTTGGCAACCCGGTTTCACCAGTTCGGATCCTGGGTGCAGACTTACGCGCCCTTGGCAAGCCATGCTGTGGCAGGCATCCCACATATAAAATAGAGGAAGATGGGCATGAACGTTAGCTCGGGGCCAATCTTCTTCAGCAAAAACAGGAGGACTGGAGGCAGATTTTAGCTCAGGGCTAAGCTTCCTCAAAAAACAAAAAAAAGAACCCATTTCCACAACATTTGGTATGTGGGTAATTACCTGCAAATGACTGCTTGGAACTGCACTGAGAAGAGAGAGTGTCATTAACATTCAGCACTAAAAGTACAAAAAAGAAGGAGAAAAAGAAAGCAGAAACCTGGAATCAAAAAATTTAAAAAATAAGAGTAGCAAAGAGAATGCTATTTATTCAGTGTGGATTTTTTAAAGTATCACCAAAAAGTACCTAATGATGTCATCCAACAGAGGAATGGTTAAGTAAATCATGGGGAATCTATATAACAGAATCCTGAAAATCTGTTAAAATTGTATTCGTGGAGAATACTGATTTAAGAAAATTCTTACCAAAAAGTAGCAAGTGAAATTGTTGAATACAGTGTAATTTCAACTTAATAAAGTTTAATAAACAATATACTTAGAAGAAAGAAAACTGATGATAAGATTGTGATAATGAGAGGCCAGCCCAGTGGCGTAGTGGTTAAGTTCACGCGCTCCACTTCGGCAGCCGAGGGTTCACCAGTTTGGATCCAGGGTGCAGACCTCTGCACCGCTCATCAAGCCATGCTGTGGCAGCATCACACATACAAAATAGAGGAAGATTGGCACAGATGTCAGCTCAGGGACAGTCTTCCTCAAGCAAAAAGAGGAAGATTGGCAACAGGTGTTAGCTCAAGGCCAATCTTCCTCACCTCCCCCCCAAAAAAAGATTGTGGTAATGAGATTATGGGTCATTTTTATTCTCTTATCCATAGTTTTCTGTATTTCACTATGATCACACATTAATCTTACTATGTATATGTATTGGTAATCTTACATGCATTCATTTATTTATTGAGAAGTACATAGTTTAAAAATAACAGCTACAGTTAATTGAGTGATTATTACGTACCAAGCATTGAACTTGTATGTGCATGTAATAATCCTCTTCCCTTTCCCTGTTCTACACTGCATCCACCTACATAATACCTCTGTTCATAGAACGTCACAAACCCAGGTTAAGACATCTTTTGTCCAAAATGCCACCGACACACTAAGTGTAGGATTGAACTCTCTGCCTCCTGAGAGATTTTCATGCTTTCTTGATAATGTAAATATTTCTCTGATGTGAGACATTTGGATTTCTAGAAAAATGGCAAAGATAACAAATAGTCCCAAATGACAGAGAAGCATATCCTACCTGGCTATTTTATGAAACCAATAGGCAGTGGCTCTATCTTCTATCATCTGAAACCTGACAGTATTAAAAACAAACAAACAAAAAAAAAATTACTACAGCCAGCATGGCCATGCAGTTGGATATTTTTAACTGCTGTAGCCTCAGTATTCACAGGATTGCTTGATTCCTGTTGTCTTCTATCATTTTTATACTCATTATTGATTGGGTAAAAGATGTCCTGAATTACTGATAGCTAAATGAACACTAAAAATATATGGTAAGGTTGATTCTTATGGGGTTTTTTTTACTTTGTTTTAATGCTTGTGGGAGAAAGCTTACCGAACCAAATGTTTTCTGCTTAGACTTATCTGGCCTGAAGACAATAACTGGAGAAACAATAAACCTTAGCTCTTGAGTCTAGCATATCTGAATTTGAATCCCAGTAATACCAACCACAGACTATGTAAACTTGGAAACATTTCTCAATCCCATCAGGTGTCAGTTTCTTTATCTTTGAAATCGGCATAAAACTGCATCAACAGGGACTGGCCCCGTGGCCAAGTGGTTAAGTTCACACACTCCACTGCAGGCGGCCCAGTGTTTCGTTGGTTCGAATCCTGGGCGCGGACATGGCACTGCTCATCAAACCATGCTGAGGCAGCGTCCCACATGCCACAACTAGAAGGACCCACAACAAAGAATATACAACTATGTACCGGGGGCTTTGGGGAGAAACAGGAAAAAATAAAATCTTTAAAAAAAAATGCATCAACATAATAAGGCAATTGTAAATAATAAATTAAATAATGCGTGGATAGTAGTCAGAATAATGGCCCTCCAAAGATGACCATGCCCTAATTCTCAAGACCTGTGAATATGTTACCTTACATTGTCAAAAAGGATTCTGCAGATGTGATTAATTTAAGAAATTTAAAATGAGATCATCCTGGATTATCTGAGCAGGCCCAATGTAATCACCAGTGTTCTTATATAAGGAAGGCAAGAGAGTCAGAGGGTGAGGTGGTGAGGACAGAAGCAGACATGAAATGATGCTCTTTGAAGATGGAGGAAGGGCCATGAGCCAAGGAATGCAAGCAGCCTCTAGAAGCTGGAAAAGGCAAGGAAACAGATTCTCCATAGAGCCTGCGGAAGAAACACAGCTCTGTTGAAACCTTGATTTCAGGAATTCTGGCCTCCAGAACTATAAGAGAATAAATTTGTGTTGTTTTAAGCCACTAAATTTGTGGCAACTTGTTACAACAGCAATAGGAAACTAATACAGTGTGTAAGGTGCTTAGCACAGCGCCCATTATATAGGATTCTAACGTGTTAGGTAAGGTCTCTCTGCCCCTTAAGATCTGGGTAAGAGGAGATTAAACCCACAATTTATTATTTGTGGGAATCCAAACTTTCTCCAGGACTGTGGAGGCTTCCTACAGGGCTTACGTGATTTGGCCATTGCTGACTTTGAAATTCTGAATTGGTTTCAGAATAAAGTTTTTGCTGAATTGGTTCAATTTATAGACTACCGCTCCATGAAGGTTGCCAAGATAGGGAATTCGGGCCCTTACAGGAATAAAAATAAAACATTTACACAAGTCTTTAGTGTGTGTGTGTGTATATGTCTGTGTGGCTTGGTTTAGGTAAATAGAAAAAAATTTACTATCATGGTAATGCAAGAATCTTAAAATTGAATATTAAACATGACTGTTCTTAAAAATTTTTTGCTACTCCATCATTGTGCTTCCCCACACCTAAATCCCTCTTAACTCTCACACAGTCCTTTATCTCCCTTTGTTTTCTTATCATTTATGTCTCATGCCCTCAGGATTTCAGCTTCAAATCCCGAGGTATTTTCCCAAATGTAGTAGCATACCTAAAATAAAATTTGGTGCCAACTATGAAGATAATACATATTCTTTTCACCACTCAATAAGTGTTAGCCAAGAGAAAAAAAAAGATCTGTGTGTTTATTGGTCATGACTTAGGCTAACCATCCACCTTCTCTCATCAGTTTCTGTGGGTGGCATACCCAACTTAGATTAAGGGTGCAGCATAGAGGCTCAAGAAGCCATGGGCCATTCTTCAAACAAACTTCACTAAGAGATACTGATACCCATCTTATAACTGCTACTCACTGTCAATCTCACCTATCTTATGAGTATGATTAGAATTCAGCATATTCAAGCTTTTTTTCTTATTTCCTTTCTCATAGTCTTTTCATACAGATTCTATTAAGTTGTACAGCTATGTTCTACGTTGTTCAGGTTTAAAACTTGGGATCTCTTCTCTATAAAACTGAAAATTATAGGGGCCGGCCCGGTGGCCGAGCGGTTAAGTTTGCACCTTCCACTTCTCAGTGGCCCGGGGTCTGCCGGTTCAGATCCCACGTGCCGACATGGCACCGTTTGGCAAAAGCCATGCTGTGGTAGGCATCCCACATATAAAGTAGAGGAAGATGGGCACGGATGTTAGCTCAGGGCCAGGCTTCCTCAGCAAAAAGAGGTGGATTGGCAGTAGTTAGCTCAGGGTTAATCTTCCTCAAAAAAAAAATTGAAAATTATAGGAAAATCTCAACCATATGCAGGTAATTTGTTTATTTATTTAAGTTCACATTATTATTTACAAAAGTGCCCTCTCCATATGTATATGTGTGTACGTGTATATGTGTGTGTGTGTGTGTAGCTACATTCTAAGCTACTGTGGGCCAAGACTTCCTGGATTGTGTTTTGTCAGCAATGAGAGAGTTGTGCTGCCCTTAGACATCAAAAATACATGATTTTTAATTACAGTGACTCTTAAGGTCAATGGCCATACAGCATCCACCTTAATAAATGAATACTACAGGAACATGATTTCCGTTCATTCCAAAGCATCATGGGGCCATAGTTTCTAACTAACAACCTATTATAGTGTTCTGACCTAACCTTCAAAATGTCAATAAATTGGATTATAATGTAAGCCATTCTAAATGTCTTTGGAAGAAGACAGATGAATGTTAGCTGTCATGAATCTGTACCTCTGGGAAGTCTGTGTTCAGAAAAAGTCAGTTAATGCTTTTGTCTTTAGCTGGTTCTATTCTACTGTATTTTAATTTGCTACCAGCCAATAATAATATTTTCACACACTCAGAAGGAATGACTTGAGTGTGAAAAGTTAAAAAGAAAATTCAAAAAACTCTTCAATCTTGAAGACCTCAACCCATTCAGTTTTGTGATCTTTGACACCTTTCATTCCATAGAAGACTGAGAATATGAGGCTGCTTCAGCCACGGTGTGAGTACATATCCATGTGGACGTGTTAATTAATTGTAGAGGTGCTGAACCACTGCTGAACAATTACGTTCAGCAAGGTGAACAAACGGAAAACACAGGGAGCAGTGCCTCTTAGAGATGATCATTGTTACTCCACACCCAGGAGACAGAAGGGCTAAACAGAGCTCTGCCCAGAGACGTTTCTCTTTCTGTTGATGATCCTGGGAATTCTTGCTAAGCTGTTTTTTCTCACAAAGAGCTCAGGATGCTCAGCTCCCTTAGACATAATTATTACAAAATCTAGAAATTTCAAACCCTTAAGTTAGCAGAGCCCGACACTCTGTTGCATATATTTCTACACACCACAAAATGAATTTATGAGTACCTGTTTGTAGAGAGGTCACTGTCTCAGTCTCAATGATCTCTTCCTTCTCAGATGAGAGACTATTGCGGATCCCTGGTGACCATATTTGATTGTGTAGGTTTCCTTCCCGTCCTTACTAAATAATTTTGGGAGAAGTGGCACCTAATCCAAGTTGAGCCAATAAAATCCTCTTGGGAATTTGAAACTTGGACCAGATAGATCCCAAGAAGGAAGTTATATCACTAATGTCAATGCTCTCCAAAGAAATCAGGCTCTTCTCAGAACTCATGTTCTTGGAGCTGCCTTGATTCCTTCCCTTTCTGAGTTGTAATTGCTCATCTCTTTTGATATCATAGCAGGATGTGGGGCAGGAGAAGGAAAATGGTCCAGGTGATCATAGTTGAAAACACATCAGGTCATACACAACCCTTTCGTGTGACATATAGTTTCACAAGGTGATACTAATTACATTTCTTACATCTATTGATTTCAGAATGGATTGATCATAATGGATAGCAATAGTAAATTTAGTCATACGTTCAAAAGTTGTTTGTTTTTTATCACTCACATCTGTAGGACCCATATGCATGAGATATTAGTTATTCACTTTACAGACAATGCTTTGTTAGCTTTCCAAATTGTGTTTTAAAACTCCAGAGCCTCACAATATGTGAATCATTTGTTCGGCATAAGATTTTGATGCTTGTCCTGATTTTGATATGATGTGGTTAACTAGCCAGATGACATGTGTCTGAAAATGAGGTCGTTAAGTCAGATACGCTGACCAATGGGGCTCAAATGATGTTCTCAAGTATCCTTAAAGCTCTTTAATAGTTCCAAAAATATTTGATTCTAATTGGACTTTGAAATATTATAATTATTTTGTACTATATTAAGAAACGTGTGCACTGTAATGTGTCCTGTGCCACATTTTAATGCATTCAAGACCACTATGATATTAACATGTTATGCCAGGTTAACTTATGCAGAGCATGGAGCACCAAGTAAAGCTTTCCTTTAACCCATCACTAAGCATCTACTAGAGACCAACCACCTGTGAAAGTATCTGAACCATTTGCAAAGATGTCGCTGATTATAGAGGTGGTTTCCTGGCACAAAGGACTTCCCCCCCTGCTTCAAGGTAGCCAGTGGCCAGTCATGTATGATTTTAGAAGCAAATGTTTCATTATTTATTAGGATTTTCTCAATCCTATACAAATAAAATACAACACAAAAATAATTCGTGCTGAGGGCGATTTAAGACAATTATCATCATAATCCCTGCTTTCAAATTCACGGGTTCATTAAAATAGATGTTAACATTTGAACTTATTAGGTAATTTTATATTATCAAAATATGGCTTTCACTTACTTCATTTGTATTTGATATGTTGAGATTCTGTGTAAGATTTCATTTTATTAAAGTTTTTCTCATAGGAAAAATATTTGAAAACCACCTTTGTAGCTGGGTTTTTCAACCTTGGTGTTATTGACATTTTGGAACAGAAAATTCTTTACTATTGCATGCTGTCCTGGTCATTGTAGGATGTTTAGCAGTATCCCTGAGCTCCACCCACTAGACACCAGTATCAAAGCTCCACCCCCAGCCTGATGATCAAAACTGTCTCCAGATATTGTCAAATGTCCCTTGTGGGGAAACATTGTCCTGACTGAGACTCATTGGCTAAGTCACAGGACCATAAGGCTGGCCACACTTCAGTAATTTCTAGAGAATGTTCATTTATTCGTGATTTTTAATTCATAAGCAGCTGTTTAAACAAAGAATATAGTAAAGTAGATAAATGATTTTTTAAAGCATTTTTTAATATTTATAGTATTGTCTTATTAAGGGTGTTTGAAACACTACACAGGCCATAAAAATAATGTTGTGGAATTGTATTTTCAGGCAACAAAAGATATTCATGATATATTGTTAAGTGGAAAAATTAATCAATTCATGTGATCATGGGAGCAGGAAGCAAGAAGGAATCTAGTAAAATCCTTTTATGTGCTAAATTCTGGAATACAACTAGTCTTCAACTAGTCTTCAAATTCTTTGTAAAACACTTTGAGAAACATTTTTTTTAAATTGAACTTTAAAATTCCTTTTGGTCTTGCCTGATGCTCCAATAAATCTGATTAAACTGACCAAGATCTTGTCCAAGAAAGACTTCAAAGGGAATATCCAAATGTTCACCTCTGTGAACTTCCATCTTTCATGAGGAAAGCCAGAGAAATTGGGAAGGGCTAGAGCTTTTCCTGATAATATTTTTAAGAAGAAGTGCCTGTTAAGTTAACACAAATGACCAAAACAATAACTCACTTTGACAGCCTCAAAAAACATGGGTATGAAAAGTCCTTTGTCAAATTTGTATACATTGTTGATGGGAGTGCAAATTGGCACAACCCCTGTGAAGGGCAAAATTTAAAATGCAAATACTTTTTTCTAACAATTCTGTGACAAATAGCCAACAGATGTAGTCAGACATAGTAGAGTGTACCAGTATATTAGAAGTATCTTCATTTGTAAAAATAAAAGAGAGAAGACAATGTATATGTCCACCAAAGGATGATTGGGAAAATAAATGATGGTATTTCCATACAACTAAACACATTGTAGTAAATCTTTCTAAAGACAGCTTATTATTTACTGATTTGGAACCAAATCCAAGATGTATTATTAACAAAAACAAGTAAGGTTCAGAACAGGGGGAGTGGTAGGCTGCTATCCAAGAAGTTTGCTCCTAAGAAGGCAAAACTGTATGGCACAGAGCATCTGTGGCAATTTTCCAAAGTTGTAACTCCTGGGGATTAAGGTAGAAAGGAAATTTATTATTAAGCTTGAATCTTTTGAATTCTTTGAATTATGATTACACATTACTTCGTGGATGAGGAACGCGTAATTTTTTTTTTTAAGAAAAGTACTTTGTCAATTTCAAAGTAATATAAAATGTTTCTAAGAGTAGATTAGCCATATGAATTTAAGTCACTCTCAAACTCCACAGTCCAGGAAACCAACCCAGGCAAGAGAAAATGGAAGGATAGTGGTGAAACCCAGGTAGGATATCCAGAGTCAGAGTCCTGGGGTTTGCATAAACACGTAAGCCCAACTGGAGCTGGTAAATATGGTGCAAACACCCATCCTACCACAGTGTTTCTTTACTGGTTATACACTACCTGCTAAGTATAGGTGGACCAGGGTCTCAAAATGTATTTGACAAATCTCTTTAATAGTGGGTAATGTGAGGCACCAAAAGTCATGGGGGCAGGGTTGGGGGGAGGGGGAGAGGGTTGTTGTTGTTCTGTTATTAGGTTGTAGCAGGAGAGGAAAGTAGGCTTTGATGCATAGGATAGATATCCTCCCACTCATAAGGCCAGACTTGCTGCAGATATTGGCAGAGACATTCCTAGGATGCTAGTAAATATAGGAAGAGCTGTGGGATAATAGCAGCTACAATAATGACCATCATTTGTAGAGTACTTACTAAGTACAGGGCACTGGGCTAAGAGTTTTGCACATATTGTTTCTTTTAATCCTCATGGCCATCTTATGCAGTAGGCGTTTTGATTGATAAGGGGCCTGAGGCTCATGGAGACAAATTAACCATCTTGAGTTCACACCGCTAGTGAGCAACAAAGAAAGACTCAAACTCAATCTGCCCACCTTCAAAATTTTTAATCACAAAATCTTGAAGGCAACTGGTAAAGGTGATTCAGGGCTGGGAAGCCTGGAAATGAAAGTCATCATCCTTACAGTGCTGTCTTTTCTCTCTCTCATCCTGACAGGATAACAACCACAGCTGCATGTATGATGGATCTACGAAGATATCCTCTGGATGAACAAAACTGCACCCTGGAGATTGAAAGTTGTGAGTTACTTGGACAGGGAAATGAGAAAGAGGGATGTTTGCTTGACCCAATTAAATTCAATCTTGTGCCGAGTAATTGGCACTAGGATATTTTTAGCTATACTACTCTGCCAACTTTTCAAGGGGTTCACAGTCTAGTGACATTTTCCTTCACATTGGTGGCTCAATGCAGTTATTTTTTTGAACCATTAAGTTCACTTACTTTAGCTAAAAATTTATAAACATGCTTTCTCCTTCTCAGAATAGAGTTTCTCCCAAGGCCTTCCAATACTCAAGCTGCAATAATAAGAGAGAAAAAACATTTTAATATAAAAAGATTTCATGAGATTGTTTTGGGTTCTATAGTCTGTCCACCTGAAGGGTTCTAAATTGTTATCTTTTAAAAAACATTATGGTAGAGTCTTATGTGCATTTGTCTTTCTTCATGGGAAGAACAAGATGATAAAAGGTATTCATGAGGCTTATGCTTTGGACCCAAGACTTGATGTTTTTTAGATCTAGTGACTGATTTTGGTTTGCCTTCTTGGGCTGTTTTTCACTGATTGCTTTCTTAACAATTAGAATACTTTAGTCACTTAGATTTAATCTAACTATCTTTGTTTCATTGTTTCTCAGTCATCCACGTGTAGGTATTTGAGGCCATTTATTGTGAATAACAGGCATAGACCATTTCCTGGTTTTCAGGGGCACAAAAAGGAGCAATATCTAATTCAATGTATTATAATACCACTTAATGTAATGTGAAAATAGGCAAATATTTATTTAGTTCATTTAAAATGCTTTCCAGATCTAAACATCAGAATGGTAAAGGAAAATGGGGGAAGTCCAAGTGACCCTATAGCATTAGTGAAGAATAAAAGTATTCCCCAGTGTCTAATTATTAAGTAATTACATCAGTTTTCTAGTTTTACTGAATACAGTCATAGAAATACATAAAGATGCTTATGTAGATATAGATTCAGACATAGACACTGATCTACTACTGCTTGAACCTGGAATGGACAAAAAAATTCAGAAACTATTCTTTAAATAATATTCTAATTTCAAAATGCATTATATAAACAAGTTGGTTGAAAGGTGTTAATATATGAAAGTAGAGATGATGACTTTTGGTTTGGATGCCAATGACGAATTCAAACCATAGGAATAAAATATGAACCCAGTTATTTATCAATGGCTAATAATGTTTTATAAATAAGGCAGAACTTTAGCTAAGCAAGTAAACTGTCAGCTTTTGGAACTGACATGGAAAGAGAAGGATAACTCATGGATTGTTGATTTATATGGGTTGCCTTTTACCCTTCACCTCTCTTCCATTGATTTGACTTTTTACCTTTGCTTCTGTTGGACAGCCTTAGGATATGACAGCCTGTCGAAATTCTAAGATCTTACGGATTACATCATTCACTTAAAGAAGCAATGAATTTTGACAAGTATTTAAATTGATTCTGTGTTGTAAATTGCAAGTGCTAAAATTATCAGCATTTTCTCCCCAGATGCAGGTTTTATTTTATAATGCATATCAAGTTTTTCTGTTATTATAGGTTTATATTTTTCTTTAAGCAAGCAATTTTTTAATTCATATTTAGAAAATAGATGATTTTAGTTCCATTTATCATATCATATAATGACCAAACTAAAATGATAAATGAGGCATAAATTAAACATAACCTTTTTAGGGCAGCGATGGGGGAAGCTCAAACAGCCAGATAGACCAAAGTAATCATAAAATATGGCGTCAGGCAATAAGAAGTGGCCCAAGCATATGATAGTCATTGAGGCAATTCAGTAGTTTGTCCAGTTGTCTGGACAAACGGATGAAGCATAGTAACTGGGACCCTAAAACCAGTGAATAGATAGGAATGCAGGCAGACAGTGACCATCATCAAAGTGATCCAACAAGAGATAACAGAACTCTAGTCTCTAAAGACATTTACCTAAATCAAAGTAGAAACTGAGGCCCATAAGAATCTGTGTAGAGGGGTTTATGAAGGCAGGAACTTGGGAGAAAGGGAAAAAACATGAAACTGCCTTCTACTTGCCAGATCAAAGCTAGGCTTTAAGAAAATACCTCTGTAACATAAGTACTCGTAACAACACTTGAGAGATGATGTACTTCAGGCTCAGAAACGTAAAACAACTTCCCAAAGGCCACAGGGCAAGGATAGGCATGATGTGGTGATTCAAACCCAGGTAATCTACTCACCATCATAAAATTGTACAGTCAGCAGACGAGCAAGGGAGCAGAACATCGATGATTAGAAGTATAGCACCAACTGGAACAACTCTCGGCCAAGCTGAGGATGCTGAATCAATCAAAGACTGATCTGTATTTCCCAAAATTATCCCTGATAAAGGTTAGAACAGATCCCAGAGGCTGAAGCAGAACTTAGCTTTTAGGTCAAGGGTCAGATTACAACCATGGAGCGAGGGTGATCTGTGGGTGCAGAAACAAGTAGCCCTTGGTTCCATTGATGTTACCCTAAAAATTTTTAAAGCTTCAAAGGACCACGTTGTTAGTTTTAATATTTTACTTAAAATATACCCCTTCTTAACAATAGATAAACCAATGTAAAGAGGACTCAAGAAGGGGCCGGCCTGGTGGCCCAGCGATTAAGTTCACACGCTCCACTTCAGCGGCCGGGGGTTCACCGGTTGGATCCCGGGTGCAGACATGGCACTGCTTGGCAAGCCATGCTGTGGCAGGCGTCCCACATATAAAGTAGAGGAAGATGGGCACAGATGTTAGCTCAGGGCTGATCTTCCTCAAAAAAAAAACAAAAAGAGATCTTAAGAGCAATAACTTCAAGCAATGAAGTAACATATGGCAATAATGTGGAGTTCGAATGAGCTTTCTTGGTTCCTGCCTAAGTACGGAATCAATATGTGCTAAGTATTAATAAATACTGAATCTGTTATTCATCTATTTTTAACCCTTCACGAAGAAACACGTTGCATTATTTGCTGAAACAGCTCTCCCTGAGCTGACAGTTTATGAAGACTGTAACTGAGCTTTAAAGTGATTACAAATGAGAGGCTCCAGTGTCAGTGGGGAAATAGGAATGATAAAGTAGACTTTCCACTGATGTAAGATTGAACCAATTACACTTTTGTGATCAACAGAGTAGAAACTTTACCTACCTTACTAAATTTACTAGTTTGTATTCTCTTCCATCACAATCCCAAGGATGGGGAAAGGTTTAACTCGGTTAGGTCCTTTGAGACAAATTAAAGATGTTTTGCTTTTCTTTAATGTCATCTAATTAACTAAAATTGGGAAGACCATAAAGCCTTGTTAAATTGAAAATTTACTTGAACTTGGAGCAGATTAATAGCTTCGTAGCCCTGGGGTGCTATAAAATGAGTTAATGGCACGGAGAAAAATCAATCAAGGAATTTAGTATTAAGAGGATTTGGAATTTGAAATCAATAAAGCTATCATGTGAAGGTTTGATAGCCACAAGGTTCATGGAGATATAGAAAGGCCTTGAGATAACAATCATGGAGGAGTCAGGTGCCTTTCCCCATTCTATGCAGCAACAGTTGGGGAAAATCTCGATCCCAATCTTGCCCACTCACTATCAGCAGATTGTATCAGCTCTCACTACACCCAAATAGTAGAAGCCATTTCAAGCCTGAAATCTCTCAATGGTCTCACCCATCTTCTTCTGAACTTCCCTATGTTTTCATCATTCTGAATCAACCCCGTGAATTTTGGAGGAAGATGTGCTCCTACACCTTTTATAGGCTGACTCTGGTCCCTGTGTTCAGGATTCCATCTCTTTCTTCCTCCTCTGGGAATTGATTTTCAAGAGTTCACACACACTTCTACCCCGATCTCTTAGCTCCTCAAGCTCATCCTCTCTGCTACCTCTTTTTTCACAGTCCAAAAGCAAGCTGAAAACTATTCTCATCAGAAAACACCTCTACTCTACCTCTATGTCTCCCCTTAAGCTTTTCCTAATCTCTACTTTCCTTTTCCCCGAATTACTTGAAAGAATGGTCTATGTCTGTTGTCTATTGCCTCAACTTCCTCTCAACCCACTGTAATCTGGAACCTGCCTACCCATCTCCTACCTCCACTGACACTGTTCTCAGAAAGGTCACAAAGGACCTCTCTTTACATACCATCTTTATTCCAATGACACCCACATCTATATCCAACTCAGATCTCTTCTAAGTCTTTGATTAATGTACACAGCACTCTTCTTAGCATATCTATTTTGATGTTTCAAAGGCATCTTAAACTTAATTTACTCAAAACTTAACTATTAGTTTTTCCCTCCCAAATGAGTTTTCTTTCCAGTCTCCTTAATCTCACTATCCAACCAGAATCCTAGGATTAATTGTTGATATCTCCCTCTCCCTCACACTCCTCCCATCCTTTTGTCAGGTATGGTCCATTCTACCTGCAAGATATTTATCAAACCCTTCTGCTTCTGTTCCACCCTGCTGCCAGCAGTCTTGTCCAAACCACCATTCCTTCTTACCTGAATCTTTGTAGCAGTCTTTTCATTGGTCTTTGTGCTTTCACTCTTGACTCCCTCCAACCCAGTCTCTGCCCAGCAGCCAGAGTGATCTTTGCATGATGTAAATTGTATCATATTACTTCTACATTTAGAAATATTCAAAGACTTCCCATTGCACCAAGAAAACTCTCCACACTTCTTAATTTGACCTTCAAGCTCCTGTGTGACCTACCCTTCCTTTCTGTCTCTATTCTTATCTGTAGCCATCTTTCCTTTGTTTATTACACTGAACTCCAACACCAAGAATCTTTGTTTTCTGCAGATCAATCTTTCTTCTATGTCATTGTCTTCACCATCTTGTTCATTCTGGCTGTTCCATTTCCCCATCTTGATTCTTTTGGCTTTTCTCTTCTTTTCTTGGCTATCCTTCAGTTCTCATTGAAGATGCCACTTCCAATAAGAGGTTTTCCAGAGAATCCAATCTAAATTAAGAATCCCTAGTTATTCTTTTTCAAAATTTTGTTAGTTTCCCATATAGCACTTATAGTAGTTGTTTGCTTCTGTGTTTATTATTTCTTCCCTCTGTGGATTATAAACTCCATGAAGGAAAGGATCATTGTTTTATTCACAACCCAATAACTAAAATCTAGCCTAGTACCTAACAATAAATATTTATGGAGTGAATGTATGCTCAATTTCTTAGCTCTAAACTTTTCAAGTCTTCTGAATTTTGAAAGATAAATCTAGTGTTAATTTTTTCAGATAAGATTTAAGGCAGGGATTTTTTTACTTGCAATAAAATATTCTTTTGTTTGTATAATTTTATATTCATGCTTTAAGACTATTGCAGACATTTAAGATTGTAAAAATGTCAACCAAGAGGCAGATTGGAGAAAATCTAACATTTTAATTACTTTAGCAATTTCAATAGGCTGGTAAACATGATGAATCACTATGAATGATTTTTGTTTCACTTGAGTCTTTAACTGTCTACGTCCCTCCTATCTGAACCACAAACAATTTATCAAACAAAAGTAACATTTAGTGATACATGATTATTTTTATGTTTGTTTCTTGTTTTAAAAAATGGTTTGGAGGGGCCAGCTTGGTGGTGCAGCAATTAAGTTCACACATTCCACTTCAGATCCCCAGGGTTCTCTGGTTCAGATCCCGGGTGCAGACCTACATACCGCTTGTCAAGTCATACTGTGGCAGGCATCCCACATATAAAGTAGAGGAAGATGGGCGCAGAAGTTAGCTCAGGGCCAGTCTTCCTTGGCAAAAAGAGGAGGATTGGCAGTGGATGTTAGCTCAGGGCTAATCTTCCTCAAAAAGAAAATGATTTGGAAACTTTTAGGCATTGTCTTAATGTATTCAATTTAATGAGCCATCCACTCTATCTATCTCTTAGTCTCACAACACTGTGTTAATGTAAATGTCTTGATAGTAACAACATGTACACAGAATGTCAAACCATAATCATGTTTGATTATTTACAACATAAAATTGTTTCCTTGTCCACAAAAATAGCAAGTGATGAGAAAAATGCGATTACCTACATAAAATGGCCTAATTAATTATGGGAACTTCTCTGAGAAAGTGTGAGGTTTGCAGATTTGAAATGCTAAGTTTTATTTATATAATGTATTACAGTAACACTTGGAAATAAAAATCAAAATAAGTGTAGTGTCCAGACATGAGACAGAAGCAGTTCTATAAAAGTCTGCCCTTGTAAAGGCACATGTGGAGAGCCGCATCTAGTTCTTAGTGCCATATTAAGATAACTTCCTTCAGAGGATCCCAAGATGTCTGGGAAGAAAATGTTAGGGAGGCATAACAGCCATTGCTGAATGTTTTAAATGCTATCATAGAAGAGAAATCTTATGTTTGGTGTTGCACAATGTATTAGTCAGAATTTACAGAGAAACATAACGAGTAGGACATGTAGAGAGAGAAAGAGATTTATTATAAGGAACTGGCTCACACAATTATGGAGGCTCATAAGTCCTAAGATCTGCAGACTGAGTTGGCAAACTGGAGAGCTGATGGTGTAGTTCCAAATTGAAGGCCAGCAGGCTTGAGACCCAGGAAGAGTCAATGTTTCAATTTAAGTCTGAAAACAGGGAAAAGCTGATTGTGCCAGTTCAAAGATAGTCAGGCAGGAGAAATTCTCTGCTACTCTGGATAGGTTCAGTCTTTTTGTTTTATTCAGACCTTCAACTGATTGAATGAGGCTCCCCTACATCAGGGAGAGCAATCTACTTTACTCAGTCTACCAATTTAAATGCTAATTTCATCCAAAAACACCTCACAGGAGCACAGAAGAAGAATGTTTGACCAAATGTCTGGGCACCCTGTGGCCCAGTCAAGATGACACAAGAAATTAACTATCACACCCAGAGTGCTAGATTTGAACCCATTCAACTCAATTCAATTCAACTAGCATTTCTTAAGTGGTGACCACATGTGGCTCTGTATGCTAAGTAAGTGTTGGAGATACAACAGCAACTGAGCAGACAGGTGGGCAGAAGTTGCAGGAAGCTGTATGTAAAATTTAAGAAAAATATTTTGCAATGAGCCAAGTCCCATTCATGAAATAAGTCCCTGCTTGAGAAAGACTTTCCCTCCCAGGGAGATACTTCAGTTAATTGGGAATGGCCACCCACCAGTACTAACGTAGAAGACATTTCTCATTGAGAGGCCAGTTAGTTATATAACCTTAAAGGTCTCTTTCAGTCCTAAAATTTAGAACTCTGGGTGCTTATTCAATGTAGTTACATCGCCAGTAAATTATTTTATGGACTTTCCTAAAATATTGGTTCTAAAGTGATTTTCATTTATAAAGGATATTAGAATATAAAAAAAACTTTGAATACTTGAACATATAAATACTCACAAGAAAAATATGAAATATAGGACAATTACAAGCAAAGCCTTTGAACAAGTCTTACTTTATTGCTGCCTGCCAAGTCATTAATTCTGATGTGAAGTAATTTAAAAATAGCATCTACAACATGCTGCACACTTTCTATTCACGGCTGCTAAACACCAAAAATAACAGAAGTAAATTGAACTTCATGAATGATTCATGGCTTCCCTTGCTTTATGTCCCCATTGTCAAGGAAATTAGCAGCATTGGATATCTCCTTAGATAAATTTGATTTTGCCTTATTCAGTAGACTACTTAATGAAAATGAATATTTCACATTTATGTTCACAGAAATGTTAATGAATTTTAGTGCCTGTAGCTTTTTTGATGAGCAGAGGGGTGGGTGTAGGGAAGAAGGGAATATTTTCTGAATTAATTTATTCCTTTTTCCAGCCTGCTTCTTTGAAACTGTGAAAAAGCACTCTCTCTGAAAATTCTCTGATCCTTTAAAGTTATAAAATAGAAGCCAATAGGGGAATGGAGTTCCTTTTATGAAAATTAGTTTTGCAATCAGCTTGACTATAAAGTTAGCCTCATAGCTGTTCATTTCAACTCTACAGACAGTTTATTTTCCATGCATGGATAAGTGGCTGTGTAGATTGATGAGAATCTCTGATTTACAGATTTAGATTCCTGGAAGTTTCTTTTCTCCTTGCTGCTCTGATGGATGACCATTTTGCTGCTAGCTTCCTAAAAGAAAGTTGAAGTAAAGCTTATTGTTTTTTCTAAAGACTTTATGTGTTAACCAAAAGTTTAAAGATATATTTTGTGTGTGTGGGAGGAAGATCCACCCTGAGCTAACATCCATTGCCAATCCTCCTCTTTTTTTGCTTGAGGAAGATTAGCCCTGAGCTAACATCTGTGCCAATCTTCCTCTACTTTGTATGTGGGATGCCTCCACAGCATGGCTGATGAGTGGAATAGGTCCACACCCAGGATTTGAACTCATGAACCCCCGGCCACAGAAGCCAAGCAAGGAACTTTAACTACTTGGCCGTGGGGCCATCCCCCTAAAGAAATATTTACAATGGAATTTTGATCTTCTAGAACTGGACATCCTGGCTAAACTGAGGGCTTTGGTTCACTTGGGATCCAAATGATAATAATGATAGCTAATATTTATTGATTACACATTATGGACCAGGCACTTATCAAAGATATTCCATTGAATCTTTAGCAAAACCCTATTCTTCTACTCCATTTTACAGAGTAGGAAATCAAAGCACCGAGGTAGTAACTTGCCTCAAGTCACAAAACCATAGTGGTGTGAATGGGATTTGAACTCATGTAATCTGACTCAAAAGTCTAAGATTTACTCCTTCTCCACACTGTCCCCATAAAACTCCTCTTTAACTTCTCCACTGTGTGTAAGTTGGGTGGTTTTTAGGTCTACTCTATCTGGACATGAAGGAGACACCTGAGAACAAAGCAGGTTTTAATTTGTCCTTCTCTTCTCCTGAATCTATCTCAATCCAATTCCTAAGTAGGCATTTATTTTCTGACATTCTTGATATAATTTAAGAAGAATCATTATTTTACCACATCACTTCTATAGTTGCAACGGATCACACATTGGTCAGAAATCCTTTCTCTTCTAAATAGCTGTGGATATGGCTATGGATACTATGCCCAAATTGTTTTAGGACAGTGTTAGGCCAGACTAACTGCGATGGTGCTATAGCTTGACAGTTCATTCATTACTCATAATTGTTATGCTCAAACATCTATAACCTTGGAAATGGACATATTCTCTGAGAGGTCTTGACTTGGATCATTTCTGTGAACCACATCCGTACAGGAACCATGTGACAATGTACGTATAATACAGTTTTCATTTAGGTGTAAATTTCCGTATTTAATTTGTTTTATTCTTATCTTTAAGTTCAAAAATTTTAAAAGGGCGTTTTTAAGAAATATTGACAGAAGGACCCCACCCAGACCAATAACATCAGAATTCGTGGAAGGTGGGTCCTTGCACAAGCATTTTTTAAGTTCCCCAGGTGATTTCAATATGCAACTAAGTTTGACAGCCACTGCTTTCAGCCTGTCATGCTTTGAATTTCTGCTCCTCTTTTTTTCTTTCTTTCACCGCCTCTTCTAATATACCCAGCTTTCTAAACGTGAAGCAGAACGGAAACATAGAAATGCGAGAAGAAAGTACAGCAAAGGATAGAAAATAGCATGATTTCTTTCTCTGAAATGATCAAAGGAAAATTTTTGAACTATTCTTTCCTTTATCCCCTCTGGCAGCAGTCTCCATTTTTTTGCTTTAAAAGTGCATGCATTGAAATAAATAGGTAGACCAATGGACCCAGCCTTTCATTGCAATTAAGTGTTTCAATCAGATATTTAAGTCCGTGTAATAATAAAGTCGAGTTGTTATAAGATGCTACTCTATTTTAAAAGCCCCAATATATATACCACATATTAATACAAATGCTACCAATGACACATTAATTCGTATGGTAACACCGTAGTAAATGGAATTATCTACATGGAAGAGAGAGGCATGGGCATTAGCTGCTTTAGTAACATTCTCTATCATGTTAAAGAAGAAAGCTAGTTAAAATTTACACTTGAACAAATGCAGTGCAACAGGCTTTAAGGAATGGTTTGCCAAACCAAATCAAGCACAGTCTATTTCAACCATAAAAAAATAATATAATAATAATTTCTATATTCGTCTTCATCTCCCCACACCCTGTCCCTTAGGCACTGACTGTACTCATTTCATTATGTAAAAGGGCCAATTTGTCACGGAGCTCCCAACACATGTCTGCATTGATTCCAAATAGATTATATTCTCAGTAGTTAGATTATGTAGATCTAAAATTCAAACAAAAAATTTCACTGACTAGAGCAGAAGGGTTGCCTGCTCTTACCTTAGAAACTCTTGGAGTGGAAACCCATCATTTGTCTGATGTGCTCCCTGTAGCATTTGTCAAATGTTCATGTGCTTATGGGGATCTTTTTAAAATGCATTCTGGTTTAATAAGCTTGGCCTGGGGCCAGAGAGTCTGCATTTCTAACATGTTACCAGGTGATGCCAATGCTATTGATCCATGGACCACACTTCGGGTAGTAAGAATCCAGAGTAAGTAAAAAAAAAAAAACCGAAACCCATCTCACCTTGTGCTCCTCAACCTACTTTCCCAGTCTTTGTGCTTCCTACCAAGATTTAAATAATTTGCTAAATGCCTTTGTCACCCTGGTTACTCAGCGCTAGATTCAAGAGAGTTTTGAGTTTTAAATTAACTGTGGCAGAAAATTCACATTCAGGTGACCTGAATAATTTCCAAATACTAAAATCTGAACAGCTCAGAGTTCGTTAAGTATCCCAGGTGTGTAACATTCGTAGCTAACTAATTTATATGGGGAAGATTCCCAGATGCAGTGTATCATTGGCACTCTTAAGCCTACGTTAAAAAGAACATTGGAGTGAATAGTTTATATTTAGAAAAGATTCAATTTTAATAAAGAAAACATAATGAAAAGTATTCGATTTGACGTTACTCGACTCTAGAGGTTTTTAGTGGCGGGAACACATAGTTACATCTCAGCTCTAGAGACCTGGGATTTAATGAGTCCTTCTGAAGAAAACAGGTTTGCCAGACTTTGGTTATTTTGATGTGAATCTGTCTCAATAGTAGAGTCTAAAAATAATTTATTCTTTTTTGATGATTCAGGGTCATAACTGTGAACATTTCTCATCATGTGCTGAAACTCTAGCTTCATCTGAAGCAAAGATAAATGTAAGGGATTTGCACTCTGATCCTTATGTGACCTTCAGACCCACTTTTTTGTGACCATCTTCCTTGGTTGAGTGATGAAGGCCTTTTTCTATATAATAAATGTGTCAGCAAAAGAAATGTCCATCTCTAGTCAATTAGGCATATTTTACAACTCAAGACAAAGGTGTTTTCCTGGCGTAGTTCTCATCTTAAATAACCTAGTCTCTTCACTGGGGACCAGTAATAGCTATGTCATGAATTGTTGGCTTCAAGGTCTCAGCCATTGTCCAGATGCTCAGTGTCCACCTCCTCATCACCTTGCTCCGTCCTGACTGCCGTGGTGATGGGTTCTCAAGTCACTTGCATTCACTCAGTATCCAGTTACTGAGTTATAAGGAGTTTCTACATTAATATTCTCACTGTTGCTGCCATTATTTTATCTCTTCCTCTTTGAATTTGCACATGCTATATATTCCAAAGCAGTACCTTATTCTTTTGGAGAGAAGATATTTTATGTAATTGTCGTATGATTTTAGATTGGAAGTATTAGAAAGTATCTCCCCCCAAAAATGCAAAATGATGCTCTCCCTATTGTCCTCCTGATTATTTACTTCAAACCTTTAATCTAGTAGCATAATCAAAGGGTCAAGCCTAACTTTGCTAAATTTTCAGTTTCCTGACCGGTATGTGCAGTTATAATAAAACTAGATTTTCTTCTTAGGTTGCATGAAGTTTAAGGAGAAATATCCTTCTGCTATTGTGATACCAGGGCATAGCTACTCTTCTTAAAGTTTTACTTTCAGGAGAATTTTCATGCATAAGCAATATTAAAAATTCTATCTTTTGTTCCATTTGGGGCTGAACAATAATAATAATAACAATAATTATATTATGACTAGAAGTTCTGGGATATAAGTAGCAGAGGATAAAGTCAAAGCATGCTGAGACAGGATGTCTCGGATACTATGTTCCTTTGCCAAAATTTAGACCATGAAAAGGCAACCCACATGGGTCAAGGCAAGCTCACCTAGGTCAAAGTGAGTTAGATGTTGAATATGTTTGGAGGCATGAATGCATACAGAAGGCTATACATGACAAAGATGATACAGGACATCAGCTTGGAGACTTATACATCAGTCCAACAGAACTCACATGAGGAGCATCTTTTTGTGGTAAGTTCTTGCCTAGACAGTCAAGATCTACCCTTGTAAGTAAACAGGTCTTCTCTGCATCAAATCTCTGAGAAAATGGGAGAATGGACTTGCCATCAACTGGGTTGAGGAAAGCTGCAGGTGGTACCCAATTAAGTTTTTATACATTTTGAATTTGTATTGTCTATTACACATCTGAGTGGAGATATCAAGTTTACAGTTGAAAGTCTAAGTCTAGAGTTCAGGGTAGAGGTCCTGTCTGGAAATGTAAATTTATAATTCTTGAGCTTCTAGATGTATTTAAATCCATGCATCTGGGTGACATCCCCAAGGTAATTAGTGTAGCTGGAGAAGAGCTCCAAGTGCTAAGTCTTAGTCAAACCACTACTTAGAGGTTGGAAAGATGATAGAAAATACAGGTATGTGCAAGTGTATTACATATAATACTTCATTTACTCTCAACAATGACTCTATCAGTAGGTTCCATTATTGTTCCCAGTTACCAATGAGGAAACTGAGGCACAGTGGCATTACTTAATTTGTCCATGTACATATTTGGTAAGTGGCAGAGCCAAATCAGCAACAGAGACTGAGAGAGGTGACCAGTGAGGTAGGAGGAAACCTAAGAGACAAGAGTATGCTGGAAGCTAAGGTAAAGAGGGTTCTAGAAAAAGAGGTGATCACCTTGGGCAGGTACATCTGATAGAGCAAGTTAGCTAAGAACTGAGACTGACTATTGGGTTTGGCAACACGGAGTGCTGGGAGTGAAAATCTAAATGGTGTAGATATAAAAGAGGATAGGAGAAGAGAAAGTGGATGAGTATAGTATAATAAACTCTTTTGAATTTTGAATTCTTGAATGAATTTTGCTGTTCAGGAGAAAAGAAAACTTGAGTGATAGGCAGAAGAGAAGGTATAATCTAGAGAAATCTTTTGTTTGTATCTTTGTTTTAAGATGGAGGCAGTAACAGCATGTTTGTACACTGATGGGAATAATCCGGTGGAGAGGAGGAAATTGTTAGTGTAAGAGAGGAAAAGATGGTGTGAGAGAGATGTCATTGAATGGGCCGGAGGAGATGAGGTCTGGCACAACATAGAAGGGACTGTTATGAGAAAAGAGCTCAAACAGTTCATCTATATAAGAAGAAAAGGCACTCATGTTGGTAAATGAGTAGATATGATGGTGAGATCTTGTGGAAATTTTCCTCTAATTGGTTCTATGTTCTTAATGAAGCAGGAATCAAGTTAATCCACTGGGAGTGAGGATGAAAGAGGAAATATAGGCGGCTTGAGGGAAGAAGAGAAGATGTGATACAGTCATCTACCAGAACAGGAGAGGGAATGAGCGGAGAATTTGATGTGCATGTGGGCAGCATTGAGGACATTAATTGTGACCACTTAGCATGTTTCTATTTTCCTTTGGCTATGTTTAGCAGGATGGCTTAAGGTTTGAAGAAAGTAGAACAGTGGATTTATCCAAGGTTGGCATTTTTCCATGCAAGTGCTAGAAAGGGGGATAGGGAAGAAGGAGATAAGGGTGTATAAAAGAGAGTGATTATGATGCATATCCATGAAATTTACGCTAAGCCAAGAAACAATTACAGTTATGAGGGACAGTTAAAAGTAGTTAAATTAGTGAGCCATAGGGTCTGATGGGGTAAAAGACTTTTGGGTCAGGATATTAGAGAATTAGATGGAAAGATAGGCGGTGATGGTCAGAGAATAAGGTGTAGGAAACTGATTTTATGGAGGTGATGTAGCTATTGATTATAACAAGGTCTAGGGATGGGAGTGAGTGGGAAGATAAAATGGAGGAAATGATCATTGCAGTAAAAGAGATCAAAGAATTTAAAGTCCAATGTATAGAAAAATAATCTATGTTTATTGGAATCACAAAGAATTAAGACAGGAGTGTGAAGATGAAAAGAAGCTAAACATATACAGAAAGGATAATTAACTTTGGATTGGCAGACAACTAGAATAAGATGACATGAGATTCAAAGTTAGCTTTTAGAAAGGAGGGAGGAAGAATAGTCTAGAAGGGGGGCTGGCCCCGTGGCCGAGTGGTTAAGTTCGCGCACTCCGCTGCAGGCGGCCCAGTGTTTCGGTTCGAATCCTGGGCGCGGACGTGGCTCTGCTCATCAAACCACGCTGAGGCAGCGTCCCACATGCCACAACTAGAAGGACCCACAATGAAGAATATACAACTGTGTACCAGGGGGCTTTGGGGAGAAAAAGGAAAAAAATAAAAAAATCTTTAAAAAAAAAAAAAAAAGAATAGTCTAGAAGGGATAATGAGGAACAAAGAATCACTTAATGCAACTCCCATGCCTAATACCAGAGGTGTAGGAGGAAAAGCAGCGAGTACTTTGAGAGAGCTATTGGGTAAGCTGTGTTTGTAACAGAGAGCAAGGTTTTGGTGAGAGCAAGTGGTGGGAATCAGGATGTTGAGGATAGAGGAGATTTTGCTTATGCTGGACTGTGTGTTCCACTGGCACAGGGGAGAGTTTTGGGAATCATGGCAGGCTGGGAGATGGAGACAGAACAGAAGATGTATACATTCTTATGGGATCTCGCTAAGACAACAAATAAAGTGCCTGGTACAGTGCTTAGCACATTTTAGCTGCTCAAAAAATGGTCGTCACAACTATCATCAAAGTACAGCACAATCAGATGTTTGCCCCCTCAGAGTCCGCAACTGCTCCAACTTTTCTATCAGTTCTAAGTGCTCTTTTTCTTCGGTTTTGTCACACTTGTCATCACTCTGATTGTTGCCACTATTGCTGTCAATGTCGTCATCTCTCTCCTCTGTTCATTTCTAACCATTTTCTCCCATCTCTCTTGGCTTTCACCTAAAAAGCTGATCTTTCCAACCAATCAAAGCCCTCTTCTCCTCTGCTCTTGAGCTGACTGATGACAGAGTGCCAGGAGCAGCTACTTGTCTCACTCTTCTTGGCTCTGTTTGTCTATCTCTAGGTTCCCAGAGGTCTCTGATTCCTTCATCCTACAAGTGTTTATTGAGAGCATACCATTCCCAATGCTGTCAGTACCTCTAAGATGACAAGATGGCTATATCATAGTCCCCCAAAGGCTACCTCTCTAAAGCAGCATTTGTACAGAAAGCCATTCTCAAGAGTTTTAGATTATTAGAAACCAAATCATTGACCAGCAACTAGAAAAACATTCTGCTGATATTTTAACTTAACATTAAAATCCAATGAACTTTTTTATCATGTTCACAGGCCAGTGACTCAATTCCTTTTAGGTTAACTTGAGATCACTCAAAAAAGCCCTGTGGATGCATCTTTCTCCCTATCATTGGCAGCTTAAGTACAGTTATTGCTTTCAGCATATTTCTGTGCATTTCACTGCTAAGCAGACTACTTTTCAACATTCCTTTGTGTGTTCTATGTAGCACCACACAGATGATTGCTCAGCCTGCTTTATAGACAGGAAGTGATGTGACAAAGAATTTGGCCCACCGTTCCTCTCTCTAATTCTCAGGAAGGAATTATTTGTTGCATTTGAACAACTGTGGCCCCTACACAACTATAGATAAAGCCTCCATTTCCTTGGGGGGGGGGAGTGGAGGGGCCCATCTTTGGTACATTTTTGAAAAATATCCTTTTGTGGATTTAATCTCCTTTCTCTACCTAAGAGTTTGAGTATTCAAGTAGAATGTCAAAAAAAAACTTGCTTAATAACTCAGACACTCATAACTTTTCATTCATCTACATACTTTCTATGGTCCTTACCATGCATCATGAATTATTCTAGACAAAACAAAGCCCCTGCCCCCAGATGTACCTTGCAGTCTATTATAGGGGGATAGAAAATCATCAAACAAAGTCACTGATATAAAATACAGGGCAGGAGTATAATACGCTGTGACAGATGTGTTGAAGAAAAGAAAAACTGGGTAGAGGGATGGCGAGGTGTGTGTGGTGTGTGAATCAATACAGACATATATGAGCACTGTTTTGGATCAGGAAGTTTATGAAAAGCCAATAATTTTAACACTTCTCCAGGAAAGATAAGCCAGAGTGTGTCTACATTTCATTGGCATGGTAACTGGGCACTGAGGTGTTGAAAGATCTGTGTCATGCCACCAAGACACTCAGTAATTCTGGATTGCTGGCTCCCATCTTCTTCCCTTGCTCTAGTCCATTGCCCTGTCTTGCCTCAGTGCAATTAATAAAAAGGATCTGCTTTAAATAAGTCACATATGTGAAATCCTAACCATGTTTATTCAATTACTTCAGGATAGCATAACTGCCAGTGAGTATATAGAATTAGAAATTACCTCAGTGGCTTTGAGAAGCTTATTGGATTTGTCCTGCCCAATTACCTCAAGATAAAATGTGACTACAACAGTGACCACCTGAATGGAGAGCAGTTTACACCTCTAACCTGTGTGGTCTGAGTTATGGCTCAAGCAGTTGGCAAAGTGTCCTATACTGGAGCAACGAAAGTTCCCACTGTTGGGGCCAGCCCCGTGGCCGAGTGGTTAAGTTCACGCCCTCCACTTTGGCAGCCCAGGGTTTCAACGGTTTGGATCCTGGGCGTGGACACGGCACCGCTCATCAAGCCATGCTGAGGCGGCATCCCACATAGCACAACCAGAAGGACCCACAACTAGAATATACAACTATGTACTGGGGGAGCTTTGAAGAGAAGAAGGAAAAAAGAGATTGGCAGCAGATGTTAGCTCACGTACCAATCTGTTAAAAACAAAAAAGGTCTCACTGTTCTTCCACGGAGTCTCAGCCCTGCAGTATGATGACGTCTCTCAGCCACTGCCCTTTATATCAACAGGCCACACTGGGCTGGGTCTCCTCGAGGTGGATCATCACACTTACCCTCAGAGGTAGTAGAACTGCTTCGGTGCTCTGGAAGTTACTTTGCTTGAATCTTTATCAATCTCCATTATTATTTGCATTTGACTAATTGTGAACATGAGCTTAGAGAATAATAACATATACAAATATATATACTATATATATGAAATTCTTTCATACATTTTCATTGTTGAGTCCCACAACAACCTACACGAAAAATAAGATAGTTGTCATTACTCCTATCATGCTGATACAGTCGCTAAGCCCAAGAGAGGTTAAATGAATTTGCCAGATACATTGGGTTAAAAAGTAGCTGAAGCCAGAATAAACTATAGGCTGTATGAGTTTAAAATGGGTTCTTTCCACTACAGGAAACTTTGCCTTGTTGAACCAGGTTCTTCTAAGAGAACAAAATCCGACACTTGGGAAAACTTCATTGACTTTCTCAGGTCCTAAAGGTATTTTGGAATGCTGAAAAACAATAGCTTACGAAATAATATCTAAATAGCTTTAAAAAAAATCCTACGATTTTCCCCCAAAGTGCTAACTATAACTCTGTATATATAAATGCATTTTGTTGAAACTTAACATTCCCAAATTTAACAATTGAGAGTCTGTTGATAGTCAAGGTTCTGTCCAGAAAACAGAAGCCACTCAATATATTCAAGATATTAAAGGTTTCAACATAAGAAACTAAGAGCTTACACAAAGATTGGAAAAGCTGGTGAGCAGAGGTCAAAGAAACCAACTTCTGAAATTTCACCCTGAAGCACCCAACCAGGGAAGGCATTGCAATGCTCAGGGATCTCTGGGAACCTCCCACCAATTATCTCTGTCTCTGTAGCAAGGTAGAGGTACTCAAGAGCCCCCCAGCACGTCCCTATGAATCTCACATCTGCCCCTGCGTCTAGCAGCAATTGCTCTCAGAAAATAGTGGCCTATCCTCCTCCATCTTCCAAATCTGGTACCAAAGCCTCTCTGGCAAACTCTAACCTGAGGAAGTTGATTCTTGGAAAATTGTTTCTAGCTTCTCTTCAATGATATTTGGGGTGGTAATGCCAAGTTGATGGCAAGAAATCTAACACAGACATATCAAAGTGATCTCAGAATTCTATGTCTCATTATTTATAAGGTTTCTGAAGCACAACATGAAATTCTGTACCCTAACTGGCACAGCAAAGGAGTAAGCCACACAGCTAGGGAAGATTCCTCACCATTCATCTAGCTTCCCCCTCCATGTATTCAACAAATACTGGATACAATTTTTTTATGTACAATGAACAAAACAGATATGGACCCGCCAGTTTTGGTGCCTACATCTTGATAAGGCTTTATCCTCAACTCCATTAAATTTGCATTTTGGGGGGAATTTATATGTTGTTGGACCATTCGCAAATTTGGGGAACATTAGGAGTCTAAGATTGCTTCAGGCATCTTAATGACCAACTTTGCAAAATAATCCAGTTTGGTCATAAAAGCAATCCAAAATGCCCACTTAGTCATCAGATGTCATTTCTTGATTCATAGCCATGTTCTCTGGAAATTATCATAATGATCCCCAGTGTTTGTAGAGCACTTTGTACTTATTGAAAGGTATTCTCTAGCATTGTTTTGTTTGACCCTCACAAAACGTCTTGCAGATGTGGGAGGATAGTGTTTCTCTTTTCATTAATGAAAAATCAAGGACACAGAGAAGGGCAATAAATTGTTTATTTAATTAATGACCAATGTTGGACTTGAAACTAGATCTTCACTTTCAACTTAGGGTCCTTCTACTGCATCTCACTACCTCTTTTGTACTAAAAGAACTGGAATCAGCACTCACTATACGTGAAACTGTAGAATTAAAAAGGCCTTGGCCTTCTAAATCATTTTTATTGCCTGCTGGCAATTGTTCTTCCAGCTCAAATTCCGAACCAAAGTGTCTGGAAGTGTCCTCTTCTTTGTTTAATGGAAAAATGAGCAAATCTCCCTTGGACAGAGTCCTTCCCTTCAGGAATGTCCTCTGCAATAAATAGGTCACCTGGTCACATTCATACCTATACATAGTTTACTAAGTCAGATTTGTCCTAAAATATCTGTGTCTGTCAAAAACGCTTTTAGGGAACACAAGCACTTATGAGAGAATCTTAGAACCAGAGAGGACACTGAAGATTATTTAGGCCAGTTCTCGCATAAACAGATGAAGAGAGCGAAATCCTGCAAGGCTCAAGGACATTGAGGTCAAAATCACACAGCTGGCTACTTAGAAGCAGACCTATGTGCAAAAGTCTGGTTTAAAGATTGAGTGAGCACATGCTATGCTGCCAGTGCGTGGGGGGTATAGGAAGATTTTAAGAACATTCTCTGGCTTAAAACCAAGGTGTGGAGACATAAAGCAATGAAAGAAAAACACAAGGCAGGAAATAATTGCTAAATAATGGTCTGTGCTCTATAATTGCTATAATTCACTGGAGGAATAGTTCAAGAATTTATTTTTAATCTCTGCCTCATTCTACAAAAGATGTGAGGCACCTCACAAAAAACACTTTCAATGCAAAAAAATTAAAGTAAGCAGTTATGGTAACCAGGGCAAAGGGAAACTATGGGTAGAAAAATAATAAAGCCAGACTTATTATTAGAGGTGGGCCATACAGTTGAAAGAAATGAACACCAGATTTATCACTAAGTTTTCTAATGGCTGAAGAGAAGTAAACACAATCAATTTTAAGATTCAAATTGTCCATAAAACAAAACCTAATTTAGTATTCAGTAGTATTTCTTCAGTAGGTATTCAGAAAGAGAGCTCTGAGTTTTATCCAGCTCTTTCTTATGCAATCCATCAATGTGGTCCATTAGCATAACACCAAAGTACAATTCAGTAAAGCAATTCTATTAGATCCACAATGATGTTTCTGAAGGATCTAGCAACCTTGTAGTCTGGCTTGATTCAAAGGCATCATTCAGCATATGTAGAGAAATACATCAATTACCTCACCCTCAAGTATTTCTTCCAAAACATTATTTATGGCGACACAGAAAGCAAGGAACTCAACATTGTACTATTTGGCAAGAGCCTATGGTGTGCATAGTCTGTCATGCTGGTTGATGGCTGCTCAAGCTTGAATAATCAACCAGGCAGAGGCAAGTATCACTAAGGGCATCTGTGAAAACGTAGGAGTCTAATTTTCAAGTTTAATGCCTTTGTACAGGGCTGAATAAGGTCAAAATCACATCCACTCAACTTAAGAAAAAAAAAAAAGCCTATTCTGGGTCAAGAGCAAAACAGGTCTGAGGTCAGGGGTTAGAGAATTTAGGAATAGATTCCTGAAGGAGATGGGACTTGAATGTGGAGCGAGAGGAAAAGTGACGATATTTTAGACTAGAAGAAAATCACATGAACACATGGTGGGGAGGCTGAGGATAAGAGATGAGTTGGTTTGCCGTCAGAATTTGTGACTTTAAAATGCAGCAACAATGGAGCAAATCCAAACACAATTCAGCTTGATCCTTTTATAGAAATATTGCCAGAAGAAAGTGCTTTAATTTAATATGACAGCACACGTTTGATAGGATTTCAAGCCAATGAATTCAGTAAGTCAATTTGTTTTGATGACCTTTGCTAATTTGTTGAATGCCGTGAAAATCCCCTGCAGACTTTCTAACAGTTCCAAAGCTAAAAATAAGGACCTCACTGAAGATTCTGTCAGCTGTTCTGATCCAGAGAATGGCTGAAAATGACTGATGGACTCTGGTTCCAAAATGAGGCTCAGGAATTTGCAGCATGGCATGTCCCGTATATACCAGAAAATGATGTCTATACTTACTAGAGAGCATACATAGGGTCAGAGGGAGCAATAAGGACTATCTCTTATAAATAAAATTGTAATTACATTGACACTTAATTGTAGGCTAACTCTGTATCAGGTACAGTGGGCCTTCTGTATCCGTGGGTTCTGCATCCCCAGATTGAACCAACCGTGGATTGAAAGGCCTGCAAATGTTGTATCTGTACTCAACATGTACAGACTTTTTTCCTCTTGTCCTTACTCCCTAAACAATACAGCATAACAACTATTTACATAGTACTTACATTGTTAAGTATTATAAGCAATCTAGAGATAATTTAAAGTATATAGGAGGAAGGATCCCTGTAGGTTATATGCAAATACTACAGTTTTTTATGTAACGGATTTGAGCATCTTCCGATTTTGGTATCCCAAGGGTCCCGGAACTAGTCTCCCACAGATATCGAGCAACTGCTGTATTGTGTTTCACGTGCTTTATGAATTTTATATTATCCTCATAACCTCTCTTGAAGAAAGAAGTATTAGTAGCCTCTAGATGTGATAACAAAGAGTCAGAAACTTTAAGCAACTTGCTTGAAGTTACACAGCTCCTTCATGCCAAAGACTTTGAACCCAAATCTTTCTAACTCAAAAGCTAGTGTTTTTAACCTCTAGGTAATATGGATTCTCACTCTTTTACGGACTGTTGTCTTAGATTATATTACTAAAGGACTTTGCTTGACAGTATAAAGCAGAATTTTAAAAAAGCAATTCCTAGGAGAAGAATCATAAAATTTGAAAGTTAGCTGAGGACCTGTGGAATCATTAACCCAATCCTCTAATTCTGGATATGAGGTACCAAAGGGTAATAACCAAACGTAAGCCATCCAGAGTCCTGCAGCTGGTTAATGGAGAATTAGGCCATCTGGTTCACAATACCGTGCTCCTCAACACTGACCCTTGCTGTCTTCTCTGGGGCAGGTCAGCATTAGAGTGTGAGAAAGAACTGAGCCCGAGTATAAGGTGGAACCTAGACATTTTACCATACTCAGTCAGGTGCCACTATGGTATTATATGGTTAGATCTGGGTTTCTGCTTTTTTTCATGAAAACATCCTGAGGACCCAGAGAATATTAAAGAGAGATTGTTTATAACTTGGTGGGAAAAAATAACAAAGAATATAGAGAGTCATATGTAACTAGGTTAAAATGAAACTTACTGACTTATTTCAGGCCATCACCTCTTTGAGTTCAGCAATGAACATGAGCACAATGGCTAATTTTTGTGGTTGGATTGAAAATTTCTTGAAATCTTCTTAAGTGTCAGTAGGGTATCTCTAGCCTGTTACTGCCGCTCAGCATTCTCATGAGTGTAACCCTCAGTCTGTATGGTGTCTTTTGGTGCCTAGTGACGCATTTATCTACACTATTAAAATTTACATCTAATCTTACTAAAATATGTGACTTCCTCCTTTCTCTGAACAACTGAATATCCTCTCTTGAAAACATGAATGGTTTCTAAAATTGGCATCAAATAATCAGAAATATTTGGTTAACTAGCTAATTATTTCAGTAATCCATTCAGTGAGCACTCATTCTAGCCTTGGTGGTGTCTGGCACTGTGCTAGATGACAATCGTGAGCAAAAGTGGAGAGGGCCCCTACGCTTCCTAATGGAGCTTCCAGGCAGGGGAGGGAGACAGGTATTTATCAAAAGACTTACACCAATAAAGGTAAACATTGCTGTGCAATAGTGGTACTTTATGCTATTAAAGGGCAAATTAGGGAGATTGGATTTACGGAGGTCAAGAGAGTTTCCTTGAGAATGTGTCTATTGTTGAGAGCTCTAAAGGCTGAGCAAGGAGTTAACTAGGCCAAGAGGAGAAAAAAACACAGTCCAGTCAGAGAGAACACCAAATTCAAGACCCTATGGCAGGGAGGAATCAAGTAAGTCTAATGTGGTTGTTAACAGCAGGAAAATAAAGACTGTGGTGTGAGCTGAAGCTGGAAATGTAAGTAGAGGCCTTACCTTGTAGTATCTCATAGAAATTTTGTCTTTATTCTAAGAACAGTGGATCACTGGAGGATTTTTGAACTGGGGGAAGGAAGGCTAATGTAAGATTTGTGTTTGAAAAATCACTCTAGCTTTAGTATTGAGAAGAGATTGATGCAGGTGAAGAAAACAAATAAATTATTTTGAAGAATATCAGAATGGACCAGGGAGAGGTGATGCTAGCTTGGACCAGGATGTAAATGGAAAGGGGCAGATGCATGCAAGGGAGAGTTAGAAGGAAAAAATGGATTAGACTTGGTGAAGCATTCAATATGAATGAGAAAGATGGAGGAATAAAGAATGACTCCTACAATTTCCAGGGATTTTTCCTTGTGTTAGTGGATGAATGAAGATACCATTCACCAAAAATGGGAAGAACGAGAATATTTGGATTCTGAGTGAGGGGCAAGGAAGAGATCACAAGCGTATTTTGGATTTCTTGATGTATGATACAGGTCTGGGGCACAGAGAGAGGTCTACTCTGGAGATACAATTTGTGAATCATTTGAATGTTGTGATAATTACAGCTACAGGCACAGGTGAATTTCCCTGAGGAGATGATGCAGAGTGAGGAATGAAGAGGGTTTAGAAGGCCAAGGAACTCCAATATTTAATGATTAGGTAGAACAAGACGAAAATGGAAAGGAGACAAGAAAAGAACAGCTACAGAAATACAAAGAAAACTGTGAAATGTGGAGTTGTAGAAGCCAAAGAAAGAAAGTAAAGCAAACCTTGAGTTCAACAGGATCTGACCTAAAAAAAAAAAAATATATATATATATACACACACACACACATGCCTTTGTCTCATTGGTAACATTGCACATCCTTCTAGTCATGTTCAAAATGGAATAGAGGAATGAGCATGGGTTTCGAATCCTAGTTCTGAAAATAATTCTCAAACCCTTGACAGTGCAGTCTTTGATATATTTCTCTCATCAAAATTATGAAAATATGTCAATATATTTATACACACACCTTATAGCCCTCTCACCTGTAGTGTTCTTTGCTTCTGTTAGTTGTTTATCAACTTTAGAAAGACTTTCTTTGTATCCATAAAAATGCTAAGGATGGAATATAGTAATCTGTGCTTTTCAGAGTATAAGAAACTCTTGCAAATGACTACAGTATGTTTTATTGGTCTCAGCTAACTTAATCCTTGAAATAATATAGTTCATCTATTACTTTACATCAGTTTTTATTTTCTCATTACTTAAAATATTTTCCTCTTGTGCTTAAATTATAGATACATAGAATGAGTTTTTTAAGGTATTCATTAGTGAATATATATCTAAAACTATTAAAAACTGGATTTTCAATATACATTTCCTCAAGTAACTCAAATTTGTGTATATAGTTTTAACATATCTGGCCTTAATTTATTACAAAGATAACAAGCCCAACTGGCAACCCCTCTATAGTGTAGGAGACCAGGCACGATGTAAGAATTAAACATCTTTGGGTTTGATCCCAGATTTGCTACCCAGGTAAGCCGTCATATCCCCCTGTTCCTCATTTGGTTCATCTGTGAAATAGGGACAATAATACTCACCTCATGAGGTTGCTGTCAGGAAATGTCTACCACATATAAGTACTCAATGAATGTTAATGCCTATCTGATGTCACAATAGTAATATGATGCCAGGATAGTTGTCTTCAGAAAGAGCAAAATTTGCCACCTGAAATGGTGACAAATTGTGAGTATATGGTAAGGTGTTGAACTAGCATACATGCCATAGAGAAAAATAATCACATGTTTTTCAATATATTCAGAGCACTATGAACCCTGATGACATGATGATAACAAATCGAAGGGTTAATGGCCATGTCACAGCCCGTGAGTTGAAACATTTCATGATCCCAGTTAATGTGGACAGTTAACTTCCACATGACTTGAGAGAACAAAGTGATGATTTCTCCTGATAGTTTTCAGTAAAACATGCCCAACTGAGAGACTTTCACAGAGAATTCCTTCAATAATGATTTGTTGAATGAATGAAGGAATGAATAAAGTGAAATGGAATGAGATAAAAGTTCCTTTCCATATTTTAGGAAATGTATAGAAATTAGAGATTACGCTGATTTTGCAAACTTCACAGCCCCATGGAAAAAGGAAAAATCAGTACTATGCTGGACTCTGCAGTTATTCATTTGCTCAACAAATACGGTGGCCTACCATGTTGCTACCATATTAGGTGCCATGATGGTCAAAAAAAGAATCATGTCTATTGGTCTCTGCCCCAATGCCTGATAGGGAAACTGTGAACCAGATAATCACAAGATTATTTCCAAGCTAGCCAAATAAAGGAGTCCCTTTATTTCATCTAATCTTCCTCTAATCCCTCCATTTTAGCCCAAGTGTGTCTATTTTGTTTCCCCAACAAAATGACATCAAGTCCAACCAAAGCAAAAGCCAAGACAAATTGTTGATTTTGTTTCTTTTAACTTCACCATTGAATTTTGTCTTCTTTAGGATACTGTTTTCTTCTAGATTCTGAGCATATAGGTGCATTCTAATTTTCCTCTTGCCTCACTGATATTTTGACAGTCACACTTTCTTGGTTTGCACATTTGGATTTGCTTATTTTGGATATTTTGTTTGTTTCTTCATAGTATTGAGAGTTTAATGAGGAGAAAACATGGGAGGCTCAGAGGTTTTCCTGGCATACTTCTAAACCCAGTTTCTTCCCAACGTTTTTTAATTAAGTAAAGACTACTAAAAATATAAAAATGTAATAATGAATTCCATCAAAGTCCTTCTACTTCATTATTTTCTCCAACAGGGAAATCAAGACACATTTTGGGAGAGTTCACACTAAGTGATTCCTTTGATATTTCCATCACAAGTACATAACTTAATTATTGCTAACTTATTTTTAAAGCGAATCAAGATCAATCTTTAATTAATTTAGTTAATGCTCTTGGAAGTCTTCTCTATATAAATGCCCTGAATTTGTCTTCCAATAATGTAAAAGAAAATTCCTTTTCCCACCTTGATAGATGAAATGGTATGGGAGAAAAGACACTAGCCCCACCAATTACCTTTTTTTCCTTATACTAAAATGGGAATGATGGTATCTATGTTGAAATATCAGTGAGCCTGGTACATAGTAGGCATTTATTTTCTCTTTTTATTTTTATCAGTAATACATGTACATGGTTTAAGAATTCAATCGTTTTCCAAGGCCTATTATAAAAACAGCAGTCCCCTGTCCCCCTCTGTCCCCCATCTCCCTGCATTTCCATTAACCAGTAGTAACTGATTTCAACTCCTAGTTTTGTTATTTACCTTCACATTTCTAAATAGCATCTCTTGTACTGTTCATTCTTGGTTTTTCACTCTTATACATTATCCCTTTTGTCACACTCTGCTATATCCCCCCGTCAACACACACACGCATACACACACACACTTCTTTCCCCTGCATCCCTCTAATATTGATGTCTAATGATCAACCAGTATCCACTGGTATTAAAATACTGAAATACTTCCCTAGAGGTTTAAGACTAACTGCTGCTCTGAAGCTCCCAAATGACCCACCTCCCCTCTGTTAGCTCAGCCCCAGCCCCAGACGTCCTCCTCTCACAATCCAACAATGAAAGGAGTAAGGCCTGGCACAGCAGGCTCCCCTCAGCATTACCCAGGGTCTGGTGAAACTGGGTTTGTCGCCCCTACCAAAGCAGTTGGTGAACATTTAACATTTGTAATATAATCCCTGGGAATATTACAATTTTTGGTTACACTAATATTCAGTGTTCACATTGTTACAACTCCGTGAACATTATTCACAGCTGCACTATTTTAATATACTCTGACTAAATTCACTTTCCTCTACAACTTAGCTTCTTTTCCATGATTAAGTCATCCACAAACTCTTTGTTCTAGGTGTATACCTCTTCTCAAACGCACAGGCCATCTATCAGATTAGTCTTCCAAGCAACGCCTCTCCCAGAACTCCGCATTCTCTTGCTCTTATCTGAGCTAGTTGCTTTCCAGGTCTGCCTGCTCCACTGTCATCTTAGGATCTCTTCTCCCATCTTCCTAGGGATTTTTTTGTCCATCTTTTGTATGGGAGCTTCTGTTTCCTGATTCCACATCAACTTCTTCTTTAATTTACAGCCCGGTGGAACCTTTCCCTGTAGCTGACTCAGAGTGGCTGAGGGAGGATAAACTTTTTGAGACCTTGCATGTCTGACAATGCCTTTATTGTCTCTTGACAATTGATTGGATTTTTATGTATATAGACTCCTATGTAAGAAATCAATTTCCCTCAAATTTTTTAAGGCAATATTCCAGTGTCTTCTGGCTTCTGATATTGCTATTAAGGAGGTCAATGTTATTCTGATGCTGGAATCTTTATACATGGATAATTTTTTCCTTTGCAACATTTTAAGATATTCTCTTTGCTTCCTAATGATGAACCTTATTATGAATCTTATTGATCGTGTTAAGATTCACATTGGACCTTCAATCTAGAAACACCTAGAATGTCATATAATTGGAATCATAAGTGCCTTAGTCCATTCAGGCTGCTTTAACAAAATATCGTAGACTGGGTGACTTATAAAGGACAAAAATTTATTTCTTACACTTCTGAAGGCTTAAGTCCAAGATCATGGTGCTAGCTGATTCGGTGTCTAGTGAGCGCCCACTTCCTGGTTTATAGACGGCTGTCTTCTCACTGTGTTCTCAATGGCAGAAGGGGCAAGAGATCTCTCCAGGGCCTCTTCTGTAAGGACGTGAATCCCCTTTCTGAGAGCTCTGTTCTCATAGCCTAATCACCTCCCAAAGGCCTCTCTTCCTAACACCATCACATTGGGCATGAGAATTTCAACATACAAAATTCGAGGGCACACAAACATTCAGTCCAAAGAAATATAGCGTGTAGCCTTTTCAAATTGTCTTCCTTATTTACCAATATTCATTTAAGGCTCCTCCATGTCTTTTCATGACTTAGTAGCTCATTTCATTTTAGCACTGAATAATATTCCGTTTATGGATATACCAGTTTATCCGTTTACCCACTGAAGTACATCTTGCTTTCTTCCATGTTTTGGCGATTATAAATAAAACTGCTATAAACATTCATGTGCAGGTTTTTGTGTGGACTTATGTTTTCAACTCATTTTGGTAAGTACCAAGGAGTGTGATTGCTGAATAGTCCGGTATGAATACATTTAGTTTTTTAAGAAACTGTCAAACAGTCTTCCAAAGTGGCTATAACATTTTGCTACCCACTAGCAATGAACAAGAATTTTTTGCTCCATGGTCTTGCCAGCATTTGGTGTTATCAGTGTTTTGGATTTTAGCTATTCCAATAAGTGAGTAGTGGTATCTCACTGCTGTTTTAATTTGCAATTCCCTAATGACCTATGATGCTGAGTATCTCTTCATGTACCTATTCGCCATCTGTGTTTCTTCTTTGGTGAGGTGTTTGTGCAGATTTTTTGCCTATTTTTTAGATGCATTGTTTGTTTTCTTAGTGGTGAGTTTTAAGAGTTCTTTATATATTTTGGATACTAGTCCTTTATCAGACATGTGTTTTGAATCATTTATTTTTAAGTTGTTTTAAAAGTAATGCATTTACATAGTTAGAAAATAAAAACAAAATTAAAAGGTAAAAATATTGGGAAGTCTCACCGTTACACATACTCCCTTCCAAATTCACCCTTTTTCTTCATCATTTTTATTAGTTTCTTATTTATCCTTCTGAGATCTCTTTATGCAAATACAAGTGAATACAAATATATATTTTTATTTTTCCCATTTCTTAACAAAAGTGGCATTCCATATACATCATTCTGCACTTTGCTTTTTCACTTATCAATATATCTTGGGCATCTCTCCACATCTTATCATAGAGCTCCTCCCTTTTTTTTTGAGCTGCATCATAATCCACTAGGGAGATGTACCACAGATAAGTTAAGAAATTCCCTGTTCCTGGACACTTATCACCCTTACTTTCAAAGGTACCTGGTGCTCCTAATTCCTGAAGTTTTCTGAGGCTCCATAAGGAAAATTGGGTGCTTCTTAGCTTTCCCCCATTGCCAGCTTAGGTTCTGATTTTCTTGAATGCAGCAGGACAATTTCCACTTGTCCATCTGCTTTCTAGTTTCCAGAGGTTCTTTGGTTCCGCTCTTAGCAGCACAGCAGTATCATCTTCAAACTCAAGGAACACGCCTTGATTGTCTAGATGTCTGATTAAGTTCACTCTTATCTTGTATACTTCCACTGTACTTTTCCAGACCTTGATCATATCCTTTCAGAATGAAATGACTTAGTTTTCACAAATGAAAATAAGCTTAGAAAGAATTAGAAGGTGGGGGATAGAATTGTTTATTTTTTCAAAGACTAAAACAGAGAAACAGGATAATCTAAAGACTCCCTGGGGTCATTCAGAAAGGCAATAAATTGCTCTCTATGGCTTTTGCCTCCCTATCTGTGGCTGGAACTATTACAGTACCATTTCTGTCCCTGGATTTCACTCAGAAGGCCTAATTACTGTTTTCCTAATTTATAGAAATTGTTAGCACCATTATCGCAGATATATCAAGGGCCCTGAGGGAGCAGTAATTCTCCTGCTGCACACTTAAATTGATACAGTCATTTGGTTCATCAACCGTGTGAGTCACAAGATGGACTTCTCCCGAGAGGCTGTAGAGCAGCGCTTGAGTTTGGGCTCCGCAGTCAGATAGACCCCACAGTGATTCCACTTTCTAGTTACGTCACCTTAAGCAAGTTACTTACCACTTCTAAACCTGTTTCCCTGACTATAAAATAACATGCACCTCATAGGTTTGTTATGAAGATTAAATGCATGTAGAGAAACTAATACAGAGCCTGGCACCTAATCAGCATGCAATGAAGGTAGCTATTATTACCTGGCACATAACACACTGCTTGGCACCTAATAGGCATTCAATAAGTAATTGTTGAATAGATAATTGAGTGGATGAAGGAACACTTCCTTTTAACAAAGAGACTGAATTTGATTAAGGTCTCTAAAAGATCTTCTTCACCAATTCCAGTATGTGTGTTGGGGGGGAGGGTGGGGCGGGGTTTCCACATACATCCAAGCAATTCTCCAACACCAGCTGGGTGTCCTACAATTCAGCTCAATTCTGACACTATTTACCTAGAGATAGCGTTAGATCCCACAGGTGAAGGGCTCAGTCCTACCAGACTACCCCCGCTCCCAACACAACTTCAGACACCAGTTGCAAGTTCTGGTTATCACCTGTGCTCCTGTCTGACTGGCTATAGATTGAAGGTTCCAACGATTCCCGCCTCCTTGGGTTTGACTAACTTGTTAAAGCAGCTCCCAGAACTCAGAGTAACACTTTGCTTACTAGATTACCAGTTTATTATTAAAGGATATAACTCAGGAACAGCCAGGTGGAAAAGATGCCTAAAGCAAGGTATTAGGAAAGGGTGCAGAGCTTCCATACTCTCTCTCATTCACCACTCTCCCTGAATCTCCACGTGTTCACCAACCCAGAAGTTCTCCAAACCCAGTCCTTTCAGGTTTTTATGGTGGCTTCATTACATAGGCATGATTGATTAAATCATTGGCCATTGGTGAATGATTCAACCTCCAGCCCATCTCCCCTCCCTAGAGGTAGAGGGGTGGCACTGAAAGTTCCAACCCTCTAATCACACAGTTGGCACCACTGGCAACCAGCCCCCATCCTTAGGGGCTTTCCAAAAGTCATCTCATTAACATAAGCCCAGTTGTGGTGGAAAGAGACTTGTTATGAATAACAAGACACACATTTCACCTTTATGGTTCTGAAGTGATTTCAGGAGCTGAGGACAAAAGATCAATTATTATGACAAAAGATGTTCCCAAAATTCCAAGGATTTTGGGAGCTGTGAGCCAAGAACCATGGATGAAGACCAAATATATATTTCTCATCTGAATGGCTAAATATATATTTCTTAAAAACCACAATATCACAGTTTGGCTCCTCAGCTGGTCTATAAACTCCATGAATAAAAAGATCCTGTTTGTGTTCCTCCTCTTTGTATCCCGAGTGCCGAGCAAAGTGCCTGGCTCACAGAAGAAATTGACAAATACACATTAAATGAATCTTCCAATAAAGGAATGACAAAACAGGTATGTCTTGTTCACGTTAATTTTCAAGATGCAAGAAAAATTTTTTTTCAAGAAAACTATTGAGTGCATGTATTTAGGAAAGTCAGTTTGCTATTATAAGAATATCCTCTGTTCCTCAAAATTTGGTCTTTATACACTCTTCTAAGGAGCAAATTTTAGGGAAAGATTTCTTGACTGACCATGGCCAATCACTCAATCTTGTCTGTCAGGCCCCCTCTAGCTGCCTTTGTACTAAGGCCAAAAGGAGAAACTGAGGAAATGCTGTGTTTAGCAGTTGGACGGTATCTGTCATAGGTAAAATCACCTTTGTGCCCTTGTGTGGTAAGGGTGCTTGTTTGATTTGGCAAGGGAGAGTGGGTCATAAACATTAATAAAAAAGCCTTAGAAGATACTGATCTAGGGTTTTTTTCTTAACTGGTTCTTTTATCCAGAGAGTTTCTGTCTTGTAATGTTTACCAATAACGTCACCCAGAAAACAACGAACCACTCAAAATAACTGACATTTATTTGTTACTGTTCTGTGGATAAAAATCTGATAAAATCAGATTAAAAATATTATTTCATTGCTCTTTTTGATGCCCCTGAAGGCTGATAAATGATTACAGTAGGTCCTGTTTTTGCCCAGTCCCACACTACATGACATACATTAGGGCTAATTCTCACAAACATCCATCAAGGTCAGCAATTTATTGTTATCCCTGTTTTACAAACGGAGAAATGAAGACTCAAGGTAAAAAATGTGTCAACGGTCACTATAATTCTAAGCACAAAGGCAGGATACAAACCGTCTTCTTTCTGATTCCAAAACTCGTGTTTCTCAGTACCTTTCTTTCTTGTAATGAGATGTTTTTCCCTAGCAATCATAATGAAATGTCTTCATAGGCAACGAAATAACGTTAGACCCCTCACGTGACACGTGTCACACCAAATTTCTTAAAAACCAACTCAACACATACAAAAAGGTTGAGAAGTTCAGGAGTAAAGTTTGAGAGTTATTATAGGCAGCAGTGGTTGAGAAGGAAACAGAGAGGATTAGAAAAGAATTGTTAAAAATACAAGTAGAGTTTCTATAACCAAAGGTCAGCTGATTCTAAATGTCAGTTCATACACGTGGTGAATATTGGTCACTTTTTGAATATTCAGCATTCCCATGTCATATGTACCCCTCATCTTGTAAGGCAGAGCCTCTTTCACTATCAAAACTGAAAATACTTGATTCTCACTTTCCCAACATCCCTTGCATCTGGGCATGAGACAGACCTAGGTTCTACCGTTACTCACACTTGTTGCAAACATCAAATCAGAAGTTAGTGACGTGAAGAAGAAAGAAGCATGGAGGATCCAGCATAACAAAAGTAGCCCCATAAGTGCAGCTGCTGGAGTGGTTCTGGTGGCCCTCTCCAGTCTCCAGCCTCAATGGTGTTGATGGTGTTATGGCACAAATGGGGTTCTCCTACCTGATGTGCATTTTAAAAAACCAATTATTATGGCATCAGCTTTTGGGAAAAGAAATGTAGCTTTATTTTGTGAGATTGATCTTCAAGGAGACAGGGGCATATGCTCTCAGATCTGTCTCCCTGAGCCAAGGCTTGGAGAATAATTTACGGGATGAAGGGCAGGGTGGTCTGAAGTGTGGAGCTAGATGATTGGAGGTAAGGAGAAGTGAAGTAATTGATAATCTGTGCAAGTGTAGTCAAACTTCATGGCTCTTTATAGGAAACGTGTGCACAAAATGGCAGCATTACTATGATCTGAGAGTGGAGTTTTTAGCTCCTGGAGGTCAAAAAGTTCACTTGTCAAGCGTCTGCGCAGGCCCAGTTGACGGATTGGTGGTCTCAACTGGCCTGACCTGGACGAAGGTTCTCAGTTCCTGAAAAATCACTCTTAATTATTCTGTTGATAAGATGGGGTCAGTTGAACTGGTCCTGGAGAGCCCGTGGTTACAATGATAGAAGCGATGTCCAGGGGGTCTCAAAGGACTTCTTCTAGGACATCCATTTTGACAATGGTTCCTGGCTTTGTGACCTCAGAGCCTGGTTCTCTGACACTCTCAGGGAATCTATGAGCTCCCTAAAATCTGTTAATAAATTCCTTTCCATTTAAACTAGCCTTAGTCAGTTCCTACTGCCCTACAACTAAGAATCTTGACTGAAACAATATACAAATAATAACAATAATGATACTGATAACCAGCATATCTTGAGAGCTTATGATGTGACAAGATATTCTCCTAAATGCTTTAAAAGCATTTTACTCCTTAAATTCTCACCACAACCCAGTTATTTCTATTTTACAGATGAGGAAACTAAGAGATTAGGTGGTTTGTTCAAGACTTATTGCTAGAAAATGACAGAGCCAAGATTTGAACCCATCAGTGTGATTCTAAAACCTATTCACTCAGTCGCTAGACTTGAATGTACAATTTAGAGGTAGTTTTTACTCTAACTTTATTAGAATGTAAATGTCTGTAGGTAATTGTATTAGGGTTGTCCAGAGAAACAGAATGAATAGGATGTGGAGAGAGAAAGAGATTTATTTTAAGGAATAGGCTTACGAAATTGTGAGGACTGAGAAGTCTGAAATCTTCAGGGCAGGCCAGCAAGCCAGAGACCCAGGGAAGAATTAATGTTGCAGCTTAAGTCTAGAGGTAATCTGGAGGCAGAACTCCCTCTGTAGGCGTCTATATCCAAATCCCCTCTTCTTATAAGGACATCAGTCATATTGGATTGGGATCCACATTAATGACTTCATTGGAAAACGCCCTAATGGAAATTTAATCTCAGAGATATTCTGAGTTTGGGTGATATATCTACCGTTTGCTTGGGGGTCTCCTCAGTTTTTAAAAAACCAGTCTTGCCCATCACCACCATCAAAATGGTAACCATAATATTATTGGTAACCAAAGTTTCCTATCCCCTAATTAAATAGCTTAGGGATGATGATGCCTAGCTACGTGGAAATTTTAGACTGTGTCTTGCACAAGAAGTACAAGACCTAGCTGCACTCCAGTTTTCCAGTACTTAAACCCATTGGGAGAATTAAATAAAATAAACTACGTTCTGGCACAGTGAAACAGCTACTCAAAATATTCTTCTTGTTCAAGGATTGATGGCTTTTGGCTATAATCTCACAGCTTTTGCAAAAGTTTCAAACCTCAAGAGCGTCAGACTGCATTGTGAGGTCTAAGTACACCTCTTAGCAATGAACATCGCAATGGGAACAATTGTCGTTTCTTCATGTGGAGATTTCTTATTCAGTGGTTGTGAGTGAAGGTAAGTGTTTGGAAAAGCCACCTTAATTCCTCCATCAGTTATTTAATAGCAGGGAAACCATTTTGCATTTGTAGAGTGCTTTGTACTTTTCAAAGTGCTTGCACATGCATTAGTTCATTTCATCTAAATGGTCCTTGATTGGCCTGAAAGTTAAATCAGCTTCCCAACGTGCCTGATGATCTTAGAAAGCACTTTATGAGCCGGAAAAACGTGACCCAAAGTGAGAAAACAGCTCTAAAATCATTCTGTAAAATCAAGGCGCCATTATTGTACAAATTCACAAATAGTGAAGCTGCTGAGTTAAATCCTTAAGGGAATTGTGGAGATTACCAGAAGATTTTCAATCTCTTACTGTTTACTTTGTTTTTAACACCATTTTCTGTAGGGCTAGCTCTTAAATCCAATTTTACCTTATTAAAAATTTCAGAGAAAAACGTGCCTGTAGTTGCCTTCTGCTCTTCTGCTAATAGCCAAACCTCCATTCCACTTAAAGAAAAACTGAAGGTAATTTGTGGTCAGAAGATCCTAAACTGAAAATACTTGCCACAATTACATGGGGCCTGAATATTTCTCCCTACACAAAGCAGATGGTGATTTCTTTTTTAAACAAAATAGTGATTTGTGTTTCTGCCTGTGTGCCTTCTGCATCAGACATGAAGGAAAAATTAATTTCTATTTTGTTTTACTTTGGAATCCTGCTATATTGACCAACATGGGGGGAGGGAATCACCTAATTTCTCCAAATATAATCACACGATATACAACAAAAGCATTGGCTATTTCGACTCTCTGCAGGAAAGCTTTAAAAAAAACGAACAGACACAGCATAATCTTGAGGATCCTCTTGTTATTCCGCTGGTGGAGTCTGCAGCCACAGAGACATCTGTGATGTGGGATAAGGAAGATCATTTTTGCTGAAATGCAAAGAGTCCAGAGAGTAGAAGGCTCAGTTTTGGGATTTAAAACCTATGGAATAATCTTATTCTTTGCCCATATGTTTTTTAAACAATCATTACAGGAGTACTGCAGTTCAGAGTTGTTTTTTTTCCCTTTTATTTGATATTAGAAAATAAAAATGGAATCCAACCTTCTAAAATATGTAAGAAAATAGCTAATTTCATGTAACAAGTATGGCAGGAACTGACTGTGTTGATAATACAACTCGCCCTAATCCTGGATTCTAATTATAGTGTGCAGCCATATTTCTGTTGAAGTGGGAGCACAAATAAAACCTTGCTTCAAAGAAACTTTCTGCTACTGATTTGATAATACAGTTCTATGGAGAAAATCAAAATGCCTTTACAGTTAGTCTTACAAACAGCATCTCTCCTATTTTCATGTAAAATGTCTATCATTGCAATGGGGAACCTACTGTATTTCTTTAGAATTTGATTTGAATAATCAAAACTATTCTTCAAATACTATATGTGTGTATTACATGCAAAGTAAAATGGAGTATTGAATCAAGAATCCGTACAATTAAGACTCAAAAGTCATTTTCACATGAAGCACCCTGGCAGTTCAAGCTGTGATGAGATAGGAAATAATAATAGTATCAATTTTTATTGAGCGCTTGTTATGTACCAGATACTGTTCTAAATGCTTTGTACATGTTAATTCATTTACTTCTTACAACAGCTGTTTGAGAATAAGTGTTATTATTATTTCTATTTTGTAAATGAGAAGATGAAATCACAGAAATGTTAAGTAACTTGACAAAGGTCAAACAGCTAGTGAATACAGGAACCAGGATTCAGATTTAATTAATTTGGCTCTAGAGCCCAGACCAGAAACCACTATACAATATGGACACTTGAGAAACTAGTGGGGGGAAGGAACCGTGGTACATTACATGGTTCATTGTGTCTATAAGATTAAAATAAAACAAGGAGGTCAAGAGAGCTCCAACGATTGGGGGTAGAGGGAATGCCTTAATATCAAAGGAAATTTCTCCTGGGGACTTAATGAAAATATGCCTATGAAAATATCCTATAGACTGACAGTAAACTAGCCAGAGGGACAGGGGTGAAAAAAATATTCCAGATTCAGGCAGAAATAGCAGCATATGCAAAGGACCTACAGCAAGAGGAAACATGGGTGTTTGAGGAGCTGAAGTAGAGCCCAGAGAGTCTGGAGTTAGAGTTATGAAAGTCTGAGGGAGAAGAGGTTGGAGAAGACAGGGAGTGTTCCCTTAGGGCTTTGCGGGCTGTGTTAAAGGCCTTGACTGTGTCCTAAGAGAAACCAGAAAGCATTGAGGGAATTTAGGCAGGGGAGTAACGTGAACAGATGTGCGCTTTGAAATCAGTCACCTGGTTGCCACTCTGAAAAATAGTTTGGAGAGGTACAGAGTGGAAGCAACTAGACTGGTTTAGAAAATATTGTAATAGCATCAGCGAAAAATGATGAAAGCAATGATGTCAGTGGTGATACAGAAAACTGAACTGATTCAGGAGATGCTCTGGTGTGAAAATTTTTAAAGTGATGACAAATTTGTTATTGGAGATAAAGAAGAAGATGTCAAAGATGACTCTCAAATTTCTTCTAGTGCAACTGTGTGGATGATAGGTTTAGATGAGAAAATCAAGAGGTCATGTTGAAGTTATTGAACTTGAGGTAGCTTTGGTCGTCAACTGAAGCTGTCAAGTTCACAGTGAGACTATGGATCTGAAGCTCAGAAGAGAGGTCTAGGCTGGACATATATATTTGGAGGTTATCAAGGTAGAGAGAGCTGTAAAAGCCATCAGCATGGATAACTTGTCCAGAGAGAAAATATACAGTGAGTGAAAAGCGAGGAAGATCTAAGGCCCAGCCTTGGGAGAAGATAAGTCTGCAAGGAATTATAAGTCAGAGTTTCCAGATGAGTAGGAGCATGTCCAGGAGAAAGTCTGTCAGGGAAGCCAATGGAGCAGAGTTTCAAGAAGGAAGGCAAGGACAACAAGGTCAAATGCTGCTGAGAGGTCAAGTAAAATAAAGACTGAAAAACTGAATACAGCAAAATGAGTCATGGCCTGTTAGCCTCAACTCTTTGGGGCTGATGGGACCAGATGCGGACTAGAGTAGGGGAAAGTGGTAGTAAGGAAATGCAGGAACTGTGGACAACTCTATAAAAATTTGGCTGTGAAGTGGGGAGGGGAATAAGTGGCAGCAAGAGAGAGATAATGGGATAATGGAAATGACCTCAGGGATAAAATTCAAATCCCTAATGACAGTATCTCCAATTCTGCCCACATTTCTAGACTATCGATCACACATGCTATTGTAATATTTGAACATTTTCAAAGGAATGAGTAGTTTATAATTGACCATAAATTTTTATAGGGTCCTAAGAGAGTTCTTTTTCTTTTATATAGTGATCCATTAATCTGGCCACAATTTTAACTACAGAGAAGCCCTATCCATCTGATATTCAGAGGACAGAACAGGGTACATACAGTTTAGGTTATTATCCATCTGTTGCATAGGAAGTAAAAAGAAGAATTTTCCCCTTAAGGTACCTTAGACATAGTTATTTAAAAATCCTCAGGCATCAACTATTCATCATCATTTTTATTAAATATTTATTAAACACATACTGCATACCAGCTATTGTGTTAGACGTTGAGAATATAAAAGTGAATAAGACATAATCCCTCGCCTCACAATCTTCGCTGGATAACAGAAAAGGTGCCTGTAAACAGATACCACTAGCACATTGTAAAATGCCATAAAGAGATAGGCACAAAATGCTACACATAAGGGGTACACTGAAGCACTAGACTGAAAGAAGAGGGTGTGGGTCTAATTGTGTGTCTGTGTGTGTGTGTGTGTGTGTGTGTGTGCATGCTCACATCCAATGGGGCTCAATCACAGAATAGTTCATGGAGAAAGGAACCCCTGAACTGAGTCTTAAATAATATTAATAGTTCACCTTTATTGAGAAATTATAATATGGCAGGCAAAGTGGTAAGCACTTTATATCTTAATCAATGTATTATACCCATTATAATGATAAAAAATGGAGACAGAAAAAGCTTAAGTGGCTTGTTCATGGTAACACAATCTAGTGAGCGTCAGAGTTGGGATTCAAACCTAGTCTTCCTCCAGAGCCTATCTTCTGGACACCATGTCATATACCATACACCATGGACCACCATATATCATGACTACTATGTCATATACTATACACCATGGATCACCATATACCGTGTCACATACATGGTATATGAACCACCATATACCATGACATATAATCAGAGATTAGCCAAGCTTTGTGGGTGTTGGTAATTGGGGCAGAAAGGACACATCCCAGATCTGAAAATCAGTCCATCTTATTCTTCTTTGCTTTGTAATCTCACTCCAATTAGATGCTAATTACAGGATGTCCTATCCCAGGGTTAAAAAGAGGGAGATATGGCCACTTTCCTGGGTCATTTTTAGGATATCAGTAAGCAGAAAGGAGCTTATTACAATATAATCTATGATTCTGGTCTTCATATTCCCCATACAGAATAGAGATAGAATGAAGAACAAGTTCTGTTCATTTTAAGGTAAAGTTTGCTAAGGATGGACTGGAGGATAATTTTTACTTAGGTTAGTAAGTCCATCTTGAGAAAAATGGCTCATAGGAAAGCAATCCTGCTTCTTCTCTAATGACTCCAAGTTAGACTCCATCAGACCTCCTGGCAGTCATGGCACTTAGGGCACCACAGGTGATTAATACCACAGTAGGCTGTAAAGGATAAATAAGCAGAAGATCGTAAAGGAGAAACAGTGCTCATCTTGACAGGGGCAGGTAGACATTAGCATCAATTGTGGCTGTCTTCCAGAACACTAAATCAGGACAGGAGAAAATTCTATCTTATGAGCTGAGAACTTCAGCTACAGTGCTAAGATCAAGGGAGAAAAGAGGCTAATCAACTTCTCACCAGTGATACTCTTATCTAATCACTGGAGATAGAAACGGTCTAAAATCACACAGTACAAACTGCATGCATTAGGAAAGCAACATAGCAAAAAGTTTACCTTTAGGAGCTGCAACGGACTGGATGTTTATATCCCCCAAAGCTCATATGTTGGAAATCTAATCCGCAATGTGATGGTATTTGGAGGTGGGGCCTTTGGGAGGCGATTAGGTCATGAACTCAGAGCCTTCATGGATAAGATCAGTGTCCTTACAAAAGAGAACCCAGAGAGCTTCCTTGCCCCTTCAGCCATATGAAGACATCCCAAGAAGATGGGATCTATGAACTAGGAAGCAGCCCCTCACCAGACACCGAATCTGCTGGCACCCTGATGTTCAACTTCCCAGCCTCCAGAACTGTGAGAAATCAATTTCTGTTGTTTATCAGCCACCCAGTCTGTAGTATTCTGTTATAGCAGCCCAAATAAACTAAGACAGGACCCTAATCAACAGAGGAGGGACTGGAAGAGGCTGGTATTGCTGTGGATATTTTTGAGAAATCTCGAATGAGGATTTGGGGGAGATAATCTTTCAATGATCTGAGAGGTCATTAAGGGAATAATAGAAAAGTGGCTGAGGGACAGGTGAGAGGAAGAAGGCTGTTCCAATTTATTTTGGAACTGCCAAGTTGTTCAATTTATTTTATGGAATTCCTTCAGTTGTCAAGCTTCTTGCCTCCTTGTAATGATAAAAACAAATTACAAAATAAAAGAACATAAAAAGGAGGAGAAGGAGAAGAAGGAGGAGCAGGAGGAGGAGGAGCAGGAGGAGGAGGAGGAGGAG